>NW_022280060.1:846236-872273 GCF_004355925.1 Anarrhichthys ocellatus
TGTGTGTGTGTGTGTGTGTGTGTGTGTGTGTGTGTGTGTGTGTGTGTTGCACCGACTGACCACTATGGTTAGGATGAAGCCGCTGCTGAAGAGAGCAACTGGAAGCCCAATGGCCACTTTGATAGTGATGGACATCGGGCAGATGCCACAGTCTGCAGGACAGTTCAGACAGTTCTCCTCCAGCTCACAGGTCTCATCTCCACACACTGAAACACAATCACATTTTATATTTGAGGTTTCCATCCACTTTTAGCAGCAGAGGAAGTTAAAAAACAAACATTCTACTAACATTCTACTAAAGTACAAAGGTATTAGCATCAAAAAGTACTTAAAGTACCAATCATAAAAGTGCTCATAATGAAGAATGGATCTTGCAGAATAATGTATATTATATTATTGGATTGTAGTTATTGATGCATTAATGTGTAGATCACTTTAATGCTGCAGCTGGTAAAGATGATCATTTTAATTTCCTCCCTCAGGAAGAATACAGATACATTGACAAATAAGTATTTGTGTAAAAGTGTATTATTGTAAGGGAAGCAGTTGTTTTGAAATGTTGGCTGTTCTTACTGCACACAAGTTGACCTTTTTCCTTCATATTTCTGTAGAAGTTCAGGGTGTGAACAAATGCGTGCTCTTACTCCCTTTCACTTATATTGCTCAACACCCCAGAGATTGTGATTTTGCACAAATGTTTTATTGGATCATGATTGAGCCGCAGAGGCATTATTCAGCACATACTGTATAGGATTCAGCATATCAACAAATAGATACTTAGCAGACTGACCTTGAGCACTGACAACAAGCACTTTGGACTCCAGCGCTGCGTGCATGTGTCCCATTTTGATATGAGCAATGACGGAGGTGACTCCCAAATGGACCAGCACCACCTATGTGAGAAAATACCACCATACAAATTGTACCATGGAAGAGTTAGGTTGTATATTGGTAAGTATGAAAATAAGTCTCAGTCAACACTATCATTTACATTTATTGTTTTCTTAGCAAATTAAACAACGAAACAACGTCCCTCATTAAATAAAATGAAATGCATGAAAAACAGTTATTATTGTTATTATAGTTGAAAACTGTACAGAAAACAAAAAAAAATGTCAAACTTAACTTCACTATACTGTGAGATAAAAATGAATTCAAACAATCAGAGCTGAATATGTAAACTGTACAAAGAATTGTTTGCCTTATACATCTTTTCAGGACTGTATACAATAATATTCTGTCAGATTATACATCATTTCATTGTTGTTTTTTACTTGGTTGTCTTTACTTTGTGTCATTTGATAAGCTGCAACTCCAAAGTATGGCTTTTTATACTCCTGTAATTTCCTACTGACAAGTAATTACAACCTGCTCCCAAGTCGCGTGGTGACATAACAGACAACAGGCTTCACAAAGGATGTGTCACTTTGATCAAACACATGTCTTTTATGTGTTGCCTGGGTGCAAGATGAATTATCCATCAGACAACAAAGTTAAAGTTGAAAAACTGTTACAGTCAGTCAAAAAATGCAGTTGGTGAATTGTAAAAAGTAAAGGATGCTTTTATTTATTTTTTTATTTGCGTCTTTGTGTGTTAAAACCAATATATATAATTAAATATGGGCAGGTATTAACAGGATATGAGGCTGTAAGAAATACTTGAAATGTTCTCCAAACCTGAACAATTGTTAAAAATGCATCTATACTTTTTGTTTGTGTTGGCTCACCTTTGAACTCCAGTATTTCTGGGACATCATTCCTGCCTTGGACACAGTGTGAGTCACAATTTTACCATCGTCAGGAATCCACGGGCCACAGATTCCCCCTTCTTTCTGCGAAGAGACGACACAACAGTTATTTATTCCAAAACTCGTCTGATAGACAGTTCATTCATGTGTTAGTAAGTACTGATATTTGAATAACGGTTACTTGGGTCCAACAAGTTGTGTGCTCACTAAAAGAGCTGATGTGCTTCTGCTGCCCTAAAAACTTTTAAAACACACTTTGCAAAACTTTAGTTTCATGTAGTTTTTTTTACTTTATTCTAGCTATATGTCTTTTAGGCAAGGTGTTTTTATCAAAGTTGATGGGAAAAGGTTTGGGAATTTTTTAACATCTCAATTTATTCAAAAGTTGCAGCTTTACCAAGATTTGGAAGTCACAGGGCCTCGAAAGAAAATCTAGAGGAAGCATCAAGATATGATACCTTTTTTTTTAAATAAAAAGCATACTACATAATTAGAAGATCCTAAAGGATAGATATCATGCAATATAATTGAGAATCCTGAGAAATACATGTGAATTTAATACTAAACATAAAATAACAGCTGTGGCATAACATTAAGATCATGTTTGCTTGCTGTAGTTTTCTCAATGTGAGGAGGAGAAGGTGATGACAGTGTGGATGGTGAAGATGAAACCAGTGTTGTAGGACAGGACACACTTCAAATAACCCACCATAAGATTGAGAGGACATGAGTGGACGTTGGCGTGATACACGCAGCAGTTAATTTCATTGGCGTTGTTCCAGTTTGTCGGGCACTCGTGTTCATGACAGAACCTCTTTGCCTCTGACGCATTACTGGAAGGGAACATAAGATGGTAGACATTGAAATGAACTAACAAAACTCTAGTGCTATTTACAGTGGAAGATCAAACAGAAAACCTGCAGATCAGCTTTCCTTTCGTAGAGGGACAATTCACACCAAAATCAAAAATACATATTTTTCCTCTTACCTATAGTGCTATTTATCAATCTAGATATCAGTATGACAGAACAGTTCTTTGTGTGTGCGCATTCAGGGCATGGCAGATGTTTAGGATGCCAGGTGTTTATGTGACACACTCACTTGAACTGGAAAATCTTGTTCTTGACTGCGTACTCGTAGAAGGAATCTGAGGCCGTCACCGTGTACGAGACATTGAACTCTTCCCCATTGGTTGCTTTCTCTGGAGGACGCTGCACCCAGGCCATCTCCAGACCTGTGACAACACACATGCTCATCACCTGAACCTTAAACAAACTGTACATATGCATACAGATACTAAAGGATACTGTGTGCTGTATTTGCACACAATTCTATTGAGCCCCACCTACTAAGTCACTGTAATTAATTCTAGACAAATGCTGTAAATGTTGACTCTTTCCTTCTCAGCCACAAGAGGAAAGGCATCTGATTTTACAGGAATGCTAACACATAAACCACCCAAAGTAGCTACAGATCAGCTGTTTCAACTGCAATGATCCACTCAAACAAACAGACATACTGTATAAATGCTTAAAAACTTACCACCACAGCTTATCATGTTGAAATCATTTGGACCGGTGATCGGCCAACAGTCGTACTCAGTGTTGTCCAGATCATGCCAGCAATGTACTCCCTGCAGGCATAGAAAGGATTTTTTTTTCATGTAGGGGCATGTTTTTGTTTGCGTAAGCAAATTTGAAAAGTGTGTTAAGTGTTTTATCAGTGAGTCAGGACTCTTCAAGTGAGTATGTCAATGAATTAAATACACAACTCAGCTCTGCTAAGCCTTGTTGGTTTTCAGCCAAAATGATAAAGAGCAAAAGTCAAACAGCAGCTGACATCAACACCACTAGCAAAAGCACTATGGGAACTAAACGTAAGAAAGAATCGTCACAGTATTATCTTTCATTCATGATTGATTACAGAATATTTTATAATCAAGGAAATCAGCCCCACAAGAAGCTGGTAAGTAACACAGCAGTACACAGAAACGCCACACCACCACATGCCCGCAGCAACAAGTGTTTCTGACAAGACAACAAAAGCTAGCCGGGTACCCCAGCAGTAAATGAAAAATGTGAACATCATACACTCAGTTTACACAGTATTCCAGCATCTTTGTTAATACAGTCAAAAGAAAAATGTATCACCCTGTCCTTATTTCACATCATTGTCCAGTCCATCAACGGGTCAACTTTCCTCTGCGGCTATTTATCCACATTTCCTCTCTGGAATTAAATCTGTTGTAGGGTTATATTTATTAAAACCACAACTTACCAGCAGGAAACACAGGTAAAGGGATGCCGCTGTCCGTAGAGCCATGAGGAGGTTTGCTGCTGCGGCTGGACCCACTCTGAACTGACTGAGTGAACTCTGAACTGACTGAGTGAATGACCAAATCTGTGCATGTGTGTGTATGTGTGCAGACCCCACAACCGAATGAAGTACCCTTCTCTAAATGTTTTTTTTTTTTTTTATTCCTGAGGCCCACCCTCCCCCTTGTCCGTAATTGGCCAATCAGCAGAAGAGGCTCTCCAATCACAGTTTGATCATGTACTCGTTCACGAGGCGCTTCAGCTCACCTTCATTGTCCTACAGGTCAGAATCCCTCAGAGGCTTCTGCACCTGAACTCACCACCAGGGCATTGTTTCTACTTTTTAAGTCTTCTGCATAATCTGACACCATCTATACTGTCTTAAACGGGTTTTTTCTATCAACTTGAAACTAGAAAATGTTTTTACGATCTAAGTATGGAGCTTTAGTCACATGGTAACAGGTATGGGGTTTGTTAAATGTTGTCTTAACACAAGCAGCCACAATAAAACATCCCCTTTAAAAAAATCATATAAATTAAATTATAATTTAAATCAGGAACTATCTGATCAAAGAATAAGTACTATACACAAGCGTCATTTGGTGAGAGAGAGGGAAATTGTAAACCCATTGGGTGAAAGTGCTATGAAAATACTGTACAATTTAGATATATAACAATGATGTGCACTTTCAATCATTATCTTAGACTGTCAACGCTGTCCTTTCTTTTCTGAAGTGAAACTCCCTGCCGCCATTTATCAGGTAGAACATTGTCATCATTTTGTTTAGCTGAAACTGAGCTGGGAACATTGTAGGAGAAACCAGTCAGTTCTGTAAATTATTCATAATTTAACTTTAAACCTGGCCTCTATGAGTCCTCGCATGTATGACACAAGGGATATTTATATAGCAGCATACCCTATGTACTGATGAGAGTGTTCCTTCTCTGCCTACATCTGTTTGCACTGAGATTAAAACCAAATCAAAAGACAGCATTTCTGAGCATCTGTGAAATTTAATTGGCTTTTCAAGAATGCATAATTACAGCACAGCTGTAGAAAAACCCCACACAAGTTTACAGTTTATGTTTTGGGGAGGCAGCAGTCACGACAGGTCTACAGAGGGCTCTATCCAGAACAGTACTCGCTACAATACAGCATGTTTTTAATGGAAATGACAAAGCTCAACCTGAAACAAAAACAAAATGTCATTCATATCCTGAGTAGTTTTCTATGAGCCTGTTCCTCTGCTGTCAAAAGATGCCGGTTGTGTTTAGGGGATTAAATCGTAACTGCGGCAAACGCTTTGCAGTCTAATTCAGAGGAGGATATTGTTCCTCCCACTTAAGAGTAAATTGCTCTTTCGCTAATAATGTAACTGACTTGATGGAAACTAAAGGTCACCCACTAATTGGCCTGAATAGAGGAAATCATTCTAAAGGGGCAGCTCTTGAGCACCACAAATCTCATGCAACGGTACTCCACCAATGATTACAAGTACAAGTCATGTAACAGGACTGTTAGATAATCCTTGCAGTATTTGTTTTTTGTTAGTACGCTAAAATATGCACTAGTGTTAAACGCTTTTAGATTAACAGGTATTATCAGTTAGTGACTTATTTTGAATCGAAATTCAGAGAACGTCTGAGTCAGTCGAACAGGATTCGCAAGTAATCTCATGGTTTGTTTTGGCTAACGTAGGTGTCAAGTGGGTGGCGTGTGCAACGTTTTAAAAGGCTGCAGCCTCTCTAGTGTGATAACAAGCTTACAATGTACAACGTTGGCGTGCCAATGATAAGCAGGTGTAAGGTTTACCATGTTCACCATCTTGGTTTAGCATGTTAGCATGCTAACATTTGCTAATTAACACTAAACACGAAGTACAGCTGAGGCTGACAAAATGTCGTTAGTTTGCAGGTATTTTGTCATAAACCAAAGTATTGGACAAATTCAAGTTTTGATCCGATAATGGCACTGGAGGAAAAATGAGAAGATCAATAAAATTGTCGAGGGGAACATGAAAGTCTGTACCAAATTTTATGGTAATCCATCCAATAGGTTCTCTCAAAACCACAAATGTCAACCTTGTGGTGGTGCTGGAGGAAAAGCCAGTCGATCAGATTGATTGCGTTTAGGGTTCGTCACCTGGGAATCATTGTTTACAGAATGCTGTGTAAATCCACGTTGAGATATTTCACCAGAAATCTTCCTACTGATGGTGTCAAATGAAAAGTCAGCGTAACAAGTTAGGATTAGGATGAGGGCCGTGCAGTAGTTGTTCAGATATATTCAGTCCTATGTGATGTACCAACAAACTAACCAACGACATCTCCATCAGCCACATTGCTGGCATGGCTAAAAATGAAGTGAAAGCCAGAAAATTCATAAAATTGTAATAATCAATCACATTATTTATATAATATTTCAAAGGTGTTAAATACAAGATTGAGAACATTTCTATTGCTAATGGTGCCGACAGTTTACGTGAGGGGGAACTGGAGGGTTGGCATGTTTACACAACATTCAGCAGTAACCGCCATATGAGAGCAGTGCAGAGCGGAGGCCATGAGTCAGCCTTTGAGCAACACTCGCATGCACTACAACAAGCCCGAATAAAAACAAACGGGGAGAGTGATTTCAGTCTCATTACTCCACTGTATCTTTACATAGCAAATATTTGTCTGCAGCCATTTTAATGATTTGAATATTGAATGAAGCAGCTTTTTAAAAAAATAAATGTTTTTGGGCTACTGTTGCAAGCTCTTTAGTGAAATCACCCTCTGTGCGGTTTTTGTATCATGTCATTTCATTAGGAAAACAGACATATTGAGCATTATGTTTGAAAAAAAAACTCCAAAAAGCTGTGACTTAAAGAGTAATTTTCTACAAAATGTACAGCTTGAAAGTCTAACTGGACAGTGAAGGCGTTAAATAACCTCGGTTTGATAACAAAACATAAAATACACAAAATAGCTTTAATGATGTCAAGTCTTTTACAGCAGGAGTGGCATAAATACTGTACAGCAGGTTGAAGATGAGTCATTGATTTAGCAGTCTGTGCTAAATGTGTGCCGCGTGTGAGCTCGCGTGTGTCTAGGTACAGTCATTCAGTCATATCCTTTGATTCCTGCAGGTACACAGGCTATTGCTAAAACTCCAGCAGGAATCCAGTGTGTCACAACATTTTACAACCCCTGCACTGTCAGGTGAGCAGCCGTTTCACCGGAGCAACAGCAGCCATTCAGCGAGTTGAAGCGGATGTGTAAAAATGCTACAGGGAAAACCAGTTTGCCTCCATGAGGTTCTGCAGGCTGTTTGTTAAGGTGAACTGATAAAAGATGACAGGACAAGAAAGCAGGGATTATGTTATCTGTTCCCCAGGGGCCAAACTGCTTTGCAAAAGAAAGTAGGGTGTTATTTTAAAGACTATAAAATGCAAAAGATAGCCAAAACAATCAGGTCATGCTGAGCATGCTGGCTGTCATACAGTTGAAATGACCGCACCTCTTCTTATAAGCTTTTTACAGGATGTACAAGTAGATACATTACAGCAGTTTACAGTATTTTTCGCTAGCCGTGTTAAAAATAATCTTAAAACAATGTGCCCTGCCCAAGCAAACCTACAGTTTTAGTGTACCTGATTACAAAAATGTTACATGTCTTAAATACAGTAGATTATCCATTACAGAATCGCTTCCTCAAAAGCTACACAGGAAGTAAACCTAAAGACAATCACATGTACACAAATATATATATAAGGGAGAAAGTTAAGCCACCCTTTGCATGATTTTACCCTTTTTGGAAGTAAAAGTAAAAATTTACTGCTCTGCACTTCCTATTGGATTATTGTCTTCCAGAATGGTCTAGTTTAAATAACCTGCAGGGATGTGATGAGGAAGACAAAAAACAGGATGAAACAGCTACAGGAATCTCACAATCCCTGACAAGGAGTATTGTGTCCAAAAACGGTAAAATCCTGAATAAAACTGAAAACATCTTTGCATCCATTTGGGGACTTAGTTTTGCATAAAGCTCTCATCAGCTCTGGAGAGGCTGGCCTGCAGTGTCTCTTCAAGAATGTACTTTTAAGTCAGCGGACGCTGACAACGAAGCCGCCCTGAGACCAACTGGTGTGGTTTCCCTTTCAAGTCATTCCGTATCTTCATAAGGTAACTCCAGTCAGAGCTGGACACAAATTCAGTTAAAATTCCTATCAAGTTACACTTTCAAGTCTTGATTTGGTCCTGATGGTCATTTTTTGCCTCCTCTGAGGGAGGCTGACTGTTGCCCGTATCCTGACCAGAGCTGAGCGGCCTGGCGTTGGCCTTCGTCGACCGCTGCCGCCGCGTGCCATTGCCAATGCAGCGCAAGAGGTTCTTGAACGTTGTCCACATTTCCTCGTCCTTGTAGGAGTAGATGCAAGGGTTCATGACGGAGTTGAGTACAGCCAGGAGCAGCAGCCAGCGTTTTGATTTCATGACGTTACAACTCGTACAGTTGAGGCCGTCCAGGAGCAGAACCACCAGGCCGGGAGTCCAGCAGATCACAAAGGCCCCTTCAGGAAAAAACAAAACCCAGAATAACACAGTTAGGCTTTTGTAACACGCATTTCTTACATGTACATTTATTTTGAGCATTAGTGTGTCAGGGACAAAAAATATATATATATAACGAAAGATACAATGCAAAGAGAATTTTGAGCAGTTTGTCCTTTTAAAAGAAAGAGGAATCTATCATAAAAAGAGTTTACATTTCTGTCGATTGACTAATTGATTTATTTCTTCAGCATTCGTTTTACAGTGAGTCAATTATGTTAATTTTCTGAGCTGGCCAAGAGGTTTCCGATTGTTCAAATGGGTTTTAAAAATGCAAATCTAACTAAATCAGTGTATTTGATGGATTCATGTGCTTATATTGATGAAGCTACAACACTGAAATCAATACATTCTAGCAAAGGAATACCATCCTAATACCTTTACAACAAGGAGACACAGGTCGGGAGTACAAAGCCATTATTGTGTTAAAGACTTTGGTAAACAATACGGATGGGCACAGGGCTACTGAAGCAGCCAATTAGCATTCATTTCAAACATGTTTGGGCACAAAACAGAGCTACAAAGAAATGTCTGGAAATGACAGGAAGCCACAAGCAGCAACTTGTCTGCACAACCTGCATCTCTATGGCCTCAATACATCTGCAGAACAAAAACAAGTACTGTTCTGTACAGCGCTCTCTCCCTTTGTCTCGCGTACACAAGTGTGGATACACATGCACACAGACTGAGAGGGTCTGGTGTTTTTATGTTTTTCCATTGCTCTTAGGCCTGAAAGTCAAAAGGTTTGCCACATTTTACAGTGAATTTCTATTTTTATACTCATTCCTCTTTTTCCTCGTCTTTGATAGCCCACATGTTCAAAATTAAGTGAACTAAATTGAAATTGCCTTTTTAATGGCCTCCTATTGGCAGTTTGTCATGTATTGAAGTTTAAAAGTGGACTTTCTTTCCCTTTAATCTACGACAGAGAGAAAACAAACAGGTTTAGGAACACGCATTTCAAGCATGTTCTTTTTCTCAGTTGGTATTCATTTGATTGTAGTTGTACTTGAAGAATGAAAAACAAATCTGAATCTGCATGCTTTACTTAAACAGGTCCCAACGCTGTTAGACATACTACAAATAAATGGCTGTAGGCTATTAAACTACAATAATTATATTTGACCAAACTAGTGCCATGAAGAGTGAAATGCAAATGTAACCAAAGAGGCCGTCAGATTCAAAAGAAACTAAGGCCATGTCCACATTACTCCATTTCTATTTGGAAACGCATACGTTTTGCTAGACTGACACCGAGTTTGAAAACTCCGGGGCTGCCTCTTCGTGTGGACAGTCGAAAACGGATACATTCAGAAACGATGACGTAGACACCCGCGTTGGCTACTTGATTGGTTCTTAGCAGCCATGACGTATCCTTCCCCGATTCGTCACACGCCTATCACGTGACCCTTACCCAGAAGCTCACAAACAACATTGATTACCGATCGACTACCAGGTTCATTTAACATGGACAACTGATTGCAGGCATTGCTGACCTTGTTGTCTTTACCAGCAGCTGTTCAGTTAAAGTCTGCATTTCTGTGGAGGAAGCAGCTGTTATTGGAGCGATTAGCGAGCGGCGTGACCAGCGGCGTTATCAGCCCTACGGAGCGGACGTCTGAAGTCATGGTTAGCAGTAAATGCTATCCAGTAGGACAGATAGCTAAGCCACCAGCAGAGCTACGAGTGAGAGACGTGTGTTGACCACATTTATGGACCCATAATATAGTAAACGTTTACGTGTAAGTGTTGATTTTAAAGTAAATTTGATACGCGCGAGAGAGATAGAGAAAGACCTGCAGCGCTGTAACCAAGTCAACTTTCCACGAACTGTGTCTGTTTGAGTTTATAGAGGAAGATCAAACACGACCTTTCATTATTAAAGACTACTTTATTACTCAGTCGAATTTTTTTTAACTAAGCAACCACTCTACTTCCTGTTTACACCATCACCCGCATGCCCAGTGTACGTTAATGGTCACGTGATGTACGTTAATGGTCACGTGATATCCATTTTCGAAGCTTGCCGTGTGGATGCAGATCAATTCGAAAATGATGCTGAAACGCCTATGTGGACGGAGAACGTTTCTATTTGGAAACGGAGTAGTGTGGATGTACTCTAGATAATAAGTGCAAATTTACCCTTCTTAGGTGTCGGTGACAATGTCCGACATGTTCCAACATCTATGCACTCATTCATTTAACTCTTGGTATAACAAAGCATGTGTGGGGTAAGCTTCTTTAAACCGGTTTGTCCAGTTAGCAGTTCCACCTGAGCGGATTACTTTTCTGTTACAGAAGTGAATTTTTTTTCCTGAATTAAATGTCACATCGACCAGACCAAATGCCTCAGAGGGCTTCAAAGTTCCTTCCTTTCTCTCTCAGATATTGCTGTTGTGTTATTTGCGCCACCTTTCAAGAGCAACCTTTTGTTTTACATTTCACTCCAAAGTCACAGCAATCTCAACAGGGAACGACACTTGTGTGCCAACACTTCCACAAGCTCAAGTGAACTCGGCAAAGCATCTGAAAGCAATTGACAAAGTCCTCAAGTATAGGTTGTTGTTGTTCTTCATTTTTTCTGGATGGGTGGGGAGGAGGGGATGTTCATTGAAGGCCAGTGTGGTGTGGTGTGGATGGTATGCCACACAGGCTCAGGAGCAGTGTCCTTGCCGGGAGAGATAATTATACAGCAGTCTGGAAGACAGTGTGTACAAAGGCGGACAGCAGCTCCTACACTACAAACTGCATCAAACCATCTGGTCAGGCAACAAGCCGAGTGCCTGAAGAAACAAAGAACAACGACAGACTATTTATCCTGCAGGGCGGCCATGCAAAATCACTTCAACTATCTCATGCACGTTTCTATCTGGATAGCTGTATGAAGAGTGCATGAAAATAAAAACGAGGACACTAAACTCATCTGACCTATGCTTTCTGAAACGCATCCATTTAAGAGTTTGATGGTTGTGTTATACTCTCATGAGAATATGCATTCAACACCCTATTTTGGTGTTTGAGTAGAATACGACAGTGCAGTCCTATTGTTCCGTCCTTATGAGAAAGTGCTGGGAGGGCAAGGATTTGAGTTCAGTCCCTCTATCGCAAGGTATCCTATTGCAACACCTAAACAAAGAGCAGGACCAGGATATCCGACTGCCTCGTCTGGGATGAAAATGCATGAGAAGAGAAGGAGACGTCAGCCTTTTTGAGCTTTCTTTCCTCTGGGAAAAGAACTACCTTGATTAATTGTTTAGCCAACGAATAGAAAATTAATATCCTCCAACTTAAGGATTTTTTTTCAGCACAAAAATACCAAACAGTCTTTGGTTTCGGCTCCTCAAAAGTGAGGATTTGCTCCTTATTCCTGTAAACTGATTTTCTTTCGGTTTTTGACTGTTAGTTGGACGAAAGCAATTTAAAGAAACTTATGAGGGACATCTATCATATTTTAACATGTTATAGACTAAATGATTTGTTTATTAAACAAATAATTAGACGATAGAATAATGGTTAACGAATTTAAGCCACTGGGCAGAAAATCGGACATAAAAGAGGCAAATAGTACAAAAAACAGAAATATAAAAGAATTTGCTGACTCCTTTTTTTCCTTTCTTTCATTAAAGACGCCCTCAAATCACTGAAAAGCACTCAAAACATTTACTGAAAGCGCAAGCGTTTGTGTTGTTATGCTCAAGGTTTTCCTTCATATCAGGAAACAGATTACAGTCCAGTGTTCAGCAGTGCCTCAGTGAATTGCCTGGACTTCGTGACCCTGACGAAGGACACACAGCTGTTCACCAGAACTGTTTACACCCGACAAATGCGGGAAACGTCCTGACTCACTTCATCAATGATGCTGCAGACAGAATTAAAATGATTAGCACCTACCGAGCACAACCATGACTGTCTTGATGAGCTTGATGGGCGTTCTCTTGCGGTTAATGGAGCCGCTGGTGTGTGGCGAGAGCATCGACGTCTTCCTCTTGACGTAGGTGTAGATCCTCGTGTAGATGACCACCATCACCAGGAACACCACCAGGTTAGACACGGACCAGAAGATCAGGTAGCTCCTGCTGAAGAGAGGAGCCAGCTGGGAGCAGTCACTCAGGTTGCAGATGCAGTTCCAGCCCAGACTCGGCACGGCCCCCATCAAGATG
The DNA here is from genome assembly GCF_004355925.1 of Anarrhichthys ocellatus. Classification (NCBI taxonomy): domain Eukaryota; kingdom Metazoa; phylum Chordata; class Actinopteri; order Perciformes; family Anarhichadidae; genus Anarrhichthys; species Anarrhichthys ocellatus. Next base: position 859,053 of record NW_022280060.1, read on the forward strand.
GAGATGGCCCACACCAGCACGATCAGCAGGGTCACCCTCCTCTTCGTCAGGTTGCTGTGGACTTTCCAGTTCATGACGGAGATGTAGCGCTCCAGAGCTATTACCAGCAGGTTAGCCAGCGAGGCTGAAAGACTGATGTCCAGAAGACCTTGACGGATGAAGTATCCTTTTACTGTAAGTTTCCGCGACACCTCACCCGTGTTAAACATCAGGTACACGTACGCTATGCCTGCCAGGAAGTCTGCGGCAGCGAGGTTGGATAGGAGATAGTAGAAAGGGTAGTGAAACCTCTTATTGGTGATGACAGCAGCTATGACCATGGCATTGGAGACCAGAATGAAACAGCAGAAGAGAGAGCCCACCACCTGCACCAGGATGAGCTGGGCGTTGTCCCATTTATCATCAGCGCCGCTCTTGTTGTAGAAGAAGCCCATGGACTCATTATAATGGCAGCTGTGGTTCCGTTGGTCCATTTTAGAGGCGTGTCTCTGGAAAGAGAATGAGAGAAAACACATGAAGTGGAACCGTTTATCAACCATTTATCTATTGAAGTACAGCAAAAAATAATTAATAAATGGTTATTCTAACAACAAAAATCCCAAATGTTCCCATTTCCTGCTCCTCAAAAGTGAGGATATGCGGCTTTTCTTTGTATTATGTGATAATAAACAGAAGATATTTGGGTTTTGGACTGTTTGGACGAAATAAGACATCTTGGTTTCTGGGAAATTAGGGTCGACATTTTGTCGACCAAACAATCAATATAATAATCAAGAAAGTAATTGGCAGTTTTTGTAATGAAAAAAAGAATTCGTTGCAGACCTAAATTCAAGTATGTCTAATAAAATATATCTATAAATCACTTTTTAGGCATTAAAAATCCAGTTTTATAGATTTAAATAGATCAAATTAAAGCAAACGTAGAATAGGATGATAAAAGAGATGAAAAGTCTAAACTGCAATGCCACATCAGTGCATAGTGCCGACTTTCCCCAAGGCCAAGAGAGATTTAATGACTCCAGTCCAAAGGGAGAAGTGCACGCGCCAAAACGCATTCACAACTGAAATCACAGTCAGCACCATTACTAAAGTTGAACAACACAGTGACCGGAGTAAGATCAAAAAGGGAGCCAAAAAAAACGCTCAATCGAGTGACGTGAGAAAGGTCCGCAGTCATTCACAATGTTGAACTGGACAAACGTTTCTTTGGGCAAACACTATACAGACATGCAGCGAAAGAAGATTCCAACGTAGGCCAATTCATGCAGAAGTAGTTTTCTCCATGACTTGAGAAAGAGAAGCCTTTATTACCTGTGCGATTAGGGAAATCAACAACCACGAAGAAGGGAGGCATGAGAAATTCCCACAGAAGGGATTGACAAATAGAAATGAGAAACACAAATAGAAGCCGACAAAACAAACTATTTTGCCCGACAGACATTTAATCACTACAGACTAACAAAGAGCTACTTAAAAGCACAATCAGCCAGGTGAGCTTACCTGTGGTAAGAGCACAGTCCGCGGTGAGTCAGTGAGCTTCGAGTTGCGAAACCTTCCGTGCCGAGTTAATGAACATGTCTCCCCTGCAGCATTGCGCCTCCGCAGCTATGGACGGAGGGAGGTGACGGCAGAGAGCTGGAGGACAAAGTGGAGCAAGAATAGTTGAGCGTGTTCACTTTGACTCCTCAGCTCGGTGACGTAGAGGGCGTGTGCCACCCACTCTCTCGCGTGTGAATTCTTCCGCTTGACCGCACGCGGCCCCGCGAGCTCACGGTCCGATCAGAACACTGGCTGTGGCAGTGAAGAGGGGACATCGAAACAACACCGATTGTTTCATCCGTTTTCTAGAGCATGTGCGCCAGTCCATTTCTCCACTGCTGTGCTTAAATCTCGACTGATTATTTCATGCTACCTCACCATTCCACATTTTGAAAGATTTTCATGAAATTGTTAAATGTAACAATCTTTCAAACTTGTAATCGTCTTCTCTGTCCACTAATCTTCAGGTGTTGTTTGCGCACACAAGATTCATTTATTTGTAGCTCATGTGTTGAAGAGTAAGCAATATTTGTTAGCCTAAACTAAACAGATCTGTTGAAAGGAAATCCTAAGAGCGAATATGCCGCTGTTGTCTTTGATGGTGTGAAATAATCAAATATAATAGCAAGATATATATATATATATACACACATATAAACACACGCACACACTTTGAAGTACTCGCACTCAACGTCGTGTTCCAGCTTGTCTCAATAATTGTTGTAGATTTGCAGATAAAACTGACTCGCACTGTAGTTCTGGTTTAGTCATGCAAAACTCACCCTACTCAGTTTAAGCTGCGAATGTGTTTTGCAATTTGCAGAAACCTTTGGAGCACTAAACGTTTTTTTACAGAGCTCATGTGACATGCGTTGTATTGCAACTTCAACACAACCACTGCTGATATAATATTGACCATGTAAATCATCCAATGAGGCTCCAGCTTCTACGGATTACATGTGATCTGCTCTCTGACTAAAAATTTTTAAAAAGAAAAGCTGAATGTGCACACTCGCAGGATAGACGGGAGACACAGTAACAATGGACAAATGAAAATATTAGCTTTACTGCAATCAGTACAACAACACTTGACAAATAAATGACATCCAGCACTGCATAATGTTGCATAGCACCAGTGTTTGCAGCCACAGTCAATTGCAGAAAACACCGAATCCAGTTCTTTCGCAACTAAATGCATGTACAGACCTGACAACAGGCCCAGTAAACTTCTCAACAGCATCCTGAACTTCAGTAGATATTGTTTTGAAACATTCTCTCTTTCCAGCTCAAGTTTCAAGGTAAAGAGAGGGAACTTGATTGGCATTTCATATTGCACTTCACAGAATCTCTGCTTGTTAGAGGATTTGGCAGTGGATGTTTTGATCTCGAAGTCTGTATCAGACGTGTGAGGTCATCTTTTCAGCATCCTCCTCCCTGATCCGTGTCCTCTGGAGGTGGAACAGCCGTCAGCTGATCAGCACAACATCGTCACTTTCTGGAACTCTGCAACAACATGATCCAAAAAGAAGCGTGATACACCCAATGTCTCATCAACATCACCATATAATGCACATGCTTTCTACTTCAGATCATTAATAAGGGTTCTTATGACAAAAACAACAGTGTTGTGATATTTGCTTAAGTTGCACATCATTGACCTATATTGTAAAACATTTAAGCAGCGTTTCTTTGAGATGTTGCATCCAATAAGTCTCAAAAGGTCACAGGAAGTTAGATTTATAGACTCACAGCTGCTTGTTCAGACCAATGATACATTTACTATGTATTTAAACTGTTGAGATAATCTCCTACACAGATCATCATAGTCGATTCATGATTCACACCATCTTTATTATCTGGGCTTCCACCTGCACACAAGTTTGGCCATAACACACAGACAGCTAAGGGATGCAGGAGGAGGTTTGGGTTTCTGGTGATTGTACCCAGTCGGAGAATAAATCCCCCAAAACAAGCACACTGAAAACAACAACCTTACCACCATTCCTTGTGTTTGGCTGTTTGCGCTCAAGAGAAACAGCTGAATATGTTCCCGTTTTGTCAAATCTGTCAACGATTAGACATTTTTTTCCTGTCTCTTTATGATCTGCCACGCGCAGCACATTTTACTGCCGAGTTTGCAGACCAAGTCTCATTCCACAAACTGCTGCAGCCATTTCGAGGATGTGAATGAATTTCACCGAGAGCAATGAAGACGCGTCTAATCCACCGAAATAAAATAGCAATAGAACAAACATTGCCATTCAAAGCAACTATTTTTTTTCATGATAGACTGATTTAAAAGAACCTAAAATCCTGCTGCCCTACTTCGGGCCTTACTCATCATAGTTAGTAAAGAAATAACAAAAGAACTACGTGCAACAACTTGCACTCAAGTGCAGCTCAGCACATTCCTTGAACCAACACTGATGGCAACACCGTCTGTGTGCAGGTTTCGTCATCCTGATCTCCTATGTGTCCTCCGGCACAGTCTCCATGTAGCCCATATAGAGCCTGAGCTTCATTATCTGTCCACCCTAGTATTTGGCAGTTGAGACGGGAACGTCTCTTCATGACAATAGTGACCAACGAATTACCCAGCCTCCGATAGGCGGCATTGACCTGCAGCTCATTTCCAATGAGGAGGACGATCTCCAAGTAGCCCCGCATAAAAGGGGATGATACAGGGGAAGTTTCTTGCCTTAACGTGGGCAGCTTCTGGCCTGTACAAAAACCTCACATGAGGCCATGAGCGACACTGAGCCTATGCAGTGCGGGTTGCAAAATCAAAAAGGCGAGCATATCAGAAGAAAATACATGGAGAACCAGCATATGCCAGGAAGAGGTGATCCCTAATCCGGGTGTACGCGGATACTCCTGCCTCCTCAAAGAACCTGCCAAGTCTAACTTTCAAAACCGACTCGCTTCTGTGCACAGCTTAGTACTTCCTTTGTTACGTCTTTCAAACATAACACTGACTCTTTGGCTAAGCTGCTGTACACACATACAGTATATGAACTACAGCGGATACAATGAAGTCATTCATCAAGTACACTGCTCAAAAAAAAATAAAGGGAACACTTAAGCAACACATCCTAGATCTGAATGAATGAAATAGTCTTATTAAATACTTTGTTCTTTACATAGTTGAATGTGCCGACAACAAAATCACACAAAAATCATCAATGAAAATGAAATTTATTAAAATTTTATTAAAATTTATTAAAACAAGTCCAAATGAGGCTCAGTAGTGTGTGTGGCCTCCACGTGCCTGTATGACCTCCCTACAATGCCTGGGCATGCTCCTGATGAGGTGGCGGATAGTCTCCTGAGGGATCTCCTTCCAGACCTGGACTAAAGCATCCGCCAACTCCTGGACAGTCTGTGGTGCATGGAGCGAGACATGATGTCCCAGATGTGCTCAATTGGATTCAGGTCTGGGGAACGGGCAGGCCAGTTCATAGCATCAATGCCTTCGTCTTGCAGGAACTGCTGACACACTCCAGCCACATGAGGTCTAGCATTGTCTTGCATTAGGAGGAACCCAGGGCCAACCGCACCGGCATATGGTCTCACAAGGGGTCTGAGGATCTCATCTCGGTACCTAATGGCAGTCAGGCTACCTCTGGCGAGCACATGGAGGGCTGTGCGGCCCTCCAAAGAAATGCCACCCCACACCATTACTGACCCACCACCAAACCGGTCATGCTGGAGGATGTTGCAGGCAGCAGAATGTTCTCCACGACGTCTCCAGACTCTGTCACATGTGCTCAGTGGAACCTGCTTTCATCTGTGAAGAGCACAGGGCGCCAGTGGCGAAGTTGCCAATCTTGGTGTTCTCTGGCAAATGCCAAACGTCAAACGTCCTGCCCGGTGTTGGGCTGTAAGCACAACCCCCACCTGTGGACGTCGGGCCCTCATACCACCCTCATGGAGTCTGTTTCTGACCGTTTGAGCAGACACATGCACATTTGTGGCCTGCTGGAGGTCATTTTGCAGGGCTCTGGCAGTGCTCCTGCTGTTCCTCCTTGCACAAAGGTGGAGGTAGCGGTCCTGCTGCTGGGTTGTTGCCCTCCTACGGCCTCCTCCACGTCTCCTGATGTACTGGCCTGTCTCCTGGTAGCGCCTCCATGCTCTGGACACTACGCTGACAGACACCGCAAACCACCTTGCCACAGCTCGCATTGATGTGCCATCTTGGATGAGCTGCACTACCTGAGCCACTTGTGTGGGTTGTAGACTCCGTCTCATGCTACCACTAGAGTGAAAGCACCACCAGCATTCAAAAGTGACCAAAACTTCAGCCAGAAAGCATAGGAACTGAGAAGTGGTCTGTGGTCACCACCTGCAGAACCACTCCTTTATTGGGGGGTGTCTGTCTTGCTAATTGCCTATAATTTCCACCTGTTGTCTATTCCATTTGCACAACAGCATGTGAAATTGATTGTCAGTGTTGCTTCCTAAGTGGGCAGTTTGATTTCACAGAAGTGTGATTGACTTGGAGTTACATTGTGTTGTTTAAGTGTTCCCTTTATTTTTTTGAGCAGTGTATATATTTGTGTCTTTGTAATAATCTGAAGAGCTATAGTATATGGTTACAACCTTTTCTATAACAGTCCATTCATTCTCAACGACAAGACTCTTGAGCCACAATACATTATTTCAACTGTCAAAGTGGATGTATTGGTTCCAAATAAGTTTTAAATCCAAACAAACAGCCACTCTTTGCTTTCCAAACAAGATAACTTACCGCAGTAAAAGATAACGGTATAGGAAGAGGCTAATTGCATGCAGATGAAATTTCATCCAGTAAGACATTAGTATGTTAGCTGAGAACGCTGATCTAATTTTTGTGAGCAGAGACACAAATACGCTCTTAAAAATGAAAATTGGTCAAATGACTGCAATTACAGAATGTGTGTAACTTGACAAGAGCTCTCCTAATGACAACAAGTCAGCCAACTCTGGCAGTTTTACACTCAACTCCACGGAGAAGATGCACATTTATTTGGCAGTCTAGCATTACGTTTCCACTATCACACATTACATAATGGCTCTGTAACTGAAACTAAGCTTCCTTTAAACACTCAGACAATCAGAGCAGGGATGCCAGACGGTGACAGAAAGTGGAGCATGCAGGAAAGATTGCAAAGTGTTAATGCATGATAAAATAATAATGATAGCAGAGCCCTGAGAGGAAAACCGATAGTATTTCTTACAGTATGCAAGTAATAGCAGGAAAACTTGCAGAAAAAAAATAGTTTGATGGCAAACACTGAACATTTAAGCTGCTATACAAATGACTACAGTAGTTTATTTTTGCATTCAGTCAAAATGGACTGGTGCTTTTTAAGTAGAAGGACGGTGACGGCTAAAGAAACCAAACCTGGTATCCGTTTACAGTTAAGCCTTTCCCAGATCCAAAGTAGGGAATTGAATAATCTAGCAAAATGTTTTACAACTTTTTAATAATCTATATGAATGCAGAACCAAAAGCCTGACACCGCAATCTGGTGTAGTGCAGCTTTTGGTTGAGCTTCGTGACCATTCAGCTTGGTAGAGACAGTTAAAGAGGAAGCACTACTTTTCAACGAGCACCTGGATGTGTGTAAATTCCACACCGCAGCTACAAAAAGGGACATGGTGAAATAAAACGTGACAACTCGATATTCAGACATCCTCCGTTTACGAAAGGAGTACGGTAAACAAAGTGATGAAGAAAGGACAGTGAGACATCCTTCTACAAAATAGAACACGCACACAAAGAGTCATTGTATACTGTAAATTGTAGTTAAACTTGCACCACACATCACATAACTTTTCCAAACTATCAAGCGTGCTTTAACAAAACCAGCTTTTCCAGCTCAGTTGACTGCGTGTTGACCGTGGACTGTTTATCTGGGAGGCAACACAGCAAGGAGGGAGGGATGGTTGGGGGGGTGAAAGGGAGTGGAAGAGGGTGGAGTGGGGGGGGTTCTTCCCAGTGCAAAGCCTCAGTTTCTCTGTAATCAGCCCATCATTGGGTGTGTCTGCATAGCTCCCACCACTAATTTCGTTGCTCTCAGACCATGTAAGACAGAGCCAAACCACCACGTGGAGGAAACTCCAGTCTGCTGCCTGCTGATGATAGAGATTGGCTCATAGAAAAGGAATGAGCAGAAAACAGGGACGTATAGACAAATACGATGTCTTGCTGTAGCTACAAGTTGTAAGCAAGCTACTCAGAAATGTTTTTGTATGTGTAATGTTTGAGAGCGAGTCATTTAAAGTTACAAGGTACTTTAAACTGGTTGTGAATCAGTCTCAATTTAATACCGATGCCTCTATATGACCTACACAAAGGAACGAGTCCATCAGTCAGAAGATCGGCTATTTCTATACAGTTACTCAGATTCCAGCGAGGCAACCAAGTGGTCCCAGGTCCCCGCTGGGATCCAACACTGACACCACACTGCTGGAGACCCAGGCCGAATTGCTGGGCCCGCTGTAGGGAAGGGAGGCACAGGAGAACCAGAACCAGGTCCACAAGGACCGCCAAAAACACAAAATTAAAGTTCCTTGTAGTTGCTTTAAAAAGGTATTAAATAGATATTTTTTCAGGTTCGCATCTCTACATTGTTGACTACTCTAAACAAAACAATTGATCGATATTGAATATTGTCATTAGTTGCAGCCCTACATCTTTCCCAGTAAAATCCAATAATGAAAAGGATGGTTGAATTTCAAAGTTCCCGCAGCAGCATAAAAACAAACTAACTAAAGTTGATCGTAATAATTAGAGAGTAAAAACCCATGCTGTTTGATTGACATTATTGATGTAAGTGCAGTTTTTAAACTATGATATTGCTCATTGTTTCTGTGATGAGAAGTCATGTTTGTACAGAAGTAGCTTCCAGGTGTGAATGCAGCAGGGTGTGTGATTAAAGATGAATCATCAAAGCACCATAATACGGCTGTAAACACCATCCTACCGTTGGCAGCAGCACAACACAGAGTATCTGATGTGAACGTCTGTCTGACTGCTCTCCTCTGCAACAGGAAAATCTTTGTGCTCTCTGACAAACTTCTGCAGGTCCGTCAGCGGGAATCCGTCTTTTTGGAACCTCTGTTGGTGAAAACACAGAAATGCAAACAAATAAAACACCTTCAAAACTGCATAGCAGCACAGATTGGATTTAAACATTTAAACAACTTTTTTACCTATACTTTTGTCACATGGGAGGGTTTTGTCTTGTAAATAATCAAACCAACTAATAGTTGTGAGTAGAGTACTGTGAAATATTTCTCATGGATTTCTTGTTGCTTAACTCCCTTTCACGACCTAAGAAGATATAAAGTTGAATCTATGAAATGCCACAGCTTTCACCTCACTAGACCCAAACCAAAGCAGAAGTACCTTGATGGTCTCATAGGAGTCTGTGATGAGGGCGATGAAGAGCGACAGCACCATGTAGATGAACAGGGAGATGAAGGAGTAGAGGTAGGCCCGGCTGAAGAGCCACACCAAAGTGTTTTTGTCCTTCAGCTGGGCGAAGGTGGTGAACATGTCGTCGCCGTTCAACAGGGAGAACAGGCACTCCGCTACACGACTCAGGCCCTCAAACTAGGGAGATGGGACGTTGGATTGGATCACAGTTGTATATGCCATGAACAGTTAACACAAAGGCAGTGAATCAAGATAAATGAGGAATTTTGCCTGTAGTTTCAACATAGGTCTGTTTTTTAAAAGAACCACAAAAATGGAGAATGAGGTGCAGAAGGCCAACAGAAGCATGATGCTTGATAGAGGTGGAACGACAAAGATGGAAAGACAAGCTAAGAGACAGATGGCAAAAAAAAAAAAAAAAAAGACCAAAGTTCCATCCAGAATGTGATAGTATCTAAATACAACATCCTGATCCCGCTGCGACGGTATGATTCCAGCACTTGGAGACGTGTGGTATTGCAAGTACAAGAACATACTCTGTTTATTCCTTCAGTAAATACCAGGGGATCCTGGTCCGGCTGACAGCACACAACGGGGGACTCTCCTCCTCCCCACCCACCCACCCACCGCAATGTAAATATTGAAATCAGGTCTCAGTTGACTGAAACGTTGGACTAACAAGGAGCTGAAAGCCGTTTACCTCAACTGTATCCATAGCAGCACTGGAAGTCAAGTCACTTTCACTTCCACTGTAAACTGCAATTAATGTGAGTGTATCGTTTTACCCAATAACCTCTCTTTTGGGTTGGTCGTTAAAGCATAAGTGCATTTACAATACAATCGGTGCTATTTACAAATTAAAAGCTGTAAAAAAATGATTTTTTAAAGCATTAAAAAGGATTTAACTTTAGAGCTATAGTCCATTGGTCGAAACTCATGTGGTCCTTAAGTAAACTGACCTGACAAACACTTAAAAATCAGTCAACTTATTTACAGTAGTAACTCTTCAGTTTTAAGATCATCAACAAATTTCCATTTGGTAAGTGAGATATCACTGAGACTGGGTCGGCTGATCTCAGCCTATCTCACATCTGTCTCTCCTACAGTACGAGCACTGCCTTGTTTAGACGCCCACTGCTGCTCGGACTTCCGTAAATAATTTATCTTAATGGGCGAGGAGAGCTAAACACACATAGTTTCCCAGATGGCACTTGCTGTCCAAGGATCTCCCAGTTAAGGTGATAGTTTGAGTTGACGCTACAAGTCTACCCTGTCCAAATGTCCCCTGATTGCAGTTAAAATATCTGATGAGTAAAGAGCATACAAAAACAATCCGTTTCTTACTTTCTTTAAAAGTGCATCAAATTTGATCAATTTTAGGCAGTTTAAACACCGGAATATTTTGTGGTGATTTAAGGGGTTTTAAAATGCAAATCACGACACTCCCCAGAGTCTGCAAAGGACCTTTATCGCATGTCATCCCCTTTGCTCACCCCTTATTTTCTATCCCCTATACACTGTCTGATAAAAAGAGAAATAAAAATTGTTCAAAAATACTTTAAAATGTGTTTTTGTCTATTAGAAATAAGGCTGTGAGTATGTGTAGAAATGTGAAAAGTGTCCCGGTGAGGACAGAACGCTGGTCTGATTGAAGCTGTGGGTTTCATGGACTGGATGTATACCGACATCTAGTGGTTGTATATTCAGTGTGTTCAAAAAACTAAAAAGGATGTTTTGTTGCACAAGGAAGCCATTTTTGCAGTTTCCTAAATTTGCAGGACATAATGTTGACACAGCAATTCAATAGCTAAATAACATAACCATGGGAGCAAGTCTAATAAGCTGCAGTTTGGAAAACAATTTTAAAAAAAAAAAAAAAAAAAAACATATGAATCATAGAAAATAATCACCTGTATAATTTCTTTTAAAAAGGGTAAACAACACATATGTTCATTAAGAGTGACGTACATTATTTGACATTTTCATGATTTATAAATCTGCACACTTAAGAAAAATAAATAAATAAAAGATCTGCGCAATTACCCTGATTTCTCACTGGAGTCATTCCGCATAGATTGTGTTCAATCACAAAATGCAGGTTCAGCTAATTTAATGATGTGCACACATGCATATTTGGGAACTCAACCTTTTTCTTTTGACCTCAGCAGTTCTGCAGGAAGGGACGAAGCCACGGAAAGCCTTAAAAGTTCCCCTAATTCCCCACAACTCTGACAGTAATAGCCAGTGCAGATTGTCACACCATAAACTCACTTCTCTAATATCTGGCCCTCAGGCCTCCACAACCTCAAACCAGTTAAGAGGATTACCTTCTCATGGTATGGCCCCAGTACGATCCATCCACAGAAGGTGTAGCCGAGGTAGATCATGCCGGCACAGCAGCAAAAACGCAGGACCTTGGGGAAGGCTGCTTTCATGGTTAAAATCAATACCTAGACACACAGGAAGTATGGACACATTTGTTATTGTTAAGCCACAACCAAATTGTGAAAGAATGTGTGAGGACGTTTGATTAAGGGTGGAGAGGGTTTGAAAAAGGCAACCCATAATGAGAGGGGGGGGGAAAAAAAAAAAAAAAAAAAAAAAAATAAAAAAAAAAAAAAAAAAAAAACTTTCACAGACTCACATTGTATTTCTGGAAGTATCCCAGGTATCTGATCACACCGACCCACACCATTAAAGTAGACGTTCCCAGAAAGATACTGCACACATCATAATTGGTCAGACTCTACAGGAGAGGGGGGAAAAAATCCCAAGCCTTACTTGGAAATCAGGCCTCAGTGAAGTCCTGTAAAATGAGTTAATGTTTAGTTCTGAATGTGGCACACTCCGGCCTCTGCTGCACTGACTAAGAGAACACAAAGTCAGGAAATGTTTAAGTTAACTTAAAGCTGCAGGATTATAAATATGATTTTATTGCAACAGGCACATTGTCTGTGGTAAACCGTGAGGATTATTTTATCAGGGCTTCAAGTACAATGTGGAACTGCAACAGAGGAATATCCTATCAATTGTTAACTATGTTATGAGTCATTGCGTGACATAATGTGTCATTTGGCTTTTATGTTCTAGGGTTATAACAAATACATCTCAGGACATTTTGTAAGAAGGTTTGTCTAATAGAATATGAAACTAAGTAAATCTAAACTTTCCTCTACTGCAGATACATTTAGTCAATTTGCCTTATTCCCCTCTTCCACCAGATTTCAGGTAGGTGTAAACATCTTGTTAATTGTTTCTTCATTTTTGAGTTGACTTGACAAATTAAGGAGTTTGCCATCATTTAAGAACTTAAAATACTGGAAAGACTCCAAAAAGCAGTAAACATTTTGGTTGGTTAAAGCAGGAAAAGAACAGATGGAATTAGTAACATTAATAACGAGCATTTCCAAATCCCCACCACAAGCTACCCTCAACGACATGTTTACTGTGTTTTAGGGTAAACACTCAACATGGTGGCTATAAAAAGGCTAGACAGTCAGGTTAAAATAAACAAGTCTTTACATTGACTGCATTGAATCTTTTTATTCCAAAGTTCAGCAGACAGGGAGACACTGTTTAAAGAGGCAATTGAGAAATACAATTCAGAGGACATAAAATCAAAAAGGTGATGACGACAGGCAGTTAGTTACACATTACGATGCTGACTGCTTAAGAAACTTTATTCTTTGCCTGATCTGATGGCTAACCCCAACGATGTTTATGACTCAACTATAACTCTCATATATACACACATATACACAGTTGTGTGAAAAAGTGTTTGCCCCCTTCCTGATTTCTCATTTTTTTGCATGTTTGTCACACTTAAATGTTTCAGATCATCAAACAAAGTTAAATATTAGACAAAGATAACACAAGTAAACACAAAATGCAGTTTTTAAATGAAGGTTTTTATTATTAAGGGGGAAAAAAATCCAAACCTACATGGCCCTGTGTGAAAAAGTGATTGCCCCCTAAACCTAATAACTGGTTGGGCCACCCTTAGCAGCAACAACTGCAATCAAGCATTTGCGATAACTGGCAATGAGTCTTTTACAGCGCTGTAGAGGAATTTTGGCCCACTCATCTTTGCAGAATTGTTGTAATTCAGCCACATTGGAGGGTTTTCGAGCATGAACCGCCTTTTTAAGGTCATGCCACAGCATCGCAATCGGATTCAGGTCGGGACTTTGACTAGGCCACTCCAAAGTCTTCATTTTGTTTTTCTTAAGCCATTCAGAGGTGGACTTGCTGGTGTGTTT
>NW_022280060.1:877273-937709 GCF_004355925.1 Anarrhichthys ocellatus
GCAGCATGATGTCTAGCTTTTGAGGATCTTTTGGTCTACCTCACTTGGTCAGGCAGGTCCTATTTAAGTGATTTCTTGATTGAGAACAGGTGTGGCAGTAATCAGGCCTGGGTGTGGCTAGAGAAATTGAACTCAGCTTTCCAAAGATGTGATAAACCACAGTTAATTTATGTTTTCACAGGGGGGGGGACAATCACTTTTTCACACAGGGCCATGTAGGTTTGGATTTTCTTTCCCCTTTAATAATAAAAACCTTCATTTAAAAACTGCATTTTGTGTTTACTTGTTATCTTTGTCTAATATTTAAATTTGTTTGATGTTCTGAAACATTTAAGTGTGACAAACATGCAAAAAAATAAGAAATCAGGAAGGGGCGCGCACACACACACACACACACACACACACACACACACACACACACACACGGGAAGTAAACAATGTATGGCTCTCCTTTTACATTTATTTGACATATGACGAAGAAGAACATGATTCAGTTTACCTTTGCTTGTATTTCCATCTTCAGTATTGATCCAATAATGGCCAAGAGGTCACTGACAATGACCAGCACATACCAGCCATTCAGAAACTCGTTCTGGTCATCCTTACACACTTTACGATTGTAGTTCTCATGGAAGAATCTGGAGAATCTCTGAAAATACACAAATGCAAATTCAGTTTCTTACAAAAAAAAAAAAATAAATAAATAAATAAATAAACCTACAACAGAGTAGCTGTTGTAGGTAGCTCAACTGAGAGACAACATGATTATAATCATGTTGAGAAATGTCTGCAGATTATGCAAGAAGTTATCCACATCCAATAAAGGTGGCATTTTAGATATTGCAATAAAAAAGGGACTTGTAATTATTGTGACATTTGGCTTAAAAAAGGGGAAGTGATGGGGGCTGAAAAACGTAATTCCCTCTACGATTTTATACAGTGTGAGCAGAGACTGAGCAGCTGACCTGAAGTAACCGGACAGCCAGTATGATGGAGCGGGTGCACAACACCGCCGATGTGAGGCAAACAACAATGACGAAGCCGTCAAACACCAGTAGATAGTGTGTGTTCTTCTGAGCTGGAACAGAGACAAAGTGTGTTTGTGCAGGTTTATCTTTTAAGCAACTCCCTCACATTCATTACTGATAACTACTAGTTTGCAGGAACACGCCTAACTGACAACCAACAGAAAAAGGAATTTATATTTTTTTGGGCCCATATACATATAGTTATACACTTTTAGACCCATGTTTTCTAGTTACATTATACATAAATGATCATGAATCAAAATTGGTTTAATTGATTGTAACCAAACTGCCAGGTCGATGCTTCGCTCCGCAGTCTTGGGATATTTTGACACTCTGGGATTAGCATCTCGTAATTTGCTGCATACTCAGAAAGTCACCTTCCCTGGGGGTGGTTGAGGGTTTGAATCCTCAGTCCTACTCTTACATAATGTTAACATACGTAGTATGTTTTAAAGTGCTCATTGAGGTCAATCTACTTGGACCACGATCATTTCTACTCGAAGCTATATTTTTTTTTTTTCTCATTTCCTATTGTTTTTTATTTCTTCATTACGTTAGACCACTACACCTTACCCGTCCCAGATATCTTCCAGTCTTGACATGCACAGCTCTGAGCATCTATGTCCAGGAATATTTTCACCTTTCCACTGTGACACTGGTTGTCAAATGTTATCTAGGGGACAAGGCCGAAGGAAAAAAAGATTAGTAAAATGATGAGGAAAGTAGTACTTTTTTCAGTCGAATGCTGTGTGGCAAACTGCGTTGTTACAATAGTATTTATTTAATCAGTGGTTTATATGTTTAACACACAAAACAATTTAAAATAGGTTTTTTTTGAAGTTGTCCACGCTACACCTCTCAATGATGAAAAGTATCAATTGTTAACCTAGATTTCACCTGCTCATGTACACTGTATTTCATAAGGACAGAAAATATGGCTGAACCATACCGTAATATAGAAGGAGTAGCAGTCAGGTAACTCCCGGGAACGCACAGTCTGTAGGTTTATGCCTTTCAGCTGAAACGTTATTTTCATGTCAACAAGCCTGAAAGCAAAATGGAGGATTTTAATGTACGGCAGAGAAAACTAAATGATGTGCGCTAGCCGCATCCACATACAGCGCATTGAAGGGAGCGCATTTACCTGTAAAAGTCCAGATCAAAAAAGGATGCGTTCTGGGTTTTCCATTGGTTTGCAGTCTTTGGATCATGTGACATACAAACTGAGAGAGAGGAGATGAACAGGGACAATGAGCACCAGGTCTGAGATCTTCTATTGCCCCAAAGGCCCTTGTATGTTGTCTCTCATAATAATAATAATAATAATAATAATAATAATAATAATAATAATAATGATGATTTAGTAATTCAAGTTCGACCATAACGAGGAATGTAAAACTTTCAACAAGTAACGTTAATTCATTCTTGAATGCATTTGGTATCTGGAATTGTTTTGGCTGTTTCATACATGCAATGAGAAGTGTAAACACTGGTATTGGATCGGTACCGGACGATTCCCAAAGTCCAGGTATCCCTACCATTATCAGGGCTGAAAAATCAGTTTGGTGCATCCCTAACTGTGACATTTAAAATGACAGGTGTACTCTAAAGCAAGGGGAAATATTGACAACCGAACAACAACAAAGTTTGTAAATGTTCCCTCTCACCTGTCTCCAGCTGGGCATCTATATCATACGCCTCATCCGAGGGATCCACGCTGCCTCTCTTGTAATATTCTTTACAGATGATGAGAGGCAGCAGATTGCCGTCGTCATCCTCACCGTAACTCAGGGGACTCACTGAGATCCGGCCCAACTGGCTGTACTATAAATATCAAAAGCCTCAGGTAAAATCAAAACATGTAAACATGGTGATTTACATTATGTTGAAAAGAAGCTGCAAACTGCCGTATCACAGGAAGCCTGATCAAATATTAAGTAGAACGTAGCAGTTCCCATAGTAGCCTGTTTCACAGGATTAACAGGTAAATGGTGAATAGTTTAAAACCACATTGATTTGGATTGAGTGCATGTGTGTACGTTGAGGCGGTTGAACATGCCTGATCCAGGACATAAAACAGACTGTCATAGACACTTTGTTGGGTGTAGACAGCAACACAGTAGTCGTCCTCATCCACGCCGCTGTAGTCCTTCAGGAAGAGGTTTTTGAGCGCCATCATGTTCTCCTCCTTATAGGACACCACCAGCTGGTTGCTGAGGCCGAACAGGATGAGCTACGGAGGAAACAACCGGGGGAAAGGGAACATTCATGTAGATGCTTAGTGAAGGCAACTAACTACATTTAACTTATTTCATCAACAGACACTCCAATTATGTAGGATCCTGTTTGTTTAAATGTGCCCACACAAATAGCAACATTATTTCATACAGATTTTACTACACAACATGGCTTGAAAGAGTGTAGTTACAGCAAGCATTTTCTGGGTGGATCTTGTTTCCTAATCTACATTAATCCCACTCTACATACCTGTGTTGTGATCATGACGATCTTCAGAATCTGCACCACAAGTTTCCAGGGTAAGTGTCGTCGGGCCCGGTACTTCTCACACGGGCTCATGAAGTAATACTTCAGGTCATCTCTCAGGTTCTCCTCTTTGAAAACATCTTGAGTCGACGCAGAGCTGAAAAAGAGAAGTTACAATACAAAATGTAATATCTTCCCAGAGCTGGGAGACAAAGAACAAAAACAGTATGAGGGGGACCGGATACAGCACTCGGGGGTTTTAAAAAACAGAAGTGAAAGCAGCAGTTATTTTATTATAATATACTTGAGCAATAGTCATCATTCACAGGAAGGACTTCGTGTACCAAGTACACTGCCTGCATTCATGGTGCTGCCTGGGTTTAAGTCCAAGGTTAGTTCAGGGAGTGCACTTTCAATATTTTCCCAACAGTTTGTCACCCACAAGCTCTCCCTGACAGAGTGCAAACCTTCTCCTGTTACAGTCGTTAGAAATTAACCAGTTTTATCTCACATTTTACAGCTATTTTCAGCTGAATGCGCAGTTTTAAAAACCTGCCTGGTTCTGTCAGGAAGAATTAAATGAATGGTGCTGTAAAAAAGTAGGACAACATCATCTAGGTTATGTAAATTAGTTTATTGTTCAGTTTAGCCTTTATTTCAGAAACATCATTTTTAAACTCTTCCAACACTTCTCATGCCCCTAAACTAGTTTTGAACGCCAGTCATTTAAAAATAATAACTTACCTGTTTGAGTTGCTCCGGTCCAGATACCGAACCAATAATTCCATGATTGATTGTCCCCGTGGACGCACCCCTTTGAACGGTATGTAGTTGTCCACAGACGGACAGACACTTACCAGAGACAAGTCTCTTCAGCTGGGTTATCTGTAACACCACGCACCTTCCAGGCAGCCAATCAGGAAATGAGTTTCAGCCGACGCAGAGATCTCAAATCTACGGCTCACGGAGCCACCAGCGGTCACCAAGAGGGGCGAAATGCGTCCACGGCAAAAAAAAGAAAAAAGTTAAGATGCTTTATCGCCACTGTTCTCCATTTATTGTTGAGATACATGAGGATGACTCGAAAGCACAAATGTATGTTTTCCTAAATGTTGAAATGTTAAAATTGCACCATCTTTCAGGCCATTGTTTGTCTTTCAGACTCAAAACGTTATATAAATACATATATACATTTACATAAACATATGTATGTGTACAGATTTTTTATATCTAGATACATATATATAGAAAGAGAGATTTATATAGATAGATACATATAGATATCTATTCATATGAAATTTTGAGTCTGAAAGACAATGACCTGAAAGATTGACTGGTGCAGTTTAAAAATTTCAACATCTTGTCCTTTTGTGTCGTAATATTCTTGCCCATTTGTTTTTTAATTTATTGAAGACTTTATATCAGTAACTGATTTTGTAATATACACATTGGTCTATGCATTTATGAATCACCGATCACCTATTTCAACTTCCTCCATGTGCCGAACCATGCAGACAGCAATCCCATGATTTGCATAAGCAGTATGACTCGTCCAATACAAAGAGAAGGGAAGAAGCACCGCTGTTCAGCAACACTGACTTCCGCATCGCTATCAAGCCCTCTATGTACAAACAGTTAATCACAAAAAATAACTTCATGTTCAAAAAAAACTGCAGAAGGAAATTGTTCTTTTTAATTTACAAAATGTACAAATTTCAACTTCAAAACTGAAACATTGTTATTTGTTCATTATAATAAAAAAATAAAATAATAATTTGCCATTATTACAGTGAAACTGGAAAAAGTTTGTAAGAGCATGATTTCTGCCCCCCCCCCCCCGGTAAGACACACTAGAACACCAGATCAAGTAATGCTGGTTTTAACATTTCCCATTTCCCTGATACCTGTTTCAGTCTGGCTGCTCTGCGGTTGATTGAACTTTTTGCTCATCCCAACTGAGGAAATACAGCTGAGCTGAAATCATCATAAGATAATAAGCAGATTGACCAAACAGTGTTGGTGACTCTGTTCAGGGAAAGGCACCGTCAATCGACCGCACAGCAACAAGGTAAAGTTAGTCGGCAACACTTCAAAACGATCAAGTACATGCAACATTATTTTAACAATGTCTGTAAGACAGTCAGTCGGGGCCATCAACCCTCCTTGGCATCACCGCCTGCACAGTCCAGCAAGTAGCCCCAAACACTGACGACTTTTATCTTCCAGCTGTGACTGATGTTGAAGCTGCCTACTCCGCTGATGTCTCCTGAACAGGAACTCCGACAGTGTCAACAGCTGGCAGCGAGACAGAGGAGGTGGCGTCTTCAGCCGAGTACAGATCCTGCAGGGAGAGGGGGTTTACATCAAAAATGTATTCAACAAAAATCCTTACATGTTCAGATAAAAATGTCTGGTTCCAGTGAGGAATGATGCGGTAGCTAAAACCAATTTTAATCAAACATTAATTTAATGATATTTTGGGGATGATCAAATTCAAACAGCAGTATGTCGTGGCATCCCGGTTGAAATCCACTGCACTTATAACTAGTGTTATTAAGAAAAATTTATAAAAACTTAAGAAATATGGTGTGGCAGCAAATAAATACGCATATTAAAGCTATTAAATCTATCCATGGGTTACTGGCATTCACATTCACAAGCTCAACAGCTGTCATCAAAACACAATACTGCCAATGAAAATGCCTCATTCAAAATATGATCTAGTTATTAAATATGTATTTACCTATTCATGTTGCATGTGCAAATCTGAAGCATTAAAAGATAACAAACAGTGTACTTTAAAAAGTTAAATCACAGCACTATTTGAAGTCTTATGTTGGATATTAAAGGATATTTAGAAAGAACTCACCTGAACATCAGTTAATGAAAGCGGCCTTTCTGCTGGCTGAGATTGAGGTGCTTCACCGTCTCTGATGAGTTTATTTTGAGAGAGCTTTTCATTCACTTTCAGCAGTTTAGTCTTTGAGGGCGATGAATCTGATTCAGTGGACACTAGCTCCTCTAGTGTCTCATGCAGGCTTTCTGAATCTGACTCAGCGGAGAGATTCTGCTCCGCCTCACGCAGCTCCGCATCCGTCTCATCCTCACTGTAAGGAGGCTCGGCAGTGCCCAGTGATTCCACACCCATCTCTTCCCTGCGTCTGTTGGGCTGCCTCTGACGAACCTGGTTCCTGTGTAACCGGCCTTCAACGGCTTGTTGCATTGGGGCCTGTTGCGGTGCGTCCCCTCCTGCTAAGTTGTCCCCGGCCAGGATCCTCTGGACTTGAGGCTGCGGCGGCTCGAGCTGTGGAGGAGGCGGATCCCCCCGCGGACGACGAAAAGGTGCAGCGATGCCATGCTGGAAGGCTGCCTGCACGCCTCCATACATGCAGACCTGTTGAAGAGTTAAATGAATATAACAGTGTTGAGACACATTATTTGATCTCGAGTGTCAATGTAATTTCCCAAGGGGTCCTTACCACAATGGCGAGCACGATGGTGAAGAGAACTGGGATCTGCAGGGTAATAGGTAGATCTTTGAGGAGTGCAACAAGAAACTCACTGATCCCCTGTCCAACGTGCTTTAGCGGCTCTGTGATGAAGGTTGTGATGGTAACCGCGATCGCCTAAAGAGAGAGAGGGATGTTTGAAATGTACCGTTATCATTATTATGTCATTATTACGCAGCATAATACAGCCTGTGTGCAGTGAAAACTCATACATGCAATCACAGCGAGCTACCTTGGTTGGAGGAACCAACAGAATGGGGTTGACCATGAGGACTTCATAGTATTTCTTACAAGGATCACCTTGAAGAGTCAAGGTGCTTCTGTACCACTCTGCAAGAAAACATCCACAGACAGCAGAGGGGGCTGAGACAGCAACTAAATAGAGTTCATTCAGTGGAAACTATAGTGTCTTTTTTCAAAGGCTTAGTAGTATCACTGTCAGTAGTAGAGAGTGCATCCTCTCCAAGAAAATCTTTCAAAACACTGAAAACAATAAGATTTTGCACATTAAAGGGTAACATCTGTTGTTTTTTAAACTAGACCATATGTTCCCATGTTTGTGTGTCTAACAGGGACAACGATTTTTGAAATTGGCCCAGTATTGAGCAAGAACACCGCAGATGGCAGCCGATACACGGGACTGCAATGTAATTGCTTGGCACAATCTTCAAAAAGGGGAAAATAGGGTCCAGGTTATAAAATACTGACGTTACCCTTTAAATGTGAATGGGGGACAATGGTGTTGAACCGATATATAGAGCAGCAGGAAGGAGCAGGACCACAACTCATTTTCGTAGTTTCAGATCAGTCCATCAATAGCCCCAACAGGGGCCTTTTAAACATTTTGAGTGAGAAACATTTTCAAATCACTGCTGTGTGTGAAAACCATGCGTGTCCACATTTGTCGATTCTGAATTTGTTAAACAGAAAGATTTAAGCAGCTATAATCCTTATTTTCATACTAAGAATGTATCAAATGATAATAGGTTGACGGTACGTAATATACTGTGTATTTATACTTGTAATTGGCTCACCTTTCAAGCTATCGCTCCAGTCAATTTTCTTCACTCCAGTGCATTTTTCATAGACACTATCCATCTTTGCTATGTTTCTTTGGTGCTCAGCAAAGGCAATCTGAAAAGAATGTAATGGTACTTCAAACTTATCCGTCTAAAAAAAACTGAATGACAGCTGAACAAGAGCTAAAGAGCTTCACCTTGTACAGATATAGCCAGTTCCAGATAATACTGACAAAGAAGCTGACACCAAACAGTCTCCTGAACTGCATGAGCCAGGACATCATTGACCACAGCTGAGTGCATATGATGGCCACTATAATCAGAACACCCAGACCAATCTGGAACACAAACAGGCAGAGTACAACTTCACTGGTTGCACTAGATGGAAAAAAACCCAGAAATTATTAGTCGACTAATCGATCAGTCGACTGGCAATAAAAATAATCATAATAAACTGTTTTGATAATCGATTGAGCTTACTTTTAAGAGTGTGTCAAGCTCCACGCCAAAGGTGTCTTCAAAACGCCACTTCCAGGCCTCGTAGTCATGTGGTCTGAGATCTACCAGTATCTGACTGATGGCATTGTCTAGAGCGCCTGTTCTCCAACTGTCCTCGCCCTCCAGCAGTGCCTGAATCTCGGCCATGGCTTGTGTGGAGAGTTTGACTTTGGCATCATAGAAGACCTCCGAGGAGTCACTGGGCTGGGGACAAAAGGGGACAGGTAGCACTGTCAAATGTAGGCCACATGATGAATGCAAGTAAGGTTCAGTGAAATGGTTGTATGGTCTAGCAAAGACATATTCAAAGCCACATAACACAGCTTTATGCATGTGAAATGCCCACTTACCAAACCAACTCTTTGTATTTCCTTCCGGAGTCTGGTAAGGAATCGTTTGAACACTGGATTGCATGTGGGCTGCTGTGAGATGAGCATGATTTTCTTCATTAGTTCTTCAATCTGAATGAAAGAAAAGCACAATATTTGTGATGCCCGACAGATGTTACGCATTTTTTTATTCAACACACATAGGCTATTATAGACTTTATATACTTCATTGTTTGAAGCACTTCAAATGTTTGTACAAAAAAGTACTAAACAAATAAAGAGTGACATACTGTATACAGTCAGGGCCATAAGTATTTGGACTGTGACAGAATTTTTCTAATTTTGCCTCTTCACACGACTCCAGTGGATTTGAAAGGAAGCAGTCAATATGTGGTTGAAGTGTAGACTTTCAGCTTTAATTCAATGGATAAAACTAAAATATTACATGAACAGTTATCGAATTATGGCCATTTTTATACAGTCCCCCACATTTTCAGAGGGTCAAAAGTAATTGGACAATTGTCTGACAAACGGTTTCATGGCCAGATGTGGTCGGTTCTGTCACTATTTCATGAAAAATGATGCCGACAACAGGATTCAAAATGTTAAATTAGCATTTGGCAGCTGGTCCTTTGAACTCTCAGCATGCGGACCAAAAAGGTGTCAATGCAAGTGAAGGAGGCCATTGTTAGTCTAAAAACACTTATCAAACCTATCAGTCAGATAGCAGAAACATCAGGATTGACCAAATCAACAATTTATCCTTCAACCACATATTGACATTTCAAATCCACTGGAGTCGGGCAAAGAGGCAAAAATTAGAAAAATTGCATCACAGTCCAAATACTTATGGCCCTGACTGTATTACATACACACAAACATGGAATACAGTTTATTAGAGAAGGTTCCAATTTACATAATAATTTGATATCCACAGCTGTTTGCACTTGTAAACATTGTGTCATTATTGCAGTTGAATTGGATGTAGCTCAGTATCAGGTGAATGTCATTAAGATATTTGGTTAGAACAGAGCCTTACGGCATTTGATCATCTTAAATAAATACATTTGTGGAGTCCAGCCTTGGTTTGAGATCATTACAGCTGTGTGTCACGCCTCTTTTATTTATTTAAATGTGCCGAAAACACCAGGAATCAAGTTGGCACAAAATTGGGAAATGAGAAAGACCCTCAGTGTTTTGTTTAAGAACAACCAGCCGGACAGGTGCTTGTTCTCAAGAGGATGTGAACTTTTACTTTGCAGAGTGAAGGAAAGAACAGTGTCTTTGATGTCTCCAGCAACCTTATGCTCATTCACTTTTAAGGCTGCTTAAATAGTATTGTCACATATAGTCACAAACCTGTCTCTGTTGATCCACAACTTGAGAGCGACACGACGTCAGGTCCACCTCGTTGGAGTCCCGAGTATACTCTCTTCTCTTGGTTGGGACATTGGCATATTCTGCTGGCTGCAAGGCATTATGTTCAATACACACATATAGTCACAACGGAGATATCAACATAGCTTCCGAGCATGCAGGCCAACGTTAGCAAATGCAATTGGTTCAGTATATATTTAACATCATCCAACCTCTGCAGGCTTCCTCATCGTCTTGGTGCTTGCGTCGTAGTTGATCATATCATAAGGGTCTATCCAGTCGTTGTCCGCCTCCTGTCCTGTGGCAGCCAGAGACAGGCTGCACACCAGGACAACGAGGAGCATCCTGGCAAAGAGAGAAGGGCACTTCCCCAACTAACCGTCCTGCGTTAAAGATAGCTACGAGAGGAACACCTCAAGGAAAGTGAAAGCGAACAACGTTAACTAGCTAAACATGCTAATGGTAGCTGCTATGATAACATCAGACCCACCGACTCAACCTCGACTTTGAAGACACTTTGATACGCGGAGGCTTCAATATTACGCGTAATGTTAAATACGTTTCACTCTGATCGAACTACACAAGAAGCTCGGTGTTACAATCACAACTTACCGCACAACAGAACCGCTTTACGGTACAACCATTTGTCACGACTTACGTCCACCGCAAAGGCTCATGGGAGGTATAGTTTTTAGAGGAAAAAGCCGCACAAAAGCAGAACTCACTTCTCTCTACAACGATTATATTTTGGTCAATAAGTCTTAAATTCCGTTTTGCGAAATGTATAGATTATTTTTTTTTTGCTCTGGAAGAATACAATTTATTGATTTATTCTGGAAGAGCAATTATCTTCTTAATGACAAAAACAAGCGAGCGAAGGACTTTGCAAAATTAGCGGAAAGATTACCGTCAGACAACATCCGGTTTCCAAAATAAGATGTCAACTAAGATACAAATTGCATTTGTGGAAATAAGATTAAATTAATTATATTAACATTAAGTATAAAACATGTTACCTGCATCTCGTGAGTTAAAGGGAAAATACAACTAATTTGTGTCTTTATTCTTTGATTTGAGGGTTGCTGGAAAGATAATGAAATTAATAATATCTGACTTACTGATATGTATGTGTTCAGGACATTTCTGACCACATCCAAACAAAAATCAAACATGCTAACTGTACCAATTAAGATATTTTACGAAGTACAAACTGAACTGAAATTGCACCTTTAAATAGCTAATTTCTGAAATGTTTAAGGTGCTATGAAAATATTCTTGTCAATATTTCCATACAATGACTGATGTATATGTGTTCAGGACATCTTTGACTCTGCACAGACTGAAAATCAGATATTTTTACTGTACCAATTCAGAGATATTTCTAAGTAAATGTCATAAATTTGAAACAGGTAGATATCTGAATGTTTGAAGTGTTATAAAAAATATTCTCTCAATAATTCCAAACAATGACTGATGTATATGTGTTCAGGACATCGTTGACTCACCCCATGGAGAAAATCTGACATTTTTAATTTTCCAATTAAGAAATGTAATCAGGGGAATGTAATCAGGGCATCGTTGACTCCACCCATATTGAAAATCAGAAAGTTTTACTGTCACTCAGAGAGAACCAGGACATTCATGAGACAATTTGTCTAATTTCAGATTAGATTTTAGAGGAAATGGTGCATAGTTACAAAATCATTTCACAACAGGTTAATAGCAGACCACCTCAAGGTGTCACTCAGATAGAAACCAGAACATTCTGATGTAGCATTTCAAAATTAAAGCCCTTCAAAATCTCATTCATGAGCTAACTTCAAATCAAATTCATGAGACAATTTGTCTAATTTCAGATTAGATTTTTGAGGAAATTGTGCATAGTTACAAAAACATTTAACTCCAAGTTAATAGCAGACCACCTCATAACTAAACAAATGACTATTAAAGAGAAAAAGCAATGTTAATATATCAAACATCTAGAATAATTAAACAATACTACTTATTAATTAAATAATAAAATACTAATATCAAATAAATAGCTCCAACACCGTCAGTGTTTCATAGCCTCAAGAACACAAGATGAGCAAATTGTAAAACTACAAAGGGCTGCCCCTTCTGAATCGAATAAGGGTTCTTTAGGTTATTAGTTGTTTTTAATGCTGAATTCCTTTTTTATTTTAAGTGGTGCTTTTGTATGATTCCCTTTGGAGAAACTTGTTTTACAGGTATGATAATTAATTCAACTAATCAATTAGTCTGTGAAAACTGTACCACATAGCTACCATCACCTACACAATAAACACCTAAATACATCCACCCAAAAAAAACTTGGTGCAAACAATGCAATTTTGCAAGTGAGAGTGCACCTCTCACAAAGGTCGAATTTTAATTATTTGTAAGGCCACAACTAACTATAACTAGGATAAGTTTCCAACTCAAATATTACCTGGGCTGTTTAGGTGTGAAACAAAAAACTCAAAAGAAAAATAAATCTTGCCCTCCAGGTTAAACAGTTAACTCATAACACCAATATCAAAATTAATTATTTAATCCTTCATATCCCCATACAGGACACCACTCTGTAACAATTCACCTAATTATATTAACCTAAAAAGGGAAAAGTATATATACGCTAAAATTAAAGGGCATGGGCGGATCTGAATTGGTATACAGACACTACATCTGACTGCATAACATAGTTGAAGGTACGAAAACACGCTGAAAGGTCTTCTCTGTTATTCACTATAATGACAGACCACCTCAGACACAAAGGAAACGACACATGTTAGTTAAATATAACATATATTAATATAAAGCAAATTCATACGGCATACGGGTTGCAGCATTTACAAAATATCACTCAAACCCCGAGTCCCATCAGTTCCAAAAGTTCCTTAAAGTAACGCAAAACAGTCAGATGACAAACAAACAAATCCCCAAAACAAAGTCAACAACAGGTGGAAGCGTGGGGACACGCCGCGGTTCCTCTGTCCCCAGAACTCACGCAACCACCACCGTCCGTTTAGCTGGTCCTCTGTGCCGTTTCCTATCCTATCCCTATCCTGTGTAATAATTACAGGCAACTAATAACATTCCCAAGTACAGCACTTTATATAGGTGAAGGAAAATAACCCACAGGTTCCCCATTCACAATTGCTGCACACACAGGCAGACTTCGGCGATCATTACAGTGTTAGCAGCAACACTGCGAGCACTTTCCCCTTCTAGTGAGGAGAACTGGGATCTGCAGGGTAATAGGTAGATCTTTGAGGAGTGCAACAAGAAACTCACTGATCCCCTGTCCAACTTGCTTTAGCGGCTCAGTGATGAAGGTCGTGATGGTATATACGATCGCCTAAAGAGAGAGAGGGATGTTTGGAGTGTAACTTTGTGTGTGCCATTCCCAAAATAATGCAGATATTCAAAACAGATACCAATTTTAAAACAGTTTAGGACGATGTTGAATGGGAACACATTTATATGACAAAGGGAAATGCTTTATTCTATTTCCTCAATAAATTATTAAGTGGAAAATAAAACAGTATTACCATTTGTCATTATTATGTCATTATTACGCAGCATAATACAGCCTGTGTGCAGTGAAAACTCATACATGCAATCATAGTGACCTACCTTCAATGGAGGAACCAACAGAAGGGGGTCGATCAAGATGGTTTCGTAGTATTCCTTACAAGGGTCATCTTGAAGAGTCAAGGTGCTTCTGTACCACTCTGCAAGAAAACATCCACAGACAGCAGAGGGGGCTGAGACAGCAACTAGATCGATTTAATTCAGTGGAAACTATAGTGTCTTTTTTCAAAGGCTTAGTAGTATCACTGTCAGTAGTAGAGAGTGCATCCTCTCCAAGAAAATCTTTCAAAACACTGAAAACAATAAGATTTTGCACATTAAAGGGTAACATCTGCAGATGGCAGCTGCTAAACGGGCTGCAATGTAATTGCTTGGGGCAATTCTTCCCCGTCCATGTACGTCCACTAAGTGCTTGTTTTAGCCACAGGCTCAGATTGTTTTGTGTCTGACAACATTATAGAAACGAGTCTACAGAGGAAGTCAACATTTTTTCCTCACCTTTCGCCGGTCTGGTCGATCCGGTTTCTTTGTTATTGTGTCTAACCAAGTCTCGCTCAAGGAGAAGTCTCGTTCTGAAATATGGTGACTTGTTGCAGCGTAACAAACAAGATGGCTGATTATTTAGCTGATTTTCACAATGTGAATGAGGCTGCAATACGTTTTGCTCTGGCTTAAGACTGGAACTATTTCAAAAAATGTTGTCCCCATTAGTCATTTAGAAAAAAAAGGGAAAATAGGGTCCAAGTTATAAAATACTGAAATACTGTAAAGCAGCTATAATCCTTATTTTCATACTAAGAATGTATCCAATGATAATAGGTTGAAGATACGTAATATACTGTGTATATATACTTGTAATTAGCTCACCTTTCAAGCTATCAATCCAGTCAATTTTCTTCAGTCCAGAGCATTTTTCATAGACACTATCCATCTTTGCTATGTTTCTTTGGTGCTCAGCAAAGGCAATCTGAAAAGGATGTAATGGTACTTCAAACTTATCCGTCTAAAAAAAACAAAAAAACTGAATGATAGCTGCAAGACCTAAAGAGCTTCACCTTGTACAGATATAGCCAGTTCCAAAAAATACTGATGAAGAAGCTGACACCAAACAGTCTCCTGAACTGCATGAGCCAGGACATCGTTGACCACAGCTGAGTGCATATGATGGCCACTATAATCAGAACACCCAGACCAATCTGGAACACAAACAGGCAGAGTACAACTTCACTGGTTGCACTAGATGGGAAAAAAAACTGAAATTATTAGAGCTGCAACTATTAGTCGACTGGCAATAAAAATAATCAACTTGATAATCAATTGATAGGTACTTTTTGATGAAAAAATAGCAGAAACTGCTGTTTTCAGTCCCACAAATATAGAGATTACCTGCTTTTCTGTTTTAAATCATATTAAATTGAATATCAGGAGATATCTAGCTCATGTTTCTCTAATACAACCACATTTTGAAAACCAGGATTCTTGTTTACATGATGTTTAAGAAATGAGTTTACTGGAGAAAGCTGATATTTTGTGCCTTCTCGAATCCTTTCCTCACCTCCTTGCCTCACGTCTTGGTCCGCCCATGGGAGATTTCGAGTATTTAACAAATAAGACATAAGTATCAGGTGAATGTGATTAAGAAATGTGGTTGGAACAGAGCCTTACGAGGAGCTACACAAACAGAAAGTTTGATGAGGCATTTGATCATCTTAAATAAAAAATAATATGAAAATATAAAGGACCATTTACTTTTGTAGAGTCCAGCCGTGGTTTGAGATCATTACAGCTGTGTGTCACGCCTCTTTTATTTGTTTAAATGTGCTAAAAACACCTCCGCAAAAGATACACCTGTGTGTCCTTGCTCATAGCTCCTCCAGCAAGCCTCCTCGATCCTCAAGATGGATTTTAGGAATTGAGATGTTCTTCAAGATGAAGCTCTGAGATCGATTTCTGGGTCACAAGCCGGAGGAGCGAGGAGCGAGGAATCAAGTTGGCACAAAATTGGGAAATGAGAAAGACCCTCAGTGTCTTGTTTAAGAACAACCAGCCGGACAGGTGCTTGTTCTCAAGAGGATGTGAACTTTCACTTTGCAGAGTGAAGGAAAGAACAGTGTCTTTGATGTCTCCAGCAACCTTATGCTCATTCAGTTTTTAAGTTGTATTTGTTGTTGTTGTTTAATCTATGCTTGTTTTTGCCAACTGTCCTTATTTGTTTCTATGCGTCTTGAATTCTTGTAGAAAATGTCATTAATAGGGTGGTAAATGTCTGCAAGAACGGACAGGAAAAACCTGTCTGTCCTGTAGGCTAAACTATTCCTATTCCAGGAACTAAAGATGTAAAGGATTGTCATTATCTCCACAGCTCTCGAGCTCATACAACTTTTAATTCCTTTATTTAATTTCCCCAGAAGAACTTCGTACAAATGCATAAAGTCACAAACCTGTCTCTGTTGATCCACAACTTGAGAGCGACACGACGTCAGGTCCACTGCTGTTTTGTAATAGCTTTTTTATGTATTATTGTTCATGTCTTTCTTCTTTTCGCTGTTATATTATATTTATAGTTGTTTCACTCATAGGGACTTGTAGCATTACCATTGCTTAGGAGTTACTGCAGGTGTTTAAACCAAAATCCCTGAACAAACACAAGCCATCTCACACTCAACACAATCACATTATTTTTCTTTTCCTTATGTTGTTTGTAATTTTGTAAGATTTTAATATTATATAGGTGGAGGCTTCAAATAAGCCCAGTTGGCTAAACTAAACTTCGTTGGAGTCCTGAGTAAACTCTCTTGTCTTGACATTGGCATATTCTGCTGGCTGCAAGGCATTATGTTCAATACACACATATTATTAGTCACAACGGAGATATCAACATAGCTTCCGAGCATGCAGGCCAACGTTAACAAATGCAATTTGTTCAGTATATATTTAACATCACCCAACCTCTGCAGGGTTCCTTGTCGTCTTGGTGCTTGGGTCGTAGTTGATCATCATGAGGGTCTATCCAGTCGTCGTCCGCCTGCTGTCCTGTGACAGCCAGAGACAGGCTGCACACCAGGACAACGAGGAGCATCCTGGCAAAGAGAGAAGGGCACTTCCCCAACTAACCGTCCTGTGTTAGAGCTCGGAGAACACCTCAAGACTGCAGCCAGGTGAGCCGTTATCTGCAGAACCTCGGTCACGTCAGCCGGCGCTTGAAATGTAATGCTCATCTATTCGTGGTATTAAGGTACAGGTGCTTGGATAGCCCAAAAAGCCCGGAAATAGACCTGTATTTGATCAATAATTTGCCCAATTTGATATAACAAGTCAAAGACAGTATTTTGTATACTATATGAAATCCAACAATAATAAAATCTGGAGTTACACTGCTGTACTATCTTTAATGGAAAAAGGGTTTGAAAACTATAATATACCTAATAATACTCTTTGATCTGTAATAAAAACATTTCCTTGGTTAGCTAAAATTTCCATTGGAGTTCTGTTCATGATGACCCCATATATGTCCATGTGAAATTTAATGTAATTTTACTGTACGGTTTTTGAGAAAATGAAAGGCAAAGTTAGCTCAAATGACATTCATATTCTTAATTTCCCTATATTTTACAGGTTATAAAAACAAATCCATAAGAGGTTATATTAACCTTTCACTGGATTGGTGTTCATGAGGACCCTTACTATGTCCAAGTCTAATTTCATTAGATTTTACTGTACGATTGAGAAAATTAAAGGGAAAGTCATCTCAAATGACATTCATTTTCAGAATTCCCCTATACGACAGGTTATACAGCATAGGTCTCAAATAAATACAGTAAAAGAAAATACAAAATAGCAGAGAACAAATACAGACAGCCAGTTGAACTGTGAGCTTTTACCATCAGTGTTTCACAGCCTCAAAAACACAAGATGAGCAAATTGTAAAACTACAAAGTAGGGCTGCCCCTTCTTAGTCGACTACGGGTTCTTTAGGACATTAGTTTTCCATGCCAAATTTTTTTTTTAATTTTAAGTGGTGCTTTTTGTATGATTGCCTTTGGAGAAACTTGTTTTACAGTTATGACAATTAATTTAACTTATCGATTAGTCAACAAAATCATACAATAAAGAACTGTACTAAGTATAAAACACATGAAAGACTCATTTCAGCCGTTTGTCTGTGCAGCGACTATCAAATCTGTTGTAACTGCTGCATCTGGACACTAAACATAGATCACACTTAAACACTTGATCACACCTGGGAGCTCCCAAGCACAAGAGTCTCATACTGTCCTCTTTTCCAGATAGAAAATGACTAATGCAACTTCTATAGTTTATAATTGTTTAGCTCATCCTGATGAGCCACTACCAGCACAAAGCATTATGAATTATTAAAATCTTTCCAAAAATTGAAGTAATGAAAAAGTAAACTGTATTGTTTTCTTAAATCACAGGAAACGCTGAATGAAACATCCGACAATTTTTATTGCAAAAATGTGTATAGAATATTTACATTAATAGCAACATTTATTCACCTGTTTACTAGGTTTTACTTGAGATTCTGCCATTTACAGTTGAGCTGTTCAGTGAAACCACTTTGTTCACAGAGTTCAAGACAAATGATCTACATCTTTAGAAAGACATGCCAGAACACCAGCCTTTAAATACCACAGAACATATCTCAAGGAGCTTCAGGAACCTCAGCAAAAAATGCTAAAAGGAGGGCATCATGTGAATGACAAGTCATTTTAGCCTCTGTACACGATAGAGGAGCCTGTGGGAGGCATCGTAGCTCACGAAGCTCCATAAATGCTGACCTGCAACATGAGGCCAGGCAGTGTTTAATAGTGAGAAAGGCAAGACTGTGAGAGCACTACGGCTTTAAATTTATTTTCCTTTTCGCCCTTTACTGCCCTTCATCCCTCCTCTGCCACCCTTTGCCGGTCCTCCTTTTCCTTTGCCCCCTTTAGCGCGTTGCTCTTTCCTCTGCATCCCCCGCATGTCTTTCTTCATGCGACCGTCCACCACTTTAAAGGCTCCCTTGACGCCGGCGGGCCGCCTCACCTTCCTGCCCGCTCCCTTCTTGGTCACAACATATGTCACTTCTCTCTTCTCCTTCCCCAGGCCTGCTTTCTTGTAGATACTAACAGAATGGGGAAAAAGGGAGACAAAATGATTGAAATGACAATTGTCTGACGCAATGCATTTAGTTTCATGGAGTCATTTTCTTTTGAGGTGCAGCTCCAACCCTTCACATGTGATGCCATACCTCCTCAGCTGAGCATTTTTCTCCTTCTCAGAGATGTCCACTGTGTCGACCACTGCTTCTGCTTTCTTCTTGGCCTGATCCATCTTCTTCAGCATCTGGAAACGTCACGGAGAAACTAACAAATTAAGATCTACAGAAATAATTTGCCTGAAGTTTCCATAACGTAAAAAAGGTTATGGGTGTTTTTTCCATCTTGAAACTGATCCAGGCCCTGTAATGATTTCAATCATGATCTAGCTTTATGTCTCATCTTTTTTTGGCAGCTTCAACTTTTTTCATCCACTGCTGCATCATTGTACTTTTCACTGATCTTACCTTCCTCTTCTTCCTGGCCTTGGCCTCAGCAACTCGTTTGATGGGTCTGGCATCGATCTCCTTCCATTTCTGTTTGTACTCCTCCACCATCTCCTTGGTGACTGGCACCGGCCTCTTCCGGTGTTTCTGTTCGTCAGTCAGGAACCACTCCGGGACCTCCCACTGCTCCTCGGAGCTAGCAAACCTGCAGGAGCATACAATCATAAAATCAGATAATGTGTGTAAATTGAAGGCTGATACAAACACTGTGTTGTTAATGCATGTGGCACCTGGTCACAGATTTTACTAGTAAGGAGAATCACATTATTTTTAAAGAAGTCTGGTGTTGTTCTAAATTTCTCTTATTGTCTTCTCTACGTTTCTTTGGCACTTGACTTTAATAAAGACCCCAGCACACTCATTTATGGATGTGCCACACTGAAACACACACCTGTGAAAGGAGCCGTCCATCAGGTCCCTGGTTCTCTTCTTAGACGTGGCAATCTGACAGCCCAGGGCCAGACCCTCTGCATTCAGGATCCTGGCTCTCTTACCTGAAGAGCACAGAAACCACAAAGTTACACAAAAACATGAAGCTGGACAACTGTTACTGGCTGCATTTATTATACATGTATTCATTCATCTTGGTTACTTATGTAACCTTGTTTTGAATGTGTCACTTTCCAAAATTTAGAATGTTTGTAAGTTGGAGATCGCCAGCTTAACACCTGAAATATTAATGTTTCATATACTCACTGGTGCTTTCTACAGGAACAACCTGGAAGTCACGGTCATTGGTCTCTCTTGGCATCCCACCAGCCCCTTCACTGGCCTGCTTCATCTTGGTAATCTCCCTGGAACAAGCAGCAACATACTTCATTATTTATTTGTATATTTGTTTAGTTGACAATAGTAAAAACACAGTAAATGACGTTTTACTTCTCATCATCGCTGCTGTCATCGGAGTCGCTGCCACTTTCCTCCTCAGCTTTCTTTGAAGGTGCCTTTTCCTCCTCTGGCGCAGCATCCTTCTCTTCCTGCTTTACCTCCTCCTCCTCCTCCTCCTCCTCAGCTTTCCTCTTTTTACCTTTTTCAAAAATAGATCAAAACTGTCATTATTTTGTCAGTCCCAGATTTAAGAGAGCTACTGATGTTCTATACTCGATTTATGACCATATGCTGACGACCATGTGTGAATAAATGACTGAGAAACAGGGGAGGCTATTACTGTTTTTTTTGTTCTGAAGAAACTCAGTCTGTTGGAGTTCACTCTCTGCATCTCCTTCCAGGCCGATCTCAGAGAATATGCCCTACAAAGCAATAGGATGGCAGCGTCAACGGTCACAGATCACAAAGAGATATTAACTCATTTGCAGGTGCAGAACATGATACAATGAACATTCTACACTATATTACGTTGTATACGTACGTTACATTAGGGGAGCACAAATGGACGAACCTTGCTGAACCACAGGTTGGTCTCTCGTTCCTTCTTCTCATCCTTTCCCTCCAGTTCCACCAGCAAGCCACTATCCTGCCCTTCATCTTCCTCCTCTTCTTTAACGAACTTTACTCTGAAAAAAAACCACAGACACAAATAAGCAAAAACGAAATAAGACAACAATTCATTATTGATAGTATGCCCTTTGTCTTTTTACTGTGAGAGCAGGACATTATTTCCAAAACATCGACTGACTTTCATGCTAAATTACTTCACTTACTTCTTCTTTTGAGCCTTCATCTCCAGCTCTTTCTGTCTATGCTCCACCTCTTCCAGTTCGTCATCATCTAAATCAGAGGCCAGGGACATTTTATCCGCCTCGTCATCCTCTTCGTCCGACAGGTGGAGGTCGTCACCTTCATCTACCAGGCCCTCTGCCAGCTGCATGTCCCCTTTGGATAAATCAGCCAGGGCCTGATGGAGAGAAAGTAGCAAGTAGCATCAAATTAGCATTGGGGACAATAGGTTATGGGGACTGAATCATTATTTGCTTGTCTCCGCAAACACTAAAATCTTTTGGCAGGAGACATTAGAGATGGGCCGACAATATCTGCACCAAAACTGCAATCTGATGCCAACGTAAATCACCAAACACAATCAAGATTACATAAAAAGATTTTGCCAACACAACCCAAGGGGGAGGTTTGCATTATTGTGCTTGTCTGTGTTGTCTTCACCGTTTTCTTCTTTATGCCGCTGAGGGAGAACATGGATGAGTCGTGGGAATCTGCTATGGAGACGCCAGGCAGGTCCATCTTCAGCTCAACCCTCTCCCTCAGCTTCCTCCGCTCCTTCAGCAGCTTCTTCTTCTTCCTGTTGGAGCATGACAGTTATACAAACTCTGTTTTCTAAAGAAATCTTAACAATCGCATGTTCCAGTTTCTTATTTTTCCACTAAAACCAAATCAAACGGGAGAGGTTAACAAGATGACAAGAAGTCTATTAAAGGGCTGCAGGTTCATTCAGTAATAGCTCGGAATCTTTTTCTTCACAAACCAGCCTGTGATTCTGTTAGTACTGCAACAGATAGTCGCAGAGAAAATGAAATCCTTATAGAAACAAAATGGTAATCCTGAACAGCTTCGTGTCGTACCGTTTGAGCTCAGCCACCTCCTCAGCTTTCAGTTCTGCCAGTTTCTTCTCCATCTCTTCCTCGTCATCTGACTCTTCTTCTCCCGCCTTCTTTTTCTTTTTGTCTGGTTCTTCCTCTAAATCCTCCTTTTCTTCATCAGAACTTAAGCTAAAAACAAAGCAAATAGGATTTGTTTTATTAATCTGACATGACACATTCTAGCAAAGATGTGAAATTATTACATTGGCTTTTTGTAAATATGCTGCAAAGACTTTACTTGATCTCTGGGTCACGCAGTTCGGCCTCCCCCTTCAGTTTTTTGGCCAGGAACTTCCTCAGCTTGGACCTCCAGGTCAGCAGCATGCTGCAGGTGTGAGGATGGAGGAAAAAAGAACACATGCATGATTGACTCATTTTTACTCATCTCTTTTATTTCTTGGAGAAAAAAAAAAAAAAAAAAAAAAAAAACAGCACTAAAAAACTGACTTACCGGAGCTCTTTGCGGCCCAAGACTTTGATGTCACGACAACACTCCTTTATCTCATCACTGGTGGCTGGGTGACACTCCAGGTCTGGGTTGTCAAAGGTGATCTGAGTGAAGAAGACAGAGGGAGAATTAAAAAAACAGGAGCGCTATTACTTAGCTTGATATATCCCGTCTCTTCTCAGTCATTGAACATTGCATTCTGTGGACTGTAAATCCAAATAACGAGTCCAGGATAATTAATCGTATATCTTTCACTTCCCTCAACATCCTTCCCATACAGCTGCAATTTACAGTATATAAAACAAGATTTTCTATGAAATGGCAGAAAAGGTGTGGATCATCACTCATTGACAAGTTAAAGAAATACAGATATCTCACCTCACTGGCTTTGTCCAGGAAGTCTATGGCATTGTCTGCTTTCAGAAAGGACGTCACTGTGAAAGTGTAGTAGAGTGTGAGATCACCATCTTTGTATCCCTCCGCCTGTAACAAAAGAGCAGCAGCTTAGATAGTAAAGAATGCAATATGGCTAGTAATATGTAAACAGCTATTCGGGACACTACAGGAAATCATGGGAAAATCAGTCTTGTTGTTCTTAACAAGTTGATTGAAATGATCTGTTGATGATCATCCATTACTCCACCATCTCATACAGGGTACATGCCTTTGGCTTCTTGACAGGAATCAGCTCCTTCACAGTTTTGGCCTGCACCTCCACCTCTTTGAACGCATGTTTGGGGTCAAAAAACCTACTGTCGACTTTGTCTGGGGCGAGAAAACCTGGTAAGGAAAAGATACATTTAATTTAGTTCAGATGTTACTGTGGAAGTGTAGAAGAATTTCTTCTTTCTAGCTGCCACTGACCCTGACAGACGACAAAGATCTCGGCGGATTCGTTCCTAGACGCCTGCGGCTTGGTGGCCTGCACCTTCTTGAAGAACTGCTGGAAGATCCAGAGCAGTGGCTGATAGTCTTTGGAGCGGAAGACCTTGGTGACGAAAGTGCCCCCTTTGGTCAGAAACTCACAGGCCAACTTCATGGCCATGAGGGTCAAATGAGCTGAGGGTGGAGTAAGGAAAAAAGGGGAGATTTTGAGACATTAGGTATGTGTGGTATGTGTATTTGAATCAGAACTATAACTGTATCTGTAAATCCTGACTTATGAAGGTGTGTGACTGGAAATTTCTTGAAACTTGTGGCACCTACCTTGTGTGAAGGCATCATGTTGCCAGTTGGCTCCCACATTCGGGGCTCCGTCATTTAACACAACGTCGACCTTCCATGTCTGCAGTTCCTTTTTTATGGCCTGTATATGAGATAGAAAGTATCTTAACAAATCCACATTGAAGCTTTCCTACAGTTTGTGATTTTAGAGAAATGTGATGCTTGGTAAACAGTGCAGGTGTTTACTGCCATGACGGAACCATCTGTGTCTCCGGCGTCACATTTGTTTGCAGGACTACATTAGTTATTCCTTGTATAATAGTGTATGCAGAACCACAGCCAGGACTGACGTCAGTGACGTGCTGAACTCTGCAGCAGCAGCCTTACCTGTCTGCATTTGTCACTGGTGATGTCTTCTTGCAGTGCCACCACATTGGGGATGGGCCTGATGGGCACCAGGTCAACACCTGACAGGAAGAAATACTTTTTTTTTTTAAAAACATTTTCTCACAGTATCCCGGTAATCAACATTAGATTGCAACCTAAAAAAGGGCTTTTCCAAACCAACAATTAAAGACTTGTCGAAACAACTGAATCACAAAGCCTAAGCAGAGGCAGAACAATGTATTACCAGTTAATCATATTGATGACATCACACTCACCAATAATGAGACTTGACACAGGCATAAACTTGGTCGCCACCTGCAACCTGCAAGATGATTTTGATTGATGAGTTTGTTCTTGTGCTAATTATATTCCACAACATACTTTTCACTCATCTGTCTTCCTGGGCAGAGCATACAAATACACAGGACCTCAACACTCATTACATTCCTCGGGGAAATCCTAAAATGGGAACATCTTTTTCCATTTTACAGCAGCATGCTGTATCTTCAAAGATATTTGCATCACTGTTGGAGGGCTCTTGTTGAGCTTAGTCCAACTGTCCAAAGAGGACATTTGTAATTACACAATGAACAACTCTAAATTAATATTGGAGGGTTGAACTACTAATTATATA
Source organism: Anarrhichthys ocellatus (assembly GCF_004355925.1). Taxonomy (NCBI): domain Eukaryota; kingdom Metazoa; phylum Chordata; class Actinopteri; order Perciformes; family Anarhichadidae; genus Anarrhichthys; species Anarrhichthys ocellatus. The sequence goes on from NW_022280060.1 coordinate 901,902, forward strand.
TATAGACAAAAAAGTTAATTACAGATGAGATAGATTACAGAAGATTTTCTGACTGTCTATACATGTTTGACGGGATAGAATGAACCAGTGTACTCAAATTAGATTACATGTTTTGCCCTCTGTGTCTCTACAGTTTGGGCACCCCTGATTTTAGCCCTGGGCGTGTTGCTCATGTACATTTAACTTTAATTAGCATCTAGTCGGAAGCTCACCATCCACCAGGAGCAGCACACAGGTCGACCAAAGCTCTGGCTTTCTGTAGAAACTGAAATTTACGGTTGAGCTGGATGAGCTTGAAGGAAGAACGAGAGCGATAACCTGAAAAAGACAAAACATAATGTTACCAGACAGCTGACTCTCTGAAATCCTCATCCGGCACATCGTTATGTAGCGTTGGTGAGTTAGCTAGCAATCCTGCTAATAATGCTAACATCTACTCCTTAACTGTCTCAAGAGTGCTATCTTTTAAAAGAGTGGTACTCTACCTGTTTCTTTAGCCAAATGGTAAAATTTATCCTTTCTGGTTTTCCCTACTTTGAGTTTCTTCCCCATCTTTATCGATGTGGGTTTTTTTACGCTATACTCTGGAACGGAAAAATCACACTTGAGTCAGACGTCCACGAAAACAACACGTGCGAATTTCTCGACGCATACATTCAACGTCACACAGCACGTGACGTTGTTTCTTCTTCTTCTTCTGATTAGTTTCCCTGTGGTTTACGGGACGTTGCGACACCTGCTGTCTGTACCGCAGAGCAGAGCCGTATAATAAATAAACAGACGAAATCAAATGGTTAGAAGTCAAATGCAGTTACTAAGTAGGCCCACTGTGCTTCAGTTCAATCATGTCATTTAGAGAAGCTTTCCACTTTTTTTTTTGTTGTACTTTGTAGTCCACCACACATCACTGAATGCTACGACTTTTCTGATTCAGTTTTTCCATTCCAAACATGTAAAGTCCTAAAAAATATGATTCATTGCAGGATTTAAACCACCCACCAGTAACAACAGTTAAGAAAGCGCTAAATGATGCACGATGATGCAGTTAAGGGCAACTTCATCTAAATCACAAAAACAACACTGGCCTACTTTGTCTTACCCAGTGGTATCTAGCCATGCAGACATTTTAATTATATATATATATATATATATATATATATATATATATATATATGTTTTTAGATAGACTAGATGTGAGACTTCAACTAGCCCCCCTATATAATAGTGATGGTGAATAGAATTGGATTTTTTGGTGATCTCTTCTGTGAAAAATCACTTTCACAAATTTCACATTCCAAGCTTCAACTTATTAATATTTGATCAACAAACACCATTTAAATCAAATGGTGTTAACTATATGAGGCCAGCTTCTGAAAAAGTAAGACAATCATTTGCATTTTTGTTAAATATTTATTTAGATTTTATTTATTTTCAATCACAGCCGCATGAATGTTGGGAGACAACACCCATCAGTGAAGCACACAGCTGTCAGAAAGGCCTGTTTCTGGATCTCGTGTTGATCAGTCCCAGGACAGAGAAGGCACTGGCTGCCGCCGTCACCAAACTGATGGCCCCGATAGCCCGTGTAGCCTGAGGAGACAAGGACGACAAGAGGACGTGGTCTTAAATTTATTTAATAACAAGGACTGTGCTTATGTTGAACATGTTGTTTGCAACATACTCAGGAATGAACAGCAAATATTTTTGAGAGGTTTATATAAATGTTTTGATAATGTTTCCACCTAAAATCTGGTCACGAAACGATTGGAAACTTTAATTAATATAATTTAATTAATTCAGCCTCACCACAGCTGCTCTATGAAGAATACTTTTCAAGGTTGTGGGGGTGAGTGACATTGAAAACATTCATTTTAGGTGGAGTATTCTTTTAATATCCACCCAGACTGTAGCACTAACTTTAACAATACCAAACCTGTTCCTAAATCCACCTAGTCCAGACAGGCTCACTGATTGGTTCACTGAGGTGAGCGTTTATCTAGGTTTACCAAACCTATGGGTAGTACTAAAATGGAAGGAATCTACTCCAGGTGAAAGTAAAAGTAAAATAGTCCCTTTATATTACACAATCTGGCATCCACAATCACAGCATTGAAATATACACATAGAAATAGTCTGGAGTTAAGAAAGTAGCACAGGTCATTATAAAGTAAATTATTTTATGGTAATGTTTACTTGAAAGAAATCTTTAGTCTTTTAAATGCCCTGTTCTCTTTAAAAGATATATAAATACAAGTGGAACTATGACTGTGGTGACATGTCACCAGTCACTGTGGCAGCCTATGTTGAGTGAAAAGCTAGTATTTTACCCTGATGGCACAAAAGATGGAAACAAAACAAACAGTGAGAGACCTGCTCGGATACCCCTTCCCCGTAGCGCAGAAGGGTAACAAAGTGCTCGCAGTTGCTCCCCAGCAGGTCATAGGACACCTCCTGGCCAATGAGGACTTGCGCTCGCTGAATGATTTCAGAGACGGGCAGGGGTGTGTGGTTGTGGTCGTACTTGTTGTTGACACGGTACGAGTCGCTGCCCACCACCTCCTTCAGCAGCTGCATGCGCACCACTGCCTTCCTGCTAAAGACGGACTTCACACTGGACATGGCGGCTGCCTGGTTCTCATCTGGAGAGGAGGAGCAGAGCCTCAGTGTGATCACATGTATCTACCAGAAGTGAACATTGTAGGATCTTGGACCTGGAATCTTGCAGATTTAGGAAAAATAGAAAGACAGCTGATGTAGGGATGCACAACACAAACTGATCCCAAAGGCATTTAGGATCCTGGTCACAGAGACAAAATGTATCATCATTGTGTATCATTTCATCAAAACTGTAGTGAGAAAGACAGGGGAGATCCACTTAGTACAAAAACAGCCACAAGTCCTATGCAAAGCTGAACTATTCCGAATATAGAGACAGCTGTCAGGCTAATGTTGTGTTTCAGTGTAAAACTCTTACATCATAACTAAGGATGCTTTTAAACTTCAACTTTGTTTGTTGCTTGATTAGTCACAAATATGTCATATTCTACAACAATACCCACGTTTCCAGGGACTCTAAACCAAGTCAAATTGGTGGAAGACGTATTTACATAAAAGTCATAATACCACAATGTAAAAATACATTAAAAGTCCGTCATTCAAAACATTACCTTTTTCTTACGATTTTAGCGTCATCCAGTTAAAGTGTGTCAAAATTAACCAATGATGTCTGAGTTATCACTTTTTTTTCTTAAAGTTAGCTCAGCGGTTACACACATCTCGTTTCCTACTGACCAACAGGAGTTAAGTTGATGATGTAACCATCTCCCAGGTAGAGAGCCCAGTGCTGATAGGCCGGTCTAAAGATCTCAATGAGGTCACCAGGCTGAGGGTCACCAGAGGGGTCAGGAAGGTCGGGGTCATTAGAGGCCATCTGCACCCAAAATGAGAGACACAGGGAGACACAGTATGATGCAGCAACTATCTCACATATTGACTGCTGTCATGAAAGTTATGCACAGCTTTCAGTTGTCTTTAAGTGTCTATTTTGAAAAATAAATTTGGTCTTAAAATGAGGCTGTTTAGAAAATGGAACATTTGGCAATTTGGAAATGATTTCATATCATAATCGAGAAACATCTGATGCAGTTTGACAGGACAAATTATTTAAATGTTATAATTTAGGGAATCTATAGCAGTAAATAGACTCTTGAAATGACTCAGGCATACGTTTCCCTTTTCAAAAGTCAGCAAAGTTCCTTCATACTTCAGTATTACATATCCACATTCGGCCATCATAAAAACACACACTGTTAATTTTGTGGTCATAATAACATTCCTTCAGTCAACTTACAGTCGTGTTTTGTTGTTGTTTATCCATCCCACATCATGCTTCCACAAATTCTATAAGGAAAAGAAAACAAACACAGGTAGAAACAAACAACAAAACTATTTTTAACCCAACAACAGATCACTCAAGAGTTCAAATGCAAAATAAGTAAATTCATAGAGAAAGAGAATGCTAGATAGGATGGTACAATGCAAATAGCACCTATACATACACACACACACACACACACACACACACACACACAGACAATACATACATAAGCTCTTTTGTCACCTGTGCTGCCACAATAGCATCGACACAATGGGGAAGCTGACAGAAAAATAGTTTGAGCCCAGGTTATTTCACATAGAAATAATCACCCATAACAATTTGATTTTGTATCACATATATTACCCTGATGTCAAAGTTCTTGTAGTTTGGTTGTTTGTTTTTTAATGATTACCTTGGATCACCTAAGATAATAAGTAAAATATCTAGATCGTCTGTTAATTCCACAGAGAGAAGAGTTTAGTTTGTATCAAAATTACACATGGATGCGATGAAATCAATATCTGCCCAGGAGAGCAATTAGTATATCCATCTCATCATTAATGTATGACGCTAGAGCCTCGCTGAAAAAAACGCCTCATGTTATTTTGTCAAACTAAAACTCTAACATGAAAACATACAATACATCTCTGTACGGATGTTATGTAATTATTTTGTGACACATTATTAATCTAACATCTATTGCTACTTTACAAAACATTCTGTAGAGATATGAAACAAAGTATGAAAATGAAGTGCCATAGATACCTTTAAAGTCCCTTGTTGTGATATTATAGCTTTATGAAAGTGATAGTTTTGAATTCATGCCAGAGGCTCAAACATTTCAAACAAGTCATTTCAGAACAAGTGCATACTTACTCAAACACCAGCAGCTTTTTCTTCCTCACCATTTTAATTTTCCATCATCAATCCGCACATAACCAAAAAAAGAAAAATCCAGCAGGAAAAGAAAAACAGAAAGAGATCGATTCAAAGTTTCCAAGATGATAAAAGGTTGTCAAATATCCAAAAGCCAACTAGACGCTGGAGGTCCTGGTGGAGGTATTTCAGTGTCCGTTGCTCTGACTGATGACAGTTTGCCACAGTTGCTAAGGTCACCCACACATATACACACACACACACACACACACACACACACACACACACACACACATTTACACACAGGGAGGCGTTTCCTCCCTACCATTGTCCCATTCACAAGTAGACACACTACTCTCCTGAACAAGAGTTATTGTGGATTTGCAAAGGCAACACATGCATGACTGATTTAATTTAAATGCTGTCTGAACTCTTTGCTTGTAGAGGTGACATAGGGTAGCAGCCCATGTGTATGTTCATATATTCCCTTCTGCTACTTATAATGTGGCAAATGGGTAAACAGATAGATGGATAGGGGGACAGTATACTGTAGTGTGGATGGACCAGTGTACCAGTTTGGTGATATGTGTTGATACTGGGGCTGAAAATCAGATATTCCAAGTGAAAAACATGTAAAATGTTGTAGGAAACTCTCTCTTTCCTTTCTTTTCTTCTGCTTTAAAAAAAATGATTATTAGCTATTATATGTGTTATTGCGATATAAACTATCGTTTCTAACACTACTTTCCATGCTCCATGTCCTGTGTATAATTAATTATACCCTCAGCGTACTTGAGTCTTGCTACAGTAAAATGGATCTCAGGGGTCAGGCGCATGCTCTGCACGTTGATTGGCTACTGCGGTTGGAAGCTGCGTCAAGCTCCAGGCAGTACATTTCAACATAGCAGGAAGGACAAAAAAAATACAGTATGTCAGTTAAAGGGCAGAATTTATTGAACAAATTATGTGTAAAACAATGTTTAGAAATATGTCAAATGAACAACCACAAACAATATATAGAGTTAACACAGAGCCGTCTAATATCTCTTTAATAAAGGGCTCTGAGTTAGCCCAACTGGCTAAGGTTAGCTAGCCTTGGTGACATAACCTTAGGTCTGTTATGCAGCAACTCGAGTCAACGGTGCTTTTATTTTGAAGGTTGTTTCCGGTAGCCTGTCTCCTTCTCCGACTAGTTTGTCATTACCGCATACTAACAGAAGGTTAGCCAGGCTGACAGCAAGTAATCTTTCACCAAGGGAAAGGGATTATCTGTACTGTCGCTGTGTATCCACACTGTTGTGTTATGTCAAGAGGACACTGGCTGTGTTAAGACTGTGGTAAGGAAATAATACAATTATCTACCCGTGCTAATCTACCACCGCATTGCCGCTTGTAACGTTAGCTAGCATAATCCGTTCACGTTAGCTTGCTTGGCACCCAGCACGCGACCGCTCGTTTATCACAATAATTAAAAAATATGAATCACAAGTAGTTAAGAAAAGCCAAACATATATAGTCATTGCATGTTATTCTCATGTGTCATGTGTATCGAAGTTGCACGAGATCACTGTTAACTTCTACAGTGGCTTCACTAACCGTTGCGTAACTTAGTTAACATGTGTTATTTAACCTGCAGTGTAACAAGTTAACTTAACGTGTAATGTAACAACTGCAATATTCTCACAGACGTAAAACCGTGCAGTATGATCTAACCTCTGTACTAACAGTCACGTTGTTGACCAACATTGTTCATGTCCACTGATATGACTGCGTTTGCCCTCTCGTTGTTCAGATTGAACACCATGGCTGCAGCTCCTCACCTTAGACGGTCAGATTCAGCTCACGGGGAGTTCTCCCCTCTGAAGCGCTTTGTTGTGGCCAAGAAGAAGATAAGCGATGTGTTTGAACAACTGCTGAACTATGTGAAAGAGACTTCAGAGTTTGTGGAAGGTGAGAGCGTTTTCTTATCTGTTCCCCGTTTGTCAGACAGCTATAGTATACATAGTGAACAGGATACTACTGACAGAAAAGTCATTTTATGCTCGGAGTTATCACATTAACACAATTCTTTATCATCTGTCGGTCAGCTCTGTCTGAATGTTATATGAAGTAGGTGTTGTTCGTCTGTGTTTTGGACAGAGACCTGTGGGAATAAAGCTCTGGAGAACATTGCGAGTCAAGATCAAAAGGTGGAGATTCAGGCATATGCTGACAAACTGGCCGTCATTAAGGAGGTGCTGGCGCGCAGACACATGAAAGTGGCCTTTTTTGGCAGGTAAAAAACAGCTACACACACAACTGAGTTTTTATTTGTAAAGAATATTGTCTTTAACGCTTTTCTGATTTGATTCTCAAGCAGTCTTTTCCATAAAAGCAACCTTTACAGACATAACTATTGTGACGTTAAAGACTGTGCAAGTTAAACTAGTCCTTTCCCAAATCAATCGGGTATCGGTTTTGCTTTCACTTTCACTCTTATGTTCTTTAACTTGGACGATTATCCTTGAAGTGACATTTCTCCTGCTGTTAAAACCCATCTTTCATAATCGAGTTCAAACTGGATGTTAGTTGAACCGTGTTGTGCTCTGCGCTGATGCAAAAGAACACCTTCAAATCCAAAACACAATAGGAAGGGTGTGTCACCGGAAAAAATATTTCTTCTGCTTGAGTCAACAATGACAATTCCACCTTACATAGAAAACACTACCTGTCACAGGTGAAGCCAGGTTATCCATTCTGTCCTACCCATTAGTAGCCGCATATTTGTTTCGCATTAACATTTGAAGTGAAGTAGGATGTAACACCCGAGGACTTTACTTTAATTTTGAGAGTAATTTGACCAAATGCAGTCACTGACTGTTTTGTTTTGATTTTTAGGACCAGTAATGGTAAAAGCACAGTGGTCAACGCCATGCTGAGGGATCGCGTGCTGCCCAGCGGGATTGGCCACACCACCAACTGCTTTCTTAGTGTCGAGGGCACTGATGAGGACAAGGCCTACCTCAAGACGGAGGGCTCTGATGAGGAGAAGAGCATCAAGGTAAATGTTATTTTAATAAACGTTTTGCTTGGGTTTTAATTTGGTCTTTTATGAGCACTGGTCTGTCTCCCATTCGTATTGTATATTTACACATTTTTGTTGTTCTCAGATATTGAGAACCTCTTTGTACTTTTGCTAGAGTAATTGGGAACACGGTGTTACTCATATACAGTCTATGGGTTTTGCACAAACCAGAATCTGGTATATATATATAATATATATGGTTGATTCGGTCTTTTACTGTTGTTGTGGAAGAGTTGTTGTACTCAAACGGGTCACACGGTTGAGGATACAATCTGATTTATGGTTTATTCTTCACCCTGATAGCTGAGCCAAGCTCACATCTTTGTCCTAATACTTCTACAAGTGGTATTAAATAGTTTGATAAGCAGTAGTTTATTGAATATAGTCACAGGTATGCAGAATATTTACGGTGGTGTCAGATGTCTGAAATGAAAGCCTCAGCCTCCGTGAACTGAATGAAGTGGACGTGAGTTCAAAATATTAAGCAGTCTATACTGTAAATTATACCTTCCTGTTTAAAAAATCAAACAATTAACTGGATAATGCACCATACATCTTAGAAGTACGGAAGTCTTCCTTTCAACGCTGTAAAACCTAAAAGAACAAACTTTAAAAAGTGATTAAAGAAACAACCTTGTGCTCAGATTTTCTCCCATGTTATCGTAATAATGGTATTCTTCTATTCATAACGTAGCACAAATAGAATATACATTAAATAGAGGTTATTACATCAACAACCATAACGTCGGTCTATTTACATCTCCTCTGCAGACTGTAAACCAGCTGGCTCACGCGCTCCACATGGACGAGAGTCTGGACGCCGGCTGTCTCGTCCGTGTGTTTTGGCCGAAGACCAAGTGCGCTCTGCTTCGAGACGACCTGGTGCTTGTGGACAGGTAACGCCGTCCGTTAATCAGATCTGGAAATTCATAAATATCAATCTGACAGAATCAAGGACATTAAAGAGTTGGATTCACACAGATAAAGTCAGTAAGGTGTGTGGGGAAACAAATCATGCTCAAATGGACATATTACTTCACATATTTTGCAGATGTCATGCATTTGACCTCTCTTCCGCTCTCTTAGCCCAGGGACAGATGTCACATCAGAACTGGACAGCTGGATTGATAAATTTTGCCTGGATGCTGATGTCTTTGTGCTGGTGGCCAACTCTGAATCCACACTTATGAACACGGTAAGAAGGCCTTATCAATCTACTCATTCAACGATTGAGCAAAGGACTGATGTAGTTTATTAACTGTGAACTCTGTCACTGTCTTGCAGATAATATTTATTACTACACCCATTTTATGTCGGTTGTCTTTGAACGCTTTGAAGTGTATGGATAGTTTGGACATCGTTAAACCTATGAGTGGACATTTCAATTTTTGTTTCCTTAAATGTCTTTCTGTGTCCACTCAAGGTAATGAGAGTACAGTAATTTGACCTCTTGGTCAAGTTTTCCGTTATGTCAGTCCCTTATGTGTACTTAAAGGGCCAACGTGGTTGTTTTTCTCTGCTGAACGGACTACAGAGTGGAGAATGTGGCTGCCCATGTTTGTGTCCAGCCGCACAGGCCGCACTCTTGTTTCTGTCTGCTCAGGCATTCATGCAATGTGATGCTGCACACAGTCAATCACAGAGCTTAACCCTGCCGGATAGCTCTGAAAGGGAAAGCAAGCACACATTCTCCTCTGTGCTATCTCAGGGAAATAAATCCCAGGCTTTATGTAAATAATGTCAGATAGTTAAATAGCGGCGACGCGTGAGCGTCATTGAGAGCCTGAATTGTGGCTGGGATGTTGCCAAACTACTTTGCTGTTGTGGTGTGCAAAGTAATAAGTGGCTTTGCCCGGCCTTCACTGGGATGCATACTACTACTCTAGTAAGCAAGAGAGCCCCGCTCTTCCATCTTGTAAGGTTTTATAGTTTGGTTTTCTCTCATTCCATATACTGTTTACCCTTTGTATGAGTTTGTCCCATTCCATGAACTGTTGGGTTGTCATTTCCGTGGGTAGTGTTTTGGATACATATAGTACTCATGGCGTAATATTCATTTTAACTGATTCAACCCTTAAGTTTTCACTGATTTGAGCAACTCGTCCTCCCTTACCCCTCTCCCTTCTCCCTTCTGCCATCTAGGAAAAGCACTTTTTCCACAAAGTGAACGAACGTCTGTCAAAGCCCAACATCTTCATCCTCAACAACCGCTGGGATGCCTCAGCAAACGAACCAGAGTACATGGAGGACGTGAGTCAACCGTTTGTTTCAGTGTCATGTCAGAATCAGAAACATTTGGAAAATTGATTTTTTTGTTTTTGTTTTGTTGAACAAATTAAATTTATGTTATTTTTTTTTCCAGGTGAGGAAGCAGCACACAGACCGTTGTGTGAACTTCCTGGTGGAGGAGCTGAAGGTTGTGGACCGCGATCAGGCACCCAACCGCATTTTCTTCGTCTCCGCCAAAGAGGTGCTCAACTCCCGCATGCAACGTGCTCAGGGCATGCCTGAAGGAGGTGAGGCTTCGCATTTCAGCGGATGCTGTATTCGTGGAGGATGGAGAAACTGTGCATATCCTTATGTTTGATATCAGTCACCACCAGGATCTTGTTTTGGAACCTTTTTGTTTATTTTATTTTTTACAAGGGAAATAGTTGGATATCACCAAACTCCATTCACGTTGCAAATGACCAGCAATAATGAAAACAGTGATTACAATAATAAAAATGATCCAAATCAAATAATAAATCAATAAACAGTTATGTATTTATTATATACCTGATGTATAATGTTTCTGTGATCATTGCATCCAACAGGTGGAGCCCTGGCTGAGGGCTTCCAGGAGAGACTTAAGGAGTTCCAATGCTTTGAGAGGAGGTTTGAGGTGTGTGTGTGTGTATGTATGTATATGTGTGTTTGTGTGTGTGTGTCCTCTCAATATCTTTCAATAATTGTATTCCCACTTCTCAGATCATAATCTATTTCTTGTCTGAACCCGACAGACAGATTTAGACGAATATAGAGCAATGATTTGGGCATATTTGTAATTGGACACTGGTATGTATGTATGTATGTATGTATGTATGTATATATGTGTATATGTGCTACCATAAAGTCAACAGTTATGCCTCTGAGAGGAAAGCAGTGTCAAGCCAAAAAACAGCACGGATGCTGATTAAGTTGGTGTATCATGAACTGCTAAGCCAATCTTTTTGACATTGTCTGGCTTCTGCTGGTGAGAATGAGTTACAACTGGGGAGAGAAAGGGAGTCACTATTCTGACAAGTGAGGCTATTTTCTTCATTCATTCAGACCAGCAGTGGCTGCTTTTATCAGACGCTGAACCAGAGCGTACTTTATTCTGAGAAATTCAGTTGCCTGGTGAAAATGCCTGCGTATGTGTGTGTTCGCACGCGCATGTGTTTGAGATTATTGCATGGAGAAAGATATTGAATAAAACAAGACGCAACCAAAGTTCTTCTACTGACCGTAAAAATCTGAGCAGTCAACTACTCGAACCTGGAACGAGTGTTTAGGTTTCGCCACCAGTCATTCGACCTGAAGCTGGCGGCTCCGGTGCCTTCTAGACCAATCACTGTGCCTTCTCCATCAACCTGCGTCTTCATTGCTGAAGTCTAGATTCACTTAGGCGAGGACACCAGTTTATTTTCGTTCCACTTTGATTTTGTTCTGTTTTTAACTTTGATTGTTGAGTTTTCTGTGTTTTCATTATAACAATCAGGAATTCAATTGTGTCCATCCTGGGGGGAAATTATCATTGGATTAAATCTATAATGCGAAAGTGCAGTTTAATACTACATGTCCCAAGCACTCGTTGAGCAGCTCCTTTGTCAGGAATACAACAGCAACTGTCGTACAAACTGTTGTTTTTAATAACTAAATTGGTCAATAATCAGAGCAACTGGGATCTGATTTCATGCTGCACATGCCTCAAGTCGTTTTCCACACATCAGCAGGATGTTACCTTCCTGAGGAGTTAAAGGTGTGCAGCTGTCTGTAACAAATACATATTGTTTCCTGTGGCTCTTTCACAATAAGAGCCCCACGGGTTTTGCCAGTTGAGTGCAGCTCTGATACACCATTCAGAGAGTGAACAGTAAACGATGAGCCTGTTAATGAGATAAAATCACACTGGATTACATGCCAGCCTCCTGTAAATTCCACTTGTATTTGAATGGAATGTGGGAATGGTGGACTCCGCCACTAACAATTAAAACTACTTCATAGAGAGATGATAACTGAATGTAAACACATTGAATGATTGAAATCTCAAAAAAATGGTTTTGATAGATAAACTTTATTTCAGATTCAGGGTCCAGATAGACAAATGCATAAAATAACATACACAAACAATAACAGCACATAGGCCTAGCAATGCCTTACAAAGAGACAGCTGTACCAATTTCGCCACAGCTGGGACTGGTAGCGTGTGCTACTAAACCTTATGTTGGTTAAAACCAATATGAGCTCAATTTCAGAGTCATTGAGTCGACATATGACGACTCAAGGTTTTGAATTCATGCTAATCATAAGGATTATAACTATAAGTGAAATAACAAACGTCAATAGCGCTTTAGATATAATCTGCTTGTTTTGTGTGACCTACAGTGGATTAAAGAGGGAATCATCACAAATGATCATTTATCCCAAAATGACACAATATTCCTACTTTTGTTTCTGTATTTTTTTTTTGTTTTCTTTCACTGTCATTCTTGATTGTATACAGTTAAAGTGTTTTTATAATTTTCCCTGTGGCTTTACCAGCACATTACTGTGACCTTGCAATGGGCTGTGGGACACAAGATAGGCACACTGCTGCTGTCATTGTCCCACCTGTGTTCTTGTCTTCTCTTAAGTTAAGGCAGCAGGTGTCTATCTTGTCTTCTGTTCGTCCCCGGTATAGCGTGCTAGTTCATGCGCCCTATCCAGCAGCAGCCCCTATAGCTGTCACAGTAACTCATGTGTTATGGCCTCGCAGGAGTGTATCTCGCAGTCAGCAGTGAAAACAAAGTTTGAGCAGCACACTATCAGGGCCAAGCTGATCACAGAAAAGGTCAAGCGCATCATGGACGCCATCAACATTGAGGCGGCAGAGAAGAGGTGAGTATCTTGTTACGTACACAGTCTTTTAGTGGGAATGGATTGCTGGACATTACTCTATGAAACTTAGTAAATATGTTCGGGTAACATGATTTGAATGGCATTTTGTTTAATAATAGAGGGATAAATTATCTCGTAAAATATCAGGGGTTTTCTAAAAAAAAAAAAATGCTACTTTCTACTGTGTTGCTTTTTGACAGCAAAAGTGTTCAGCTGCTAGTTTGCATTTGTGACTTTGTTTCCTGTTTGGTGTGGTGGGACCTCAGAGTGGCGGCTCTGGAAGACAGAGAGTATCAGATGGACCGGCTGGAGTTTGTAAAGAATCAGCTCAACTTGCTTATTAATGAAATAAAGAAGAAGATCAAGGCCATCAGCGAGGACGTGGAGTCTAAGGTAATGACGACAACTGGTGGAAGAGCTTTTGAATGTTGGGGTTTTGTATGTATGTGTGTGTGAAACTTCATTAATCTTCTTAGAAGACCATAAAAACAGCAAATCTAGTAGTAGATTATTGTTTTGTCTGAATGTCTCTCACATGCATACCTCAAATACAACAGTTCCATGCAGTTTTTAAACAAATTCAATACTGAGAGTCGAAAAACTAAAAACACGTTGATTGAAACCAAGAACAGAAGTGGTCTTACAGGTAGATGTCCATCAGAAAAGACCAATATTTGCTGTTTATTGCGCCAGCTTGAGATCTGATGTGCTGCCGGTGGTTCTTTGAGTAGGACGTGTAAGTCCTGCCTGCTCCTGTAGCCGACCGATAACTCTGCATGTGTTTCATCCAGGTATCCTACGCCATGGGAGAGGAGATCTGCCGTCTCCACGTGATCGTTGATGAGTTCCACTGTGACTTCCACCCCTCGTCACACGTCCTCAAGATCTACAAGTCTGTAAGTAGGGGCACGGATTCAATATTTGTGACCGCACCTTTCCTTGGAAATGACTGACTGACTCCTGTTCTGTTTGCAGGAGCTGCTGTATCACGTGGAGGAGGGGATGGGCAAGAACCTGGCCTTCCGCTGCTCCAATGCCGTCAACGCTTCTGTCCAGTCCTCTCAGAAATACATGATGGGTAATTACAGTGTAAACATGACTGGACAGAATAATGAGATCCCCTTTGTAGTAATATTGCATTGTCGACACATACCGAGAACAAATCTGTTCAGCGCAAGCTTTGGCCTCAGCCTGTAGCCCTTAGGTTTACCCATCAGGAGTGAATAGTTCTGCTGAACCTAAAGGTTGGCTAAAGTTAATGAAACAATAGTAACGCCAAAACAAAATCAGATGAAAGAATACTGAAGATCATTTATCTGAACCTTTCCTTGCGTTAAAGACCAGGGAATGAAATCATTTTATAAAAAATGACATCAGCCCAGATTTGTACTCATTTAGTGTGTTGCTAAACTTAGTGAAAACCTTTTGGGCACTCGGGCTATGGTCTGCAGCGCCCAGCCCCCTGCTAAATTTACCCTCCTCGCTGAATGCCATCATCCCATGCCCCATTATGCTACAAGTGCGTCACTGTGACAGGCACGCATGCAAGCTGTGCTCGGTGACGTTGAAGAGGTGTTAATGTGCCCTCTGATGAAAAGGACTCAGGTGCTGTTATGACATTGTGGTGTGACTTATTTTTCCCCTCAGGAGGGATTAAGAAAACCAGCATATTCAAATTGAATGTAATCTTTTTTTTGCTTTAAAAACTACAATGATAAACTGCTTTTTTGTCATCATGTGTTACTATTTTCTGCCTCCTTCTACCCAAATATTTATTATTAGCTGTAAAATGTACTTGCACAAACTGTTAAAGTAGTTATTTGGAAGAATAGAGGATGTATATTGTCAGCATCAGTGCATGTTTTAAATACAAACTAAGCCACTAATGATCCCATGACTGCTGTGTATTTCTGTCTGTTTCTATTGTATTCTCATACATGTGTTTTTTCTCTCTCTCTCTCTCTCTCTCTCTCTCCAGAGAGCATGCTCCCTCTGCTTCCCTCTTCGGCCCAGAGCCAGGTCCACATGCTGGTGCCTAGCAGGAAGTTTGACCTGAGTTACGACCTAAACTGCGCCACACTTTGCAATGACTTCCAGGAAAACATTGAGTTCCAGTTTTCGTTGGGCTGGACAGTGTTAGTCCACCGCTTCCTGGGATCTGTCAACGCGCAGAGAGCACTGCGACTGGTGGACCAGAACTTCCAGGTACAAGCCAGAGCTGGTTGTGTCGATGGACTAACTTCTGATTCATATTGTGATGTTTAATATCAATAACGCTTCGTTCACATAAACACAAAATATACATTTATGAAAGTCAGATTTATAAAAACTCCGCTGTCCTTACTCAGGCCTCTCGACCAGCGCTGGCCCTCACGCCCTCCTCAGGACCCCCGTCCATCACGGCGCCGCCCAACAACGAGACGGCTGTCATGACCCACGAGGACTTGATGGTAGCCGTTGCAACCAATGTGGCATCCCTCACCTCCCGCACTTCAATGAGTGTCCTCATCGTTGGAGGAGTGGTATGTTGTTTACAAAATCGGTCTTGCATGTTAACATCTGGGGTAGCTGAACATATACAGTTATACATAAATATCTAGCCAGCTTCAGGTTGCAGGAAACTGTCTGCTGTAGGTTATGTCAACAAAATAAGTAACTTAGTTATTTTCACTAGTGGATTATAAACATCAGGCAACTACTTTTGTTTCATGTTATTGCACTGAATAGAAAGGCCGGTCTAATTATAAGGCATAACCCAGCTTCTGCTTGTTTATGTATTTATTTATTAATTTCTCTAAGGTGTGGAGAACGGTGGGCTGGAGGCTGATAGCTCTGTCGGGCTCACTGTACGGCTTGCTGTACCTGTACGAGAGACTCACCTGGACCACGAAGGCAAAGGAGCGCTCTCTGAAGCGCCAGTTTGTGGACTACGCAACAGAGAAGCTGCAGCTCATAGTCAGCTTTACTAGTGCGAACTGCAGCCACCAGGTCCAACAGTAAGTCCTGACACAGCATCATTTCTGTAATTTCATAGTAGAACAAACTAGAGCAGAGCAGTACATGAAAGAGTTCTTTTTTTTTTTTTTTTTTTTATAAATGTGAAATCCACCCTGAAACCATTTGTAATAATGCCCAGTGGATTAAGTCTTTAACATTCAGCACATTAACAACGTTCATGCTGACATTAGGTGCTCATTTCTCCGCACTAGAGAGTTTTAGTTTTGTTTCAGACGTGTCAGTTTCGGTTACAGTGCAAGTTACAAGAGGCTCGCTCTTAAGTCTGGAAGAGCCGATCAGAAGAGCCGATGAGATTACTCATCGATTCTGTATTGAATCAATACTCATTGTTCAATACTCGCACGCTATCCACGGTGCGTCCTGTCTAATTTGTTAAAATCGGCACCCATTTTAAATGAACCTATAGACTAACATGCGTAACTGGTCTTATGGTTAGCGGTTAACCTCACTGACCGTTGACGCCACTACTTTGCACCATTCCTTAATTTTCTGTCAACACACACAGACCTCACTCCCCCTCTATAGCAGGGCTAAATAAATAAGCACTGCAATTCTGTGCCCTCTGTGTTTCCAGGGAGATGGCGGCGACCTTTGCGCGGCTCTGTCAGCAGGTGGACGAGACGCAGAGAGAGCTTGAGGCTGAAATCCGCAAACTGACAGCCGCCATAGATCAGCTGGAGACCGTCCAGAGCCACTCCAAGACCCTGCGGTCAGTGCCGGCTCCTTCTCTCATTGGGGGCGACATGAAGGGGGGAGGGGGAGGGGGCAGTAGTTGACTTTTTGGGAAGGTCTAGTCTGGGGGACCTGAAGAAGAAAATGGTGTTTGTTTTTTTAAAAACTTAAGCTTGCTGCACAAATCCTGCAGTCAGTACACAGATTGACAGTTTAATTTAAACATACAGTACATAATGGTCACAGGATGCAGCTCCTGTGTACAAAATTATATTTGTTAGCAGACCTGATGATGCTGCCACTGGCTGAGCAGTTTTTCAGCTTTTTTTATACTCGCGTTTAGGAAAAAGAACCAGAACATTTAACACACAGCGGAAATATAAATTATTTTTTACTGATACTGCTTTTACTGTACTTTTTTTAGAGCTTGCTTTGAATTAGAGTACTGATATGTATAAAAGTGTTCATAGTTGTGTCACAATACATCAAACATAAATATTGGTGGAAAAAGGCAAATTAGTTCTTTAAACAGGGATTTCATTAAAAGTTTTTTTTCTATTTCTAATTCTTGAAAGGTTTGGGCATCAAATATTTGGCACAACAGTCAGATATTCAGTCTTGATATACATATGACTGCAAACAGTTTAACAGTGAGAATTACATTACATTTGACTGTACAAGTGGTTTGGATGAAGTTGGTCCAAATGTAACGTGTCCGTTTCCTCTGCAGACATAAAGCGACAGACCTGGAGAAACAGTTGGAGGTGTTCACAAACCAGTATCTGCAGCCTCAGCAGTGAGCTGCTCTTCTTCAGCGCTCCACAGTTTGGTTCTTGTCGAGCCAATCATTCCTCAGCCTCACGGTGCCCCAGTCCTCATCTCCTAAACTACACCACAGCTTCTGTGTGGACAGTAGCGCTGGACAGATGAATCGATTCAAAGACATCTATAGATGTTTTGATAATATGAAAGGTTAGTCATTTATCAGACAAGGATACCAAACGTCTGCAGCTTCTCGAGTGTGAAGATTTGGTTCTTTTTTTTTGTGCCATTTGTAAATAGTCAACATGTCTTTTTTTTTTTTTTTTTTTTTTGGGACATTTTGTAGACAATCAAGAAAAAGAAATTGATCAGTAATTTCACTCTTAATGGACCGAAGAGAGTGAAGCCCCCCCCCCCCCCTCCCTCCCTCCACTGCCAATTAGGCGTTTCAGGTGCTCGAAAAACTGCAGTGAACCAACTGTCAAACAAAGCTGCCTGTAAAACAGAAACGTGGACTCATTATGCGCAGAGACGCTCCCTCCACAAGGTGGTATTAGAATCTCGGTCGGCGAGAAGGCTGCCGGTCGGGTGCCATATTTTGACACTAATGTGCTTCAAACTGTGAATATGCCTTTTTTGACTAACTTTTGTGAAGCAAATGAAGTTTGTCTGTAAGACTGTACATGTATCTTTTTGGGCACATGATCTGTTGTGTTAGCAACAAAAAATAAATATATTTAATAACGAGAACATTTTTTCCTTAATTTGAAGGACCTAGTTAAAGTTAGTTGACTGAGAGAAATCATTCGAGTAGAAAGGGAAAGCATGTCTTTCATAAACTGTTGTTTCATGTTTATTTTTTAACTATCCAAACTGTATCGAGCAAAAGCTTTGGAAAACCTTATTTTATAATATCCTTTATTTATAACCTTTAGACTTAACATGACAATTACGCCAGTCCGCAACAGTCTTCTTCTTTTCTTGAATGCGTGTTGAGATACCTCCAGATTTGCCTGATTGTATTAAATCTGCCACAATCTAAAAAAATGACTGTTTATTTGAAAGACCTTTACCCCGTGGAGTTTACAACCACTATTAGCACCCTGTGTCTATGCTTTGTTCGTATTGTGCACAAGCACCACCACGTCTGCTGGCAAGAAAACATGGATGTAATTGATGCACCGTTTAGAAATTTGTTATGAGGAAGAAAATGCACTTTGTTCGTTTGACCTCAAGTATACACACAAATCTGCTTCAGATATTTGAATAATGTGTCCAGAACATCAATAACCTATTATGTGCTTTAGTTTAATGACATGCTTTTTTTAGGAAGAATCTTGGTCCATGAGCTCATAGAACTGCTTGTAACTCTCAACTCAAACTCTTCAACCATCGGATTCTTTCAAATGTGTTTGAGTTGTTGTCCCTTTCTAAACATTTAAGACAATGAGCTTTGCTGTCAAAATGAGCCGGTGTAATTTGTCCAGAGATGATTATTCGGCCAAGAAGCAAAATATACGTAAAGTTTAAATAAGCACCAAAAGCGGAATTTGTAGCAACTGCACAGCCAATTTCTGTCCATTTTGGTCCTCGTTTCAGGTGCTTTGCATTTATGAAAGTGGGTGTCCATTTCCTAAAAACGGTTCTGGCTTGTTCCTGAATTAAACTTAAACTAATTTCTATAAACGGGAAAATACTGTACATAGTTTTTTAGACATTATACAGTTGACATTTTTGAGAAGGAAATGGTTGAGGATCTGTATTCTTGGTTAGAAGCTTTTTATTGGTTACAATAACTCATGGCAACATATCAGTATCACCAAGCCACTGTACAAATACAAAAAAAAGGTCTGGTGTGAAAAAGACTATAAAAATTATTCCATAACAAGTGATTATAATTTCACACAATAGCATTGTAAGAGAATTATGGCACCAAGTCCCTGGTCCTTACTGGCTTAAAACATAAAACAATAAATAAAATCAAAATGTCAACAGTAGGTTGTAGAGTCAAAGGGCAGTGCATTATTTGGTGATGGTGCCGTGGTGGTGATCATGTGACAATCAATTCAAGTGGTAGGGTGTCATTGAACCAGTAACTTTCCATTTCTTTTCTCAAGATATTAAATTTGGAGAGTCGTGCAAATGCGGCCATCAAAATACTGCCTGAACTTGTGCAGCAGCAACATTTTTTCACATCTGCTCTTTGAAGTTAAATGTTGGCACTGTGGGTGACGCATGGCAACTTGCACCAAGAAAAAAAAAAAAAAAAACTACTGCCAAACATTCCACTCCAATGATTCAAAGAAGTCACCGATCTTGGTACTTGAGACAATACTGTAAATGCATCAAATGTCGACATTTTGTAACACCACAGAAGTTGATTCAACAGCTCCATATCAGTTGTATAGTTCAGAGAATAAACTGGAGGAGACTTCAGGTAAATACAACATAATGTGAAATTTAATGAAGTCAAGCACCTTTTTGATTGAGTGAACTGCACAGGCACGTAGAAGTGTTACTATTCCAGGTTCCAGCTGCTAATACTGCTGAATTACACACACAGCAAGGAAATGGTTGCCTGCTGAATATCGGAAATAAACACAATCCCCTCTTCAGCTACTAAGGACAATGGTGCATTTCTTTTCAATTTTACACAGCTTTTAATGTCATAAAAGAACAGGGTGGGTTGTATTTGAATAGTTTAACATTTTGGAAAATAATATACTTATTTGCTTCTGGAGGAGCATTAGGGAAGAGTCCACTTTCATTTCTGTCCATTAACAAATGACTTAAAAGGCTACTGCTAGCTGCCGGCTAGCTTAGCATAAAGAGTGGAAACAGAGGGGTACAGCTAGCATGGCTCTGTTCAACTAACGTCTGCCTAGCAGCATCTCCGAGCACACAAATTAACAAGTTTTTGTATTTAATATGTACAAAAACTGTAAAAATGCTTATTCAACATTTAGGGTTTGGGCCTGACCAGTTGCCAGGTGAAATTGGCATTTCTATGGAATTGGCGGGTTTTTTCCAACGTATTTTGCTTAACAAATAAACATTTATTAGTGAGCTTCAGACAGAGCCAGGCAAACTGCTTCCCACCCATTTCCAGTCTTTATGCTAAGCTAAGCTAACAGGCTGCTGGTTGTAGCCTCATATTTACCAAAAAGATACGAGAGTGGCGAGAATCTACTTATCCAACTGCCAGAAAGCAAACAAAATGTCAAACTATTCCTTCATCTTTATCTGGGGACACATGAACATCTGACGTCCGCTGATAGACGTTACTCTAATAAGCACTGTTAACTTAATAACACAAACACCCATCTTCAGATATAAGCAGTACACCGCTTTGGTCAGACAACAGACTGGGTTTAAAATCAAACTGATGTGACTTTAATTGATGGATATGGAAAAAGCTGGCACTTGAGTAAAGTGAGCAAACTTTCTTATTTTTTTTTTTAAATCACATCGACTAGTTTTCAATTCACAGCTCAGAGTCTGTGGATAAATGGCACAAATAAGAAAGTAACACTTAGATCTAATCGTTATCCACATACATCAGCAAATCACCCCTCACCACCCCCCTGATATGCAATACATATCACATCCTACACGCCTCAAAGATATTCTCATTCTAGAAACTATAACTTATTTTTTTTAACATTCTCTCAAAAAGGATTCATTAATGCAAAGCCAGGTAGAAGCAGCTAAAACATTTAAGAACGTAAAAAGGTAAATAGAATCACGGTAGGCCATAGAGGGGTTTCATTGATAGCCGATTGAACCTAAATAAATACTACAGTGATAGTGTGCGGTGGTAGTAGTAGAAAGCAGAATTGTATAAAAAGCTTTAAGAAGCAGTATGGAGCTGCATGTGTTTGCGTGGTTTTCTGTAAGCATGCTTTTTAGTGTTCACTAGTATCAGAATGTGCTTCTATTGGGAAAAGAAAAATAATTAGCAATCTCTCTTATTGATCAGTGTGTAAAAAGGAATAGTAAGAGGAAAAAAATGACTGTAGTCGATGCTAGTATTACCTTCTATTGTGAATGGTATCGTAAGGCAGAATGGAGACACAATAGTGCCACATCTCACAGGAGCACAAACCCTCCTTTATCTAGCCCGTGTGGGTCAAATGTTTATATTCAGAGATAGGCACCTGAGACAGCCGATGGATAGGTCCAACTCACATACATTGGTTTTTTTTTTAAAGTTTTTTTTTTTTTTTTTTTAATTAAGCCTTTAGAGGAACCAAAATAATGGAAGATGTGTGATGAGAAAATACTCAAAATCAGAGACAGCACTTCTATGGGTAAATAAGTCACATGTGTTCAATGGTTTACATTTGTACTACAGTTTGTGAGTGCATGTATAGCTCTCTACTAAAGTGTACATTTCTGTCTACCAAGTGTACTTTCTTCACAAGCAATATTTAACAGTTCATAACATGTTTTTGGTGATGAAAAAAAAAAGTGTTAAAACCCTTTTTTAAAAAAAAAAAAAAAAAAAAAAAAAATACTTTTTTTTTTTAACTTTTCTTTTTTACAGGCTTGTGGTGGCACTGGTGTGATTTTGGAGCAGCGAACATGATTACAGTTCCATGCAGTCACTCAGTTCACACCTTGTTGACGACGAAGAGGACTCATTGATCCTTCGCTTTGAGAGAGAAAAAAAAAAAAATAGAAGAGAAAAATGACATGGCGAGCTCTGACAGACATCTTTTTTCTCTAGTCCTCAGAGTCACTGCTGTCTTTTACGGTCCTTTAAATATCCTCACGTAACGACAGGCCGCTCTACCATTTGTCCGTACAGGCCTCAGCACCATTACATGCTCACAGGTAGAAAACGGTTTCTGCTCGAGGAGAGCGCATCTCTCTCTGCGATGCCCTTCTTCTCCATCAGTGTCATTTGTACGGGCAACTCGAGATGCTCATCTCAACTCTACGGAAAAGTAGATTCTATAGGCTACAGCTGACGGGTGATATTATGATGCAACACCTCCATTTAGGTTGGGTTATCGATCATATCACACAGCTGTTTGCATGGCATGAATGTGGTTTTCAGATATTCAGCATGTCGAGGATTTGAAACCACAATCCATGCGAGTAGAGGCCAAGGCAGGGCCTCCGGTTAAATAAAGTTTTCTATCTTAGCCTGAAATTCACCAGTTTTGTACTTTGGAGCTAAACCTGAATCCAGACTAAAAACAGCAGTTGTTGGTTTTGAAGCACACTCTCTAATCATTATCACAGCAGTGTGGTGGTTTCCTTCCAAATGAAAAGACTGTGGTGAGGGATGCCAGGGGCCGTGTTGTCAGTCACATGAATTTGCAGATACAGGATGCATTAATTACGCTTGCTGCCTGTACAATAATACACACACATACAGTTGAGGAAAGTGAGTTTAGCTGGGCCAAAGTGTATATTTTGGAAATTGTTTTTGTTTACTTGCTAAATCCTCTTTTGTTGCTGGACAAGTGGGCTTGATTTAACAGCAAGTACCAGAAATATGATCAAATGAAAGGAGGCTTTTACGTTAAATTATGACACTTTGCCGTGTCTAAATTGTCCGACACTCAATCTGGTACTCACACAGGATAAAATATACGTTTCTGGCAAGTAGTAATGTGAATATGTACATTAGAAATAAACTATAAACCCCGCTCAAAATCATAAAAAAAGGGTGGGACATAAACTACAAAAATATATACATACACATTATATATGCATATATTATGCATATATACACACATAATGCTATACATATATACTGTCTTTATATATACATTTACATATTACACAGCAACACTCATCTTGTTTGTTGTTTGACACGGTAAAAGATTCTCTTTCTCGCCCCCTAGAAGAGAATTGGTACTGGGGCAATATCTTTCTCTTTTCCTTTTCCTTCAGTTTTTCGAACTCATCTCTTTCTTTAATTTTGATTGGACAACTCTAATGAAAGGTTCTTATTTATGTTTCTGTGTGATGGCTGGGTAATAAAATACATCACTTGGACAGGTAGAAAGAGTTGGTACTTTCTCACAGGTGGGCGGGTCACCAGCAGAGAGGAGAACTCGGGGGGGGGGGGGGGAAGTTGAGAGGATTTCGGCTGACAGTGCACCCCTCAGGTCCAGCCCAGCAGATGAGTTGGGATATGTGGTGGGTGGGGTTGCGGGGAGCAAGTTGGAGGGCAGTGATTGAGTACAACAAGGAAGAGGTTTGTTTAGTTCCAGATCCGCAGGAAACTGTCCCAGGAGCCGGTGGCCACAGCCATGCCGTCTTCTGTCACCCCTAAGCAGCTCACTCTGTTGTCGTGGCCGGCCAACACACCTGGAGGTCAGAGAAAATAAATCAGAATCAAAGGTTGGTCACTTTAACTCAGCAACACAGTCCTTGTTCACACTACAGCCATGTTTCTTCAATTTCAACTTGCTACTCATTTGTCTGTTCATATCCATTCCAGGATGCAACTCATTCTTGATATTAGAGTTGAATCTATTGGTCGACTACTGGATTTGCAGAAAATTAGATATTTGAGAATGTGCAGCTTTTGCTCTTCTCACTGAACAAGAAAACAAGAGTGGGCTCATCTGCTATTAATGTTTATTTTTTAAATGAAGTGACCACACTTTAGGCATCATTTACCTGCACGTTCGCCTTTCAGAGTGTCCCAGACGTTGCAGTTGAAGTCATCGTAGCCGGCCAGGAGCAGTCGGCCACTCTTGGAGAAGGACACGGAGGTGATGCCGCAGATGATGTTGTCATGGCTGTACATCATCAGCTCCTGGTCGGCACGCAGGTCAAACAGCCTGCAGGTGGCATCGTCTGAGCCTGTGCCGAAGGCATTCCCGTTGGGGAAAAACTGCGGGAGAAAAAATAAAAATAAAATCTAAATCAAGCAGTCAGGACAGCTTGATAAAGAGAAATCTGCTACTTGGAAAAGCTCAAAACAGTTAAGTGAGCAAAAATTAATCATCAACAATAACATTTCTTTCTCAGTTCGATTTTAAATTTTCAAGAAACAAGCGACATTGAATCATAAATCAGAAGTCCTCGATACATTCATCCAATGTTTACCGAGGTGAAATTCCTCCTATAAGCCCCGACAGGTTTTTTTTTTTTTGAAATCTCACCTCCACAACTTGTTGTGTTTCTGCTGCTTTGTTTTATTGTGCAAACAAATACATCTCTACACTCTTCCTGCAGAGTGCGTGTGTGTGTGTGTGAAGTTGCAGTACTCACGGTGACGGCGTTGATGTCGGACACGTGGCCGGTGAAGGACTGCCTGCACATGCCATCACGGATGTCCCACAGCTTGGAGGTGGCGTCACAAGCTCCTGACACAAAGGTCTTGAAGTCCGGGCTGAGAGACAAACTCATCACATCCCCCGTGTGTCCGCTGAAGACAGTGGCCTGCTGGCCTGTCTCTATGTCCCACAATGCACTACAAGAAAAGGAGGTAGTAGTTAGGTGTGTCCACTGAGACAATAAATGTTTTTACACAAACAGCTAAAAGAAAACATTCACATATTATAAGGGCATACTAGCTCCTGTATTAATCGATTTATGTGAATTATTACAATTTTAGTGCAATTATTGAAGGGCTATGTCTATATGCATCTTTACACAACTCTATAGAATTATGCCGTGGGAATCTAGTCTCACACATTACAGGCTATAGAGCAAAGTGTTTTTGTAAAATCCACCCAAAGGGTATTCCATTAATTCTTTAAGCTGTGCAGGTGAGAGCAGAGGGTCGTTGCTCACCAGGTGGTGTCTCCGGAGCTGGTCAGTATCTGGTTGTCATCCAGGAAACGACAGCAGGACAAGTAACCTGGCGGCAAACAGCTTCAACATCAGATAAGGAGACCTCTGTCCTGTCTAGTCAGGCACTCTACTCGTTAACTACTCGCATGCTGGACTGCCACAACTGAATGTTTACTGCTGTGCTTGTCCTTCTTCACAATGTTGCCGTATACAAGTTTTAAACAGTAGCACTCAAGTCCCTAAACCTTCATGGATGTGCAGGCTCTAGAACATTAGTGAAACTACTATTAAGGCAACTTCTGACCATGATAAAATAGTACTAATAGGACTAATTAAATCCACTGTGAGCAAAGTTCTACTCTACATCACGCTTGCATTGCGGGGAAAGACAAAACCGACACAGATCTGGGCAAGTGAAATGTGAAATTAACACTTCAAGAACATATTTGCGCCAAGAGACATGCATATAAATAAGCCTGTGAAAAACACATGAGATCCATTGGAAAATAACAGCTTGTGTAGCTTTCCATTGTTTAACTCATTGAACAAGCCAACAGTGCACAATATCTGAAATTACACTTTGGGAAAAATGTAACGAGTTATTTAGTGTAGAAATAAAAAGAAAAAATGCTCAGGGTTACTGGTTCTGTTGAGTCCAGCCAACGATAGGCTTTTATCCATATTATTTCTTGCCTACCTGTGTGTCCGGGTAGCTCACGGGTGACACGCACGTTGCCCTCTCGGGTCTTCAGGCTGTATATGGAGCAGATGTTGTCCAGGCCTCCGCAGGCCACATAGTTCCCAGAGGGGGCGTAGGCGCACGTCATCACCCAGGAAGAACGCAGCGGGATGGCATGCATCTGAGGACGAAGAGAGTCAGGAAGCATTTCTTGACTAAAAATACAATAAAGTAGCAACTTTGAGCTTTAAAAAGGTCAATTAATGTTGTTTCAATCCAAAATGATGATGATGATACTGTTAGGTCATCAGCTGACAAAAAAATCCTGCCACTTCATCTCAGTACTTTAGAAAAATGAAAGGAGGCCTTCTTCCATTTGTCTGGGTGGCGCGGTTACAAAAGATGCCAATAACCAACATGGTAACATAATTATATCATGATATAATGATATGATATTAACTTCATATTTAGTGCAAGAGGACAGCACAAAACAGCCTGGGGTGGTTTGTTGCTCGGCTTATCTTCATATAGTTTAAGTAGTAGAGGTTCAGATGGCGGTGAGGTTTTATGAAAAATAAATAACGTCAAGAGAGTGTTTACTTTCACTATTTAACCAGCCAGATTAATTAAATGAACATATAAAGAACCTCCAGGCAGCCCGATAGCTGTCATTTGGATGTTGGCTTGTCACAACATATTTACAACAGTATTGTGTTCAAGACAGCCGGCGCATTAATTACAGCCTGTACTCTAAAAGTAACATCTGGACAGTTATCGGCTTGTCAAAGAATCTCTCCAAGAGGAGGGTCAGTGGAGTCTGACAGGAGCAGCACATTACTGAGAGCAGAAAACCTCTAAATGTACTTTACCTGTTCTTGTACATATTATACATCCTATCACTGACGATCAATAATCTCACCTTGTTTGTCGTGTAGCTGTCCCAGATGATAAGCTTTCCATCTTGCGAGGCACTGACAAGTAACCTGGGGAAAAAAAGTTAAGAACAGCATGACATCTGGCACACACTTAAAAAACAAACACAAGGTACATGCACCTTGGTCATTACAAGCAATGAGAGCCAGCAGCCACCTAACAGAATACTGTGCTATACCGTCTGAATAAGTATAAGGTGCTCTGTCAAAAAGCATTCAGCGTGAGCTCTCTACTCTTCTCTACCAGTGTCCATTTCCCTCCATGTTCCTTCTTCCTCCCCCTCCTAGTGGAAGTCTCCTCATACAGGGAAGCCACTTTTAATGTCCCACGCCATGTAATATTCATTACCCCAGTTATGTAAAAGTCCTACTGTCGAGTGGGAGGTTGAAGCCTGAGGAGTTGGGAAAGCACTAGAAAGAAGCTGGGGTGGGGCAGCAAGAAGGGACAGCATAAAGGAATGCAGAGAGGATGGTGGAAGTAGAAATAGTCGGTACAGAATTAGAGTTATAGGTGGTACAGATGCCAAAACAGCTGGAGCCCCTCCCTGACTTGGTGGGTATCCCTGCCGATCCAGGGACAGGAAGTGGTTTGACGGTGCTATGCTACAATCAGGAGGAGAGCCATCTCGCTAAAATGTCAGTGGCTGTATACAAAATAAACACAGGCCTCCTGCAGGGTCACCCAGAGGGTGCTGGGTGGGTGCGCACGCGCACACACACACACGCGCACACACACACACACACACACACTTAACAGAACAATCACGTAACGTAACAGCCTATGCATCATCCGCTGCAGGCAATAAAAGTAGGTTTTACTGGTGACAAAAAGAGCAAACTAAATTTGCTTGAACACATTAGTGTGTGATCGAGGATTTCTAAAAATCAACAAAATGTTACCATAAAAACAAAACTACTTTTTGTCTATGCCATCCTCCAGCTCATTTTCTATGAATAAAGACCAGTGCACTGCATGCATAATATTGGGAAAATATGATTCTTGGTGCTCATAATTGCAGCAAATGGTTAAAAAAGCAGTTTGTAAGTTCTAAATTTAGTGACAAGTCAATGTGAGCTGGCACATTTGCAGTCCAATCTGGACGAGAGGATTCATTGTGATCGTCATAACATTTGCGGGAAACAAAAGGAAAAAAAAAAGCTTGAGATCTTACAAACTGCATCTTTAACTAAATATTAAATAAGCTATGCTGGTTGACTGTCTCTGTGCTCAGCTAATATCATTACTGTGCTCAAAGTGAGGGCGTAAAACAGTGCTAGCACTAAGACACATGTACAGTAGTAGTGGAGGTGACAGTAGTGACAGTCAATTATGGTGGTATTAGTCATATTAGTAGAATAGTAGTAGTGGTAGTAGTGGTAGTAGTAGTGGTACTGGTAGTAGTAAAGCCCCACACCTGGGACTGCCGTCACTGCCCCAGTGCATTGCATTGGGAGACAGATGGACAGAGAGAAAGATAAGGGTGACAGACATATTAAACACAGAAATAATAATATTAATACCAGTCATGTACAAAGTTGAGAACCATCTTTGGATTGTATTTGCAGAGAGAGTTGGTAATTGGTTCCGATTTGCTGCCATAACTGAAGTTATGCTACACTGCCTCGATATCGACAATCAAGTTGGTGGTATTACAACTAATGTGAGAAATTAAACGTGAAGTCAATTTTCCAAAAAAAAGAGATGAAGCCATACAGGTGATTTTATTGTAAAGGTCCTGCACTGTGGCTGAAGGTGTGTCCATGTTTGCCTGGACCTGAAACCTGCATGCTGGTGGCACTTTATTGCCGATGCCGGTCATACCGTACATCTTCAGAGTTAGAGCTGTAGTGCTAACAGTCGCAATGCTGAAACTGGCAGTCTAGAAACTCTTAGCAGTGACAGAAATGACCTTCAAAAGTTCATATAATCCTGATAAAATTAGAAAACTAAATTGACTACACGGTGGTGATCATAGTTAACATCCCTTTGTGTGCATTTTCTGTGACACTTGTCCCCTGAGGGCCACCGTAGGTTAATTAATAAGACCTACATAGAATTGTGCTTCAGTGTCTTCAGGGATTTAAAAAAATAAAATAAATAATATATATATATATATATATATATGATATACTATGCTGAACATCTAAAAACAAGTTGACGATAATCTGAGGGTTTAAAACTGCATCATTCTTTTCTTTAATGCCTCAAACGTACAATAAAAACATGAATCAGACCAAAAAAATCGTATAAAACGGTTAATTGCCTATCCTGCTCTGAACTAATAATTGGGTTGTCTGTAGAATTACTACTCTACCTGGAGTCGCTCCCCCAGTGCATTGCATAGATCTTGGCCAGGTGGCCCCTGAGAGTGCGTCGCGTTCGCATCTGTATCCGGCCCACTGAGTCCAGACCAGCTGTGATCTGCCAAAACACAGGAAACGGCGTCAGCAGTGTCACTCGAGGCCCACACAGTTATCATCAACACATCCCCCCCCCCCCAAACTGGACGCTAGCTGAGTCAGCAAAAACAGACAAACGTCGCTCAACAATGGACCATGGCAAAGAATAGTAAAGCTTATATTAGTGTATAATGTCTGTCGAGTATTAATATGGATTGTGTGTGTAAATAAAGATGGGCTGAGGAATTTCGAATGCCCATTTTAAAACTTGTACCTTGATTAGCCATCGACTTCCACTAAAGCTAGTCAGTACATGTATTCATTCACTAGTCTTACCTAGCTTCAGTGCTGTCCACATGTGGCTTAAACTACAACAGAATAAAACAGACTACATTACTAGTTAATGGAACAAAGCTTAATGAATCTAGTCGGCTCACCCGAGCGTTGTGCCTTGTGAAAATTTGCAACCTCAATTTTGTTATACAGATGCGTTTCATATTCTTAATGGTTTGGGCCATTTAGAGTAACATTACATGTCTTGAACACTCCCTCCTTGAGGAGAATACACCGCTGAATGTGCACACAATATTCTACATGTGGAGAGGAAGTCTTACCTGTGACAGAGTGGAGTCACTACAGGCTTTCCTGGCATCCTGCAAGACAACAAAAACCATAATAATCATGTTGACCAGCTAAGCTTAACGCATGTAACCACTGCACAGACAAACGCACGGAAATAATGTAACAAAAAGACAAACTTTGCAAGAATTACTTCTAAATAAGTGTCTAAACAAGTGCCATGAGTTGTTGCTCATCACAGAAACTGAATATCCCAATGATCACAGAATGATCACACAGCAGCAAAGTGACATTTATCGATCAGTTCCCACAATGCAATTTGCACGAGAATGGAGGTGGCTGATTGACAAGTTGTATGTCGAGTGTGTCACTGTCTCATCTGAAACTGTGAGAGTCACAGCTTCCAGTGAACAGACAGTGGCACCCATGTGATGGACACAAGTGAACCACACACACACAGACACACACACACACACACACAAATACGTAAATGTAAACAAACACATGCACAAAATAGAGTGTCGCCGTACCCGGATCTGATTGCGTAGTTGCTCGGCTTCCTGCCGCAACTGTTCCAGCTCGCTCATTGTCCTTCTGTGATTTGTTCAGGCCACACTCCACTCCAAATACTGACAGGGCTGGGAACACACACGTGCCTGCACACACACACGCACACGCACTCACTCACACACCCACGCTTTACCAGCTGACACCTGCAAAGACAGAGAGACAGAAATACTATGAGTTCAACAGGCACACAGAGAGAGAAGGATGGGAAGTCCTCCATCAGACAAACATAGGTATCCTGTATGGGTTTCAGACCAAATGAGGGTGCTGCAAAGGGTGGGGCTGGGTGGGGGCCTGGAGGGTGGCCTGGCTCTTCAAACACCCCCAGTCTGGTTCAAAAGGCCATCTGAGCCCGGCTCTGACCTTTCCCGACTCAATCAGCCTTTTGTGTTGTTCGTTGCGCCGTTTGCTCGGCCCGCCCCAAAGTGCCCCGAATTTACGTGTGTGTGTGTGTGTGTGAGAGAGGACAATGGGCAGATTTGGAGGATTTATTTGACAATATGTCCAAATACTATAAAGTATGTGTATATATTCATCTGTGGGTGGGTGTAAATTATGTGAGCATGTATTTAAATGCGTGTCTCGGTTAGGTATGTCAGATCTGTTTGAGTGCACACGCTTAACGTGCACACACGCATGCGTGCACGCTCAACGTGCGAGTTGCCACTTCCTTTACCTTGGGGAGCCTGAATGTGGGTCACGAAGCACTTAGACACTCCTCAGAAATGTTTGGACCACCCCTCCCCAACCCCCTCTCCTTGTTTTACAGGCTGTTTTACAGTCTGCTGTCCAGAAGTCTAACCCTCCGAGATTAAATTTTCAGTTCCATTTTCTATAATTCAACAATTACGCCGAGTCCAGCCCTTCCTCTCCACAGGAAATCATGTTAATGTTAAGAGGACGTCGTTTGTGCTTTATCTTCATTTTTTGCAGAGGCTTTAAAACCATTGGCCCCAGTCACTTATTCACCACAAGAGAAAACACCATTCGTTTTACAAAATAGCAAATAAGTAACTAAGACGACGATTTGATGGCCACGCTGCTACAATTGCCTTATAAAGACACTGTGAATGTGTGGAGAGCTACTCTTTTACATTCTCGGGTTCGCTTTGTTTGGCCATAAAGCCTCTGCTCTGCAAACACAAGAGAGGAGGCTTTGGACCGCTCATCGAGGACTCTTGTCTCAGCCAAGGAGGTCTTTGACAGTAACGAGGCATCGAGGGGGCAGCGAGAGTTGCAATGCTTTGAGCTGCCTGGGAGTGACGTCACTCTCTCCTCCCGGCTGACGCAACCCCCCTGAAGAGAGGCTCTCAGCGTCAGCTCGCCTGTGATGTGGTGCTGCTCTATATGACTGCCGTAGGATTCATTATACTCTCTGCCTCTGCCACGTCACACAGAGCGCCTTGTGGACGACCAAAAACACCGGGTATAACCTTCTACGCCGATAAATAGTTTTAGAATCGATGTTTTCAGCCTGAGGCTTGTGTCGGGAAGGAAAGCATACGAGAGAGATGAGGTGGAACATGACGCAGGTATGATTGAAGATGACGATGAAAAACGTCATCCCCATCAGTTTGGATGAAACTGGCAGCTCCGATTTTAGGCACGCCATGGCAGTGACTTGCAGGAGGGCTTCATGAATGGTCTTGTTTACATGTGGATACCTTTTAGTCATTTAGAAACTAAAACAGGACTCATTACTGCTGATGTAACCAACCACAGCCAATAGAGGCTGTCACATGGAAAAATGGTCCCTACAAAAAGGACTAGATAAAGTCTACCTTTAACAAATGTATAGCCATAAAACTGGGTCTTTTCTGTTGTGTGACTGGAGTCATGCAGCCAACCAGCCGGGCCCACACAGGCCCAGAGCACGGCACAAGGATCAGGAGTGACAAAGGCAGAGCTGTGTGTTGGAGCGGCCCATTGTTTAGTATGAGGCTGCCAGCTACAGTAGATAGTGCCGCTTGGCACCACCGCAGTTGGGTCTCTGACACTGGCCAGGGGAGGCTAGAATTGCTACAGCCCTTCTGACACCAAGCAACTGACCACCCGTCTAACATGTTCAGCCCCGTGCTGGAGCTCCCAGTAGCCAGCGGGAAACTAATGTGTCCTCCTAACTGGGACCAAACACCTGCCGTCTGCATAAGCTGTGTAGGTTCAAAAAGGTGCACAAAGGCAGAAACAGACACACTTTGCCCCTTTGCATCGCACCCATAAAGGCCTTGCGTACGCATAGTTGTCTTCTGAAAATCTCCCTTAGGGCTGCGCAAAATATCAATGTTATATTGATATTGTAATATGAGGCCTAATATCAGACTCTTCATATTCACATTACTGATGACTATTTATCAAAAATCTCACTATGAAAGTATTTTGTGAAAGCACCGATGGTCAACCATACAATACTGTTGCAATATTGAGGTATTTGGTCAAAATTATTCTATATTATAAAATGTTTAGTATTTTCTTTATATGGCCCAAATGTACTGGCATATTATGAAAATATATGCAGCCTGACAGATAAATTTAAATAATCATGAAAGTCCTTTTTTGACCAAAATGGCTAAACTTAATATCTTTAATCACACAATCAATGGATTAATAGAGGGAATGACCTGAAGTGGCGAAATATAAATATATATATATATATATATATATATATATATATATATATATACACACACACACATGTGAGATTAGTTTACAGATGTTTGTCTATGCAAGCATTGTTTTTACATCTGGTTCAGCTTTCAATAAGTTATTAGCTGCTGTTGCTGTTTTAATCCAGGTTATACATTATACACTGTAAAATTGATTCTGTTGATCACATACAACCTTTCACTTTCACACCACTCAGGGGCAAAGAGAGACACAGAGAGACCTCCTTAACTTCTCCATAGTAAAGTCATTGTCGGGTACAAGTCACTATAGTCTCTGGTTCCCATAATGAAGCTCGGTCACAATATATTTGTTACAGTGCATACTGTGTGTGTGTGTGTGTCACAGCTGACTCAGTGACAGTATATGTTCAGCAGGAAACGTATACAACCAGAAGACAGTAAAGTCCAGGAGTGTTTGTATTCATCAAAACTGGAGAAGATTCCCATCAGAGCAGCATATTTTGTGTTGAACTTAAATGAGTCAATGAGACCTCGTGCTCCCTCGGGGTCACATACAGTAGAAAGTCATATCTACCTCAATCATGAACGCATACTGGTGAACAGAGCAGCAGGAGGTGCAGTCAGTACAGCTGCACCCAGAGCCACGGGGGCCCAACACCATGAAACGGTCAGGAAGTTAAGGATTTAACATTTTGAACAGGTCGAATCAAATTATTGCACGGTAGTCCACTGTGAGCACTTAACACCAGTGTTTACAGTAAGATTTTAATATCATCATCCAAATCTAATTCTAGAAAATTAGACAACAGTACGTCTTTGAATTTCCCGTTAGAATGGACAGAACATTTACTAAATGTATGCACTTTATTAAGACATGTTGATGCCTTACAGTTTCATATTTTAGAGACCAATTCTGTTCCCAGTGTACATTTGTGACAAATGTAAAATCTACCAGCGTATGTCCAACTAATATTGAGATATTTTCTTTTAACTAAACATCAGCCTCTATACACAAGCTCATTGACTTAACGCATTTTTATTTTATGAAATATACCTTTCGAGGACACTGAATATGCTCAGTTATTGTCGTCAGATGATCAACTTTAAATGTTATTAAACATCAAACAACAAAAAAGTCCCTACACCTACGCCTGATCTCACCTTCACAGTTTCTGTCCAAGAGACAATATCAGAAGTCATGAGTGTCTGTACCGGATCGGCAGGAAACTCTTTACGGCTCCGTGTGAGAAAGTGAACTCTTGAATGCTGCAACGCAGCTCCAGCCGGTGTAAACTTGTTCAGGTGACCCACCGACTATTTCAAACATTCGGAGAATGGAGGAAATACCTGGTGAGAGGCCGTATGTCTTCCTTCTCGTCAGCTGATGTTCGCATTACATCATTCATGTGTCATGTATGATGAGGTAAAAGTTTTATTTTGCCTATGACATAGGGAACACCGTAAATTAATGTTTAATGATTGTATGACCTACTTTGATCACAGCTTTCGCCCCACCTACACCAGACGGTTACAGAATTACACATATATGCAGTCACAAAACAATAGTTGACATCCTTAATCTGAAGTGAACCATGACCCTTTTGCGTGAAACGTGGAGATTTTCTGCTCGTGTATAATGGGTGCAGTTATAAAAACTGACGGCTGTTATTTTTGTCGTTACCACGGGATAGTTTCTCTGAGGTTTGGCATACGTTTGGTAGCATACAGCTGTGCAAATAAGAACATGTAGAGCTTGAAGATACAGCAAATTAGGGCTGTGTGGTATAGTTGAAATCAGTATCATAATATCAATATGTGGCACACGCATTAGACATCAAGTGAATAGGTGATGTGACTTTGCATACACTGAGCTGTGTTGCACTTTTTGGCCTGCAATACTCTCAAAACAAACAAAACTTTAGTTTGTTTACAATTCAAATTTTGTTCTGATTTTGAGAAAATCATTTTCCACAATACATTTCATACAACTCAAATGAAAGTTAATAAATTATATGGATACACTGAATATTTCATCGCCCACCCCGAAGCGCCCGACACACAATATCATTATTGTGAGGACAGTTTTCAGTGTTGTCTTTTCCTGGCTGTTGGGCTCAAACACATTTTTTGTTTTCATTCATCATCTATTTATCTGATGTTTTTATTTAATTTACCACTTGTTTATAAAGATAAAGATAGTGAATAAATCACAATTTCACAGAACCCACAGTGACATCTTCCAATGGCTTGTTTAGCCCATATATTTAATTTACCAGAGAAGATTTGGAATTTCAGCTGGATCATTGAAAATTAAGCGATTATAAAGAAATTTGACCATTCTAAATGAACAGTGTAGGCTATATATTTATATTTAAAATGACATTTTTAGTCAATCACAATACAATCCATCTTTGAGTTTAATAGGTCACTATGTGAGAGAGCACCATACTAAATACTGAAGTACTAGGTATGTACTAACCATACCCAGATAAGCTGTAGATCGATAACATACACGATTAAAAACTGCAACTTCCTCGTGTTTATAAGTCACCATTGAAAAACCCACTGAGCTGATTTATTATTACGTGTTGACTGTCAACAGAGACAGGAAACCATCAGCTACATCGTATGGAAAAAAAACACACGGGACTGTCGGTGGTGAAATTACAATGTATCAACCATGTTTACGAAACGATCTTCGCTGAATACGTTTCCGATACGAGCAACACATTGCACGAGCCTCGCGCCCCGTCACGCTACCAGTTGCCGCTCGGTTGAAGGCGCACTGACATGTATATTTAATGGAAAATAGGGAAGAAGAAAAGAGAAAAGCTGCGCAGGGTTTTCGTGCAACCACTAATGAGAAAGCTGAT
>NW_022280060.1:937809-972176 GCF_004355925.1 Anarrhichthys ocellatus
AACAGATATGTCCCCACTGGTGAGAGGTTTGGCCCCTGTAGTTCCGCGTAAGAGCCGTTTGACAGCCTGTAAAAAGGCCGCGTTTTGTACAGCAGTGAATTTTCAGATTTGCTTAAAGAGAGGAGGGGGGGAGAAAAACCCCAGCATTGAGGCAATAGTAGCCTGGGAACAGTTATGTCAAGAGCTACATTGTTGCTTACAGAACAGACCGCATTTTAGACCCGCGGGCATTCTCTGTATCTCATCCCCAATATTAAACACACTGAATCCTCCGTGCGTAAAGCAGGAAATCGCATAAAAACGCCTCCAAAAATATCAAGACAAGACTACACGTCCTTACCTGAAACAGGATTTTTTTTTTTTTTGGCTCCGTCTGTTCCTTTTCAATCCGAGTCACACCGATCCGTTTTCACACGACAACCATGGTCCCAGCTGTGAGAGAAATCGCGAAGGCAGGTGTGTTAATTTTAAGACAATTTTAATCGGTTTAAAAGGAGCATAAGCGAACGCGACTCGGGTCAGATTAGACTAAAAAATTTTCACCAAGTAAGCTAATCACCACACCCATGAAAGTGGGAACATGGCAACAGCCTACGCTGAGGGGTGCGTGGCGGTCGACAGATCGATCATTTGCATTTTCTAACAAATATAACGCGTTATAGAATGCCAGCCTCTTTATAAATCACTTTATGTAGAAGCTATTACTCCAAAATAATCGGTCATTCCGTTTCTTTTCAGCGTGGCAACATTTCTGAAACGGGTTGTGGAACCTGCTGGTGAAATGGTACGGTCCGTCAGCCCCCTCAACAAAAAGGAACCGAATGGGATACAGGAAACAAATTTCAGACCTGTAAAAGTCTGAAGTAGTAGAAGTGATTCAAGTGGACTTCACCCTTCACCTCAGATTTGCAAAGACGAAATTTAGTCAAAATGTACACTCTTTGATTTAGTCAAATACCAATGCAGTGAAAAACCAGGAGAGTCGAGAATCTACTGTTGTGGTGTTAGAAGCTGGAGGTGATCATTTTGCAAGTCAAAGTACAAAGAAGCCTGCTGCAATCAAACTGTATGTGCATGAAGATACAACATCAAAGGTGGTAGTAATGCAGCTATTCAAAAATGTTTATGTTAATGTTAATTGATTATGGTTGGCAGGTCATTTAAATATGTCACCATGGCATTTTAATTCATTTCATTCTATAAACCAAACAACAGTTTAGTCAATGAAGAAAATAATTGTTAGTGGCAGCCCTAAAATCTCAGAAAAAAAATAATATAGAGCTGCAAAAATAATAATAAATCACGTAGTTGATTATTAACAGTTTATCAGCAACTAATTTGATAATATTTACGTCATTTTGTAAGAATTGTTTTTTTTTTTTAAATCACCGGTTCCAGTTTCTCAAATGTAAATATTTTCTGCTTTTCTTTGTCTTCTGGTAAACAGAATATCTTTGGTTTTTGGGCCGTTGATCGGTCAACACAAAACATTTGAAGATGTAACCATGGACTCTGGGAATAAAACCATGAATTAGGTTAATGAATTAAGAAGTTCAGGAAATGGTTATCATAGAAAATCTAAGAGCTAAATCTTATGTACCAAGAGACATGAATACAAAGGGATTTACAACAGAAGCAGTTTATTCTGTTGCTACACTATTGAAACTCAACTAATTTACAGTTTATCCAAAAACTACAATACAGAACGGTGAAGATCAACCACTGAAAATCCAAACTTAAAGGTGTAAGGTTTGGACTGTGCCAGGAGACATCCGTGCCAAGTCTCACCCCGGCACACCACGGTTGGCCTACAGTGGGCTCATTGAAAAGGACCTCTCCATTAGGACAGGATGAATTTTTAATGGGGCCAATGAAAGGGAGCTGTGGGATAGGCTTTTCCATATCTCTGCACGAGCCACAATCAATGGAGGGAAGATGAAAGTTGCCCAGCCCTTGGTTTCCTTTCGGAGTGGCATGTGGTCAGATTAAGTCTAATTGAATTCACTCACACAGCAGTAGTTTAGGTGTGTCAGACCAATTTCCCCCGAAACACATTATGAGGATTAGGATTAGCATGATAGCAGAAACACATGTTGTGGTTGGGTTGTCATCAGTGCAGCCTGGCAATTGGTAATTATCAAAATATAATACATTATTATATACAGCCATGTACAGTATGTGTTAATCATGTTTCTGGACAGTTCTCTAAACAAGAACTAGTTTATTAATTCCTCCAAACTAGCCTATAATTCACTACATATGGCTGAATACCCTCACATACAAGTTAGAGATGTTGGATGATACAAACCAAATCACAACCACAAATCTGAAAAGACGAGTCCTTACATCCTCACAGTAGTTATGACATCTTTTTGGATTACTGATTGATTTACACATAAAAAAAAATTAAAAAAAACCTACATAAAAAGGCATCAACTCCTCTGCTCTCTGCCTCTCAAAAATACAGAATTCATAAGACAGCTGAGAATCAGAGTCAAGGTGTCCAAATGCACATCCTTGGCCAATCGGGTCCCTTGGCCCATTGCTTGGCAACCAAAAGGAGAGGGAGGGAGCAAATTGACACTGTAAAAATAGCACATCGATAGCCTGGTGTCTGAAAAAAAGAGAGAAAGACACACATGTTGGAGAGGCTATAAATAGCCTCCTGGAACAGGTATCGTGTACAGTATCTCAACTGTATTGTTGCCCATGAATGAGACATTTTTGCATTGATGCAAATTCAGCATGGGTTGTGCAGTAATGTACAGTAGCAGTCAGGCAGCTGAATGAAGTCATTTGAATGTGAGGGAGGTTTTAGTGCTCTAATATCACATAATATCACGTTATTACCGTGTATAGGAGCCTAAAAACTAATAACAGGTTGGCATTTGTAGACAGCAGTTTTCTTCATCCTCCTGTTTGCCGTCTGATGTTTTGCATAGACGCAAAATCACAATGGCCTCGGCTGCAATGATACATTTAAAT
Source organism: Anarrhichthys ocellatus (assembly GCF_004355925.1). Classification (NCBI taxonomy): domain Eukaryota; kingdom Metazoa; phylum Chordata; class Actinopteri; order Perciformes; family Anarhichadidae; genus Anarrhichthys; species Anarrhichthys ocellatus. Next base: position 940,795 of record NW_022280060.1, read on the forward strand.
GTAGTATAATAATCAACAATCTGTATACGGACAAGTTTGCATGCAAGAGGGGATTTGGGGTTCAATGGCTTTACATAAATAACTTGGATGACATGTGATCTTTTCATACTATCTCATAATTTCATCTGCATATTGTTAAGAGGCATTGCAATGAGCCGGATGCTTTATTTAGTCTTTGCAGATTATCTCGTCACTACAGTGTCACATTGTTAAAATGGGTCGTACACATGTGTCCTTTGTGTAATGGAGGCCAAAGTTAGATCCATCATGTCCAACTCAGTTTCCCACGACTGCTCAAAAATGAGCCCAATATGTGGGTGATCAAATCAAGTGGAGATAATGGGACGTCAGCTCCTCGATGCCTATTTTGATCTGCACGTTCCCAATTTCTTTTTCCCACATGTGGTGATGCGCCCCGACGACCCCCCATGTAATACTTCCACTGTATCAAAGGCAATTAAAAGGTGTACCAACAGTAGAACCTTAAAAGGCTTTATCAGGGCTGTCTTATCCAACAGACATCTCCCAGGGAGGCTGGCCGTTGCCAGGGTAACCCTCACAAATGGCAACTGACGTCAAGAAGGTAGGAGAAATACCAGGGAGAGCCAGAGCTGTTATGCATAATGGATTATTGAAAAAAGGGCCCTCTTGAAGAGTGCAAAGTGACTTAAAATATGCGTGCCTCGCTGGACTCGCCACCACTTCTCTCCCTCTCTCTCTCTCTCTCTCTCTCTCTCTCTCTGTGTGTGATGAGGAAAATAGATGTTGACAGTTTCAGGGTTTTACTTGCTGACTGGCACCGCATGGGCTTGACTGGCCCAATTGAAATGATCCATCCTGAGTCAAACACTGCTGATGAACTATCTATTTAAAGGACACATTGTTCAGCGCTGTATCTAAACTTAAGGAAGAGAAATCATGCACATTAGCTATTACTATACCCAGCAGATCCTTTTGTTGGTCACGTCACAAGGATCCACAGTGACGTTCACGTGTAGCTCCTCAGAAGAGATCCCTTCACACCATGTGTTAAGCCCAGAGCGGAACTACCAGCAGTTTACTCGGTCCCTGTGTCAGTTTCTTGTCCAATCTCAGCGCTGTTGTTGGCTCATGAGAGACTGTCACAGCTTGGTGAAGAGCCCTAATCGTTTCTGTGATAATGCCTCTCATGTTGTGTTGGAGTCACGCTATCAAATTCCTGTTTGTCTCACGTAGAGAATAGAATAAGATAAAAAAAAAAAAATATATATATATAATGTTAAAAAGGTAATTGCAATATTTAATATTCAAAAATCCTGTCACTGAAAATCACAAATGTTGCATGTGAATCTGTATTATGCTCCGAATAAAAGCACCATTGACTCGTAAAAATGTAGATTAATGAGCCAATCCACACCAGAATGAGTAAACCAGAAGCTTATAGTTTTTTTGTTTCAGGAGAAGCTGCAGAGGAAATGTGCAAAGAGAAGAAGTGAGAGTGTTTCAGCCCAGGGGAATCCCAAACACTTCTGTAAATGGGGGTGGCAACAAGCAACATAAAGCATGAACTACTATAATCTGAGTTTCCAAAGAACTGAATCAAACAAGTTATGTATGGGAAAAATAATTAAAGGAAGTGAGGAACAACCCTGATTTGCTAATACCACCCATTTTAAATGCCTCCCGTTCCAGCTGCATCACCACCAGACGATCATTAATTTATTAACACAATGATTTTGACTTCACATTTTGGTGCGCCGCAGGTTCAGTGCACAAGATTAGGTATTCCCTCCTGAAAAGCAAGCACAACCCTTGATGCCAGATCTCCAGATCGGTTCGACGAGCTCACAACCAGAATACCACGGTCACCACTGTTTCCTCTGTTACTGTAGTTCTACAGCGGTGGCTTATCTGTTAGTTTGGGCTCCACCCATCTCTGTTTTAGCTGAAATGATGCTCTTAGTGCAGATTTAAGATCTTCTTTTGATGCTTTGTTAGAATAAAAATATTATTCCATACTGTGCTTCTTTGTGCTTTTACATGAACATTTTACCAAAATATACAGTTATTTTGCTGTGGCAGTGAATCACGAATGAATCCAGAGGAAACACCCGACAAGGTGCAAACTAATGCATAGCAAAAACTCGCAATTTATTCAAAATAATGAAAGCTTTTCTACCTTTCTCCAGTGCAGATGAGTAGCAGGGGAAGTGGGCGTTTTCTGCATACGTCCTAAATGGCATGGATTGTGAGTCGTACAGAGCGCTGTCGTTTCAGTTCTTCCTTTCAGCTGCGAGTGTAGATGCTGCTAGGAGGAGCAGTAAATGCAGAGAGAGAGAGAGAGAGAGAGAGAGAGAGAGAGAGAGAGAGCTGGAGTATGAGGTAGAGAGCTGCTGAGTGGGAGGGTGAGCATATGGGGGCCATGGAGGATGGAGTAGTATTTCTATTAAAGAGAAAGTTTCTCTCTTCAATACTATAGCGACATATTACAAGATCCTAAAAATCCTGTTTCTGGAAGGGTTCATTACGAAACATTTTCATGTTAAGTAAAAACATCTACAGTACACGGTTACAGTACAGTGTAGTACATACGTACAGCTCACCTTTAAAAGAAAAAAGGACACCACTTTGCATGTAGGTATAGTTTGTTAGCAGAATTCCTGATATTGAGGAAAAGTCATTGAATTCAGGGTGAAGGGGAGCTGAAGTCTGTCCCAGCATGCACTGGGTTGAAGTCAAGGTAAGAGGGTGGATCATCCCAGACGAGGTCAGCTGTAGGTGCTTCTTCAAAGGACAATTTTAAAGAAATTGCCAAAAACTGTAAAAATGTGTCTTTTCACTGACAAGTCCTGCTGACACAGAACCCATACACACTTTTGCCAGAGTATTAGACAAGCACTTCCTATAGAGCACAATGGACGTATGAACCTCCTCTAAAATAAGAATCTTAAACAATAGTCCGGTTTTTCTGAGGCCATTTTGACATCTCACACGAGTAAAAGTACCCGCGTAAATAATCAAATGAATGATGGCTGGATTCCATTTGGCTGCTACCGTTTCAGGGTCCTAGCATTGTGCATGCTGGCTCACTGTCGTAGTTGAATAGAGCAGAGCCATTGTTAAAAGCACCTGTGCTTTTCTTACTATGATAATCAAAACACCTGCTGAGAAAAAACGACATTTGGAGGATAATGAGGGTTCCTTTGAAAATATAGAACTCAATCTTTACATCAGAACTATTAAAATCATGATCAAGTTGGAGGTACAATAGACACCTTTATGCACTACTATGAAAATAACCAACCAATGACCGCCAGTAAAACTAGAGTCCATTGCCTCAAATACAATAAATATGTGCTTCAAATTTTCTAATATTATTTTTTGCCAATAGACTACTGTAGTGTAGTTTTGTATATACTATTTTGAACTTATAATTGATTACCAAATAATAAACAGTACTTGAAACCAAAATGAGGCTCCTTGTGTTGTTGTAGCATGTGTAGCATTTCATCAGAACTGTATGGAGGTTAATGGTTCACCTCAGTCTGAGAAAAGCAGGTATCTCTTTCACAAATTCATTTGAACACCTTTTTCCCCTAATCTATCAATAACAGCATTATAATTTAATGTTGGCCTACATCAGTGGCTTTTAACTATACTTGAGACACAAGTGAAAACTAACGATCATAAAAATTACAAATGTGCTGATGTTCATGAATTTAATGGTCCAAGTTATAGACACTAATCATCTTTATGAAGGTTTACAAAGAATAAACCGGCCAAGTCAACATCAAGCCTTACATTTAATGATTTATTGTCTCTAAAGCCCATTGTGACTCTTAAAGGGTGCTCTAGATGCAAAGTACAGTATATTAATGCAGCCTGTGTTGAAATGCTATTTGCAAAGAATGATTTAATCTAGAAATGAAAAAAAGTCCATTCCAGTTTTTCTTTCAAAATAAAAGACGAGATTTATTTATTTTTTACACTGTATACAGTATCCAGTAGTCATCTCGCCCTCAAACTCACTTTCCAAGTGCTTGTACAAGAGTGCACACCAACATTAGGGGGGGAAATATTTGAACTTCAACACAAAACTATTTTCAAACCAGGATGTATATCTGAAGTAACAACCATCTACATAGATTTGATACAGGGGAATTTAAACTGATCCAAAATGATATTAAGTTTTATTGAAATTCAAACTAACCTTTCTGAATGCAAAAATGCAATAACAAATGTCTAATGTTTAGTGTTTTCGTTTTGGGCTCCGTGAACACAACAAACAACCTGAAGGCTTCATTCAAACTTGATTCCCTGGGCCAGAGGAAGATCTTTGCTGTAGTTTATCGTGCAGGTGGAACGCCTCATGTACTGCTTCCACGAGTCACTGCCAGACTCTCTTCCACCTCCGGTGTGTTTCTCTCCACCAAAGGCGCCTCCGATCTCAGCTCCGCTTGTAGGAATGTTGACATTCACGATGCCGCAGTCGGATCCTTTGGGCCCAAGCCAGCGGAAAACCCGACCCATATCCTGGGTGAAGATGCTGCTGGACAGGCCCTGCTGGACCTCGTTGTTCCAGGCAAACGCTTCCTCTTCCGTCTTGAACTTGAGGACGTACAGTATGGGGACGAAGGTTTCGGTGTGGACAATGGGAGCGTCGTGAGCCAGCCCAGTGATGATGGTGGGCTCCACGTAGTTTCCAGGGCGGTCCATCACCTTTCCTCCGCAGACCACGGTACCACCCTGCTGCTTGGCCTGCTCAATAGCTGCCAGATACTGATCCACAGCTTGTTTGGTGTGCAGAGGCCCATAAAGGGTGGCGGGATCCCAGGGGTCTCCGATGCGGACTTGTTTGTAGGCCTTGGCGACCCTCTCAACCACTGCGTCGTGAAGACTCTCGTGCAGCATCAGCCTCCTGGTTGTGGTGCAGCGCTGACCAGCGGTTCCCACTGATGCAAAGACGGCGGAGGGCACCACGAGATTCAGGTCAGCGTCCTCGAACACAATGATCGCATTGTTTCCGCCGAGCTCCAGCAACTTACGACCGAACCTATCCTGCACCATCATGGCCACCATCTTGCCAACATGGGTGCTGCCGGTGAACGACACCAGATCCACCCGCTCGTCCTTCGCCATGGCGGTGCCGATATCAGCGCCTCCGCAGGTCATGGAGCAGATGGCTCCGGGCAGGTTGTTGTGCTCCAGCACCTCAGCCACAATCTTGGAAATGGCAACGCTTGTGAGAGGTGTGGTTGGAGCTCCTTTCCAGAGGCAGACATTGCCGCAGGTCAGAGCGATGGCATTGTTCCAGCCGTACACAGCCACGGGGAAGTTGAAGGCCGTGATGATGCCGACAAGACCGACGGGGTTCCACTGTTCGATCAGGGCATGGCCTGGTCTCTCTGAAGGCAGCATGGGCCCGCCAATCATTCTAGACAGACCAACGGCATAATCACAGACATCAACGTATTCCTGAACCTCTCCCACTCCCTCAACGTAGATTTTGCCCATTTCTAGAGCCACCAGGCTCCCGAGGACGTTAATCTTCTTTCTAAGTGCATCTCCGATCTGCCTCACAATCTCTCCTCTTTTGGGAGCTGGAATATCTGCCCACATCTTCCACGCCTCCCTCGTCTTCTGGACAGTTTCTTCATACTCCGCCATGGTTGCCTGGGTTACTCTGGCAATGGGCTCATTGTTGGCGGGGCAGTATGACGTGATGACCTCCCCGCTGCCTCCCCAGCTCCCATTGTAAACGCCAGGGTTGTCCTCAGACAGGCCCAGCTCTTTCAGCCAGGAGTATTTGGGCTGGTTGATGAGGAGACCTGACATGGCTGCTGACTGCTGGCAGTGGACAGACGCAAACTTATGTCTCAAGAGGAGCCTGCTGTGCCGGGCAAAGGTCAGAGTAAGGCAGCGCTGCATGGGTGCTGGAAGTAAATCAAAGTTAAAAATTATTTTACAAGTTTAAAAAGGTTTGAAGAACATTTAGAAAATGATAGCTGACAAAGCAATTGCACCACAACCTTCAGATGAGCGTGTTCTGTCTGGAGCGGCAACTAACAATTACCAAAAAAAAGTATGTTAATCAACAAATCCACAAGTAATCCAATTACTTGTGGATTTGTTCATTCATTTCAGCTCCAATTTTATCAACTGCTGTTCGCAAAATAATATATAACTTTGAGAAGTTGCTTATTAAACTGGGTTATAGGCCACTGCACACGTGCGCTACAGGGAATGAAGACAGTCAACAGGTGTTGACCAGAGACTGCTAATACAGAAATAGGTTACAACTCCTTCTGTAAGAATGCATATATTTAAAGAAACCACGTATAGTGTCGGACATTGTTATTTAGTTGATTAGTTGATTGATAGACACAAGATTTATCTGCAAACATTTTGATGATCGGTTATGCGTTTATCATTTTATTGAACCAAAAATCAACTGGTTCCAGCTCCTGCAGGTGTGAATATCTTCTGGTGTTCTTAATCTGCTACAATATGAAGCAGAATCTCTTTGAGGTTTGCACTGTTGGTGGCACTAAATGGACAATTTGAGGAGGTCACCGTGGGCTCCATTACTTATTTTCTGATATCTAAAATAGACCAATAGTGAAAATGCACGACAACTTTATATGAAAAATATGTATACAGCAGAAAGTCAATTAACAGAAGCCACACATATTAGGACTGTGACTTAATATTGCTGAAGTTGTATGCGTTTCATTCAAAATAGTCTATAAATTACATACCCTTAGCTTTTCTCAGACTTTTATACATGTCCAGCAAGTTACTCAACCATATCCAATATGCGCTTGCGCAAGTCACCCAACTTTGGACAACCACGAGGCTTTCGAAACTTTAACTTATTTATGGTATAAAAATTAGAGCGTTGTCCCCGACAATATAACTGAATGTAAGCCAAAACAATAATTGCGTTTGTGAGATTCCGGATTATACAGATCAGTATGTCAGTGTTGCTACTATAGCAGCATGGAGTGACATGGTCGCCGAGATCAGCGTCAATGTTGTTAAGTCTAAACGACCGCAACTCAAGGTCCTGCGGTTACCTCTCACTAACATCACCGTGCATGTATGAAAACTACTCTTACACCATTATTTGCATATGACGTTTCAATGATCAAAAGTAAGTTCATGTTAGTTATGTATCAGTTTTTCACTCACGTTGATATAAAGTGCGCAGGGCCACGTCCGCTCTTGAGAATGGGAGTACTTGCAGTCACGACAGTTACTTTATGTTTCCGGCACAGCGGAACCGGAAGTACTGGTGTTGTGCTGCGTTCTGATTGGACAGCCGCCTCAACGCAGTGTGGCGCCTGCTTTGTGAGGTTGTTCCACGCTAACAAATTTCCTTTGTTGTGATTAACCGTTCAGCGGTTGTGATTCTGCTGTAATCATTTTTTTTTAATCAAGAAAGTCGTCGTTGAGATCATCTAAAGGATGAGTGGCGGAGTGTATGGAGGCGGTGAGTGGGCTCTCGTGAAATAAAACATAGTTGTCCACGTTGTTCCGTTCGGTAGCTTTAGCCAGCGTAACAGTTAGCTAGCTATGCTAGCTGTGCTAACGTTTAACTCTCGCGGGAGACTAAAGCTGGGCTTGGCTAACATCTTTAATCCTCACGCGTTTAGGAATATGTGAATTTGCGAACGCTTCCAGTGCATCATCTGACTCAGTTTAGTTTGTTTATGCAACAGCTATGTAACCCCGGTACCGCCTAGCTAACTAGCTAGGAAATGAATGAAAGTGGGTTTGCCGAACTCATTTTAGCGTTACACATCCAGTTCCGTTTGCGTAACGTTATTATAGCTTCCTTGGATTTGGAGCTAAATGTGTCTACTGTTATTGTGCTTAACGAGGGAACGTTATATTTACTTTAAGTACTCTGCATTTTCCCTCTCTGCTCAGATTCACATATCTAAGATATAACTTCACAGATGTCTTTTTCTGAACTGAAAAAAACTTCTGCTGATGATCATCTGTGTGCTTTATTATGCCATTCATGTCGTTATCAATTGTAATGTTAACCATCCCCTAAACATATATTTGCATTCAGCAACGTAATACGTGTGCTAGCTATAAGTAGCTTTCGTGTAGCGAAGTAAAAAGTAACATTTCAGTACATACAACTTGAAATAATCATCCCTTTCGTGATTTGCATCTTCACACCACATACTTATTTTACTTAAGGTAACACTTTTACCTTTTGAATAAGAATATCAGCCGAGGAGCCTGTTATGTGTTGATAGTTTTACCTTTATGTGGCGTGCTATAAGGAAAGATCCATGAATAACAATCCTGGAAGAACTTAATACTGGACGAGCTTTCTCAAGCTGACTTCTGCCAGTGACTTAGCAGACTGAGGTTTTTTGAGGTATTGGCTCGGTATACATTTCTGATGTGTTTATGTGAATATTTGTTGTTTTTTGTGTCGGGGATATTGTTTAAAGAACTGCTCTTTACATACTCTTCAATGGGAAAAAAAAGTATATATGTTGCAGAATGTAAAATGCCCTTTTAACCCAGAAACCTTCTGATACCCTGAAACTGTTATTGAGTATTTCAAAATCCTGTATAGTATTTGTTGAGGAAGTTGTGCTAACCTTCCTCAGATGGATACATTTTTTTTTTTTTTTTGTGGAGTTTTTAATCAAATTCTCCTTTTTGCAGATGAGGTGGGAGCTCTGGTGTTTGACATTGGCTCATACACTGTAAGAGCTGGCTACGCAGGAGAAGACTGTCCCAAGGTAAATGGATCACACAGATGACCTGATTAACTATGTGTCTTTTCTTGCTCTGTGCATCTTCATCTTCCCCTCCGGGTGTTCGACAATGTCAAGAAATGAGGACCATCACCCCGGAGACGGGCGGCATTAATTTAGTTCAGATCGTTCTGGAGTGCTTTGCTTGGTTTTGATTCATCTGTGCTTTTAGGTGGAGATGTTGATTGTGTAAATAGCAGTTTGATAAGAGAAATGTCAGAGATGCACACTGATGTCCATAATCAAATTCATCTCTGTAATACTGGCCTGGTGCAAATGCCACATTATGATATGCCGTGGTCATCACCTGTAATGAGAGTTGGTTAGAGCAGGAAAAACATACGTTTAATACAATTGATGATGGCTGAATTCCATTTAGCTGCCTCAGTTCCAGGTTCTTGGTAATATTGTGCGGGCTATCTGTGTGTGTGCAAGATGAATCAGTCAGTACATGCCAAATCACGACAGAGTGACACCAGGTACTTTTGAGCATTTCAAAACTACTGTACTCTTTGTCTTTTATAAGTCAGAGGAGCATTGCCTCACCCTCCGTTTCTCAAAAATGGGAAATTTGTGCTGTTATGTTCGACATTGCAAAACCATGGCTTTTGAGAATGTGTCTTGATTTGCATTGTGTCCTGTTGCGTTTTGTCTCGGCTCAGGCGGATTTTCCCACGGTGATAGGTGTGACCATCGACCGAGAGGATGGCAGCACGCCCATGGAGACGGATGGTGACAAGAGCAAGCAGAGCGGCACCACCTACTATATTGATACCAACCAGCTGAGGGTTCCCAGGGAGAGCATGGAGGTCATGTCTCCGCTCAAGAATGGCATGAGTGAGTGTTGACTCGTGGCATGTGATTTTTATGTCTTTTTCCCCCCAAATGCATTAAAATCTAAAGAACATTTAGGTTTTTAACTGCCATGTTATTGGGTTAGTGATTGACCAGGCTGTTTCAAACATTGGTACAGTGTTTGTGAAATGCTAAAATATGACCGCAGTTACAACCCATATGAAGATAAGTGGGTTGTGTGTAACTGCATGACCCTGTTTTTCGTCATAGTTTGTGACGTAAACTCCAACACTGAATATTTATAATCCTGTATGCGTGAACATATCCATAATTGGAGTCTGTTAGTCTGACAGCCGGCTTTGTAGATGAACTCGTCACAACCCTGACTTGCGTATAGATGACTGTCATTCATGATGAATATTAATGAGATTATTTGAAGACCAAGGCAACTCATTATCATGAGCTCTCCCATCCAGTCTCCGTCTCGGGTTAACCGCCATGTCTGCCTGACAGTGGTCATATTTTCCCCATCCTCTTTTGTACTTGTCTATGTTGTGCATGTGTTGGACATCCAAAGCCAGATGTGGGTCTCATGTCCAAGCTGTCTTTGGAATTTAAATTGAGCTGTTATTTAAAAAATAATCTGAGGCTCAGTTTCAATCTCAGATTTCTCTGCCCCGTTTTCTGTAGATGATGTTTTCCTTACATCTATTCAAAGTTATTTAGCTTAACAGTTATCCAAAATTAGGGCTGAAACAGCTGATTAAATGAATTATCAAGAAATCTTTTATTATTTTGATTAATCAATCATTTGTTTAGTCTATTAAATGTTTAAAAACAAGTGAAAAATGCTCTTTGCAATTTCACATAGCCTGTGAGGCTTTCAAATAACTTAAACACACACAACTTATATTAACTACAAATTACAAAAGCCTCACATAGGTGAAGCTGCTTCCAGGGAATGGTGACCTTTTGCCTAAGATGTATATTCTTTAATCATTAACCAATTTTCAAAATGGTTGCACATTAATTTCCTCTCTATTGGCCGATCGGGTATTGCCAAGCCAAGCCGAAATTCTCTATTCGACTGTGTTTGATTTCTGACAGTGGCTGTCAAAGGAGCACTCCGGTGCGCTGACCTAGCTAATGATGCTCATCAGAATCTGGTCCAGTGGAGTTTGGCTGGGAGGCTATTTAGAGACGAGTGTGACACCAATCTTAATTGCAGCAGAACAGCATCGTGGGACCACAGGCGCCTTCAGAGGGCTGACCTGGAACATTGGAGCTCGATGCTCAATTTCTTTATCTAAAAAACTCATCGTTGCTCTATTTTCTCCACCATCTGACCCAGCAACCATGATGGCGATGATGGATGCACAATTTGTTTGTGACGTCGATTTTTTTTTTTTTTTTTTTTTTTTGTAGGCCTGAAGCCATAAATATAGTAAAGACATATCTTGAGGACATACGTAGTTGCAATGTTATTTCCCAAATTTTGCCTATCTCATGTTAAGCACAGATTGTTGACATTTAACAAGCCCTCTTCTGTGTTTTCTCTTCCATCTCTTTTACAGTTGAGGACTGGGACAGTTTCCAGGCCATTCTGGATCACACCTACAAGATGCACTTCAAGTCTGAACCCAGCTTGCATCCAGTGCTCATGTCAGAAGCATCGGTGAGTTGGCATTTGTACGAGCTAGAGTCTGAACCAACACTGGTTGGTAGCTACGTGTTCTGTGATTGCACCATGGCCAAACAGTGTTCACATAGTTTGAATTCATCAGCAAACAGCGAAATGGTGGCAGATTTAAAGTCCGGTTCTGTTTTAGAATATTAACATGTTAGTTGAATACTCATAGTAGCTGACGAGCTTTTTGAGATGCTGTTTGCTTTAGCAGTAATCCACGTATGATGAGGTGAGGATTTGAATTTAAGAGCTTGTTTCCTGCTCTGGTCCTCATCACCTCCATGAAGAAACCCCGTAGTTTGTGTTGCGCTGACATTAACCTTTTGCGAGCGGCCTATTTTCTGTTTTGTGTCCGCAGTGGAACACACGAGCGAAACGAGAGAAACTGACAGAGCTGATGTTTGAACATTACAACATTCCTGCCTTCTTCCTCTGCAAATCTGCCGTGCTATCTGCGTATCCTTTACTACTTCACTTCATCCAGAAAAGGATGGGAGACGAAGCTAATATGAGATATTTTCCATTAAGTGTCTGATGATGCTCTGAGAGTACTGTTTCTCTGATGAACAGTCTGTTAAACTAGTACCGTATCTGTTATGTGTTGAACTGGGTTACATTTCCTTCACTCCGAGTGTCTAAGCTTTGCCAACGGGCGATCTACAAGCTTGGTCCTGGACAGCGGCGCCACACACACCACAGCAATTCCAGTGCACGATGGCTACGTCCTGCAGCAAGGTATTATCATAAATCATTCACCACAAGTTGATCATCTACCTGCATAATTTATTTTGTTTACATATTAACTAATCACCTAAGATGAGTAATGGAAAATGTATAACGCATGTGTTATGTTGTATGATTAATGTTGCCATCTGCTGGTTGGAGCTTGCATCTCAGCCTTGCCCATCAAGCCGGCTGTTCCCACAAATGTTATTACAAGCTTCTGTTGTCGTCATGAACTATTGGTGGTGCAACAGTAATTCTCATGTTTTTATTTCAGATGAAACTAAATCGTGCCGTAAAACAGCAACATAATGCTTTCTGATACAAAGAGAAACAAAGACAAGAGATTGCTAATTCATTAAAGGCACATCAAGAGATTTATCCAGTTGAGCAAGTTTTTAAAACAATGTGTGTGGAGTTGCTGATATGTATGTATGTATGTATGTATGTGTAAGAATGGTAGGGATTTACTTCAGGTCATGTGTTTTTTATTCTCTCCGACAGGCATCGTCAAATCGCCCCTGGCTGGAGACTTCATGAGCATGCAGTGTCGGGAGCTTTTTCAAGATTTAAGTGTTGAAATAATCCCCCCGTACATGATTGCATCAAAGGTAAGATACCACTATTGTAGAGAATCTCATTTCAGTCTTTCACAGGTGGAACAGTGTATTTCTAATAATCTAGTAGAAATATTTGGGATATATTGCTCGAGCCTGAAACCCGTTCCTGAGTCTTTGTGTTGTATTGCGCATGTAATTGGCTTTATGGTTCAGGACAGGTGAAGATGGTGTCTTACAAATATTCTTGAATGGACAAATGTGTATTTACTAATGCAAAGTTTTGAATGCTACGGTAAAAACATCCATACAGTGGTGAAATTAAATATAATTTTTCCTCCTGGTAAATTTGATTAACTGGCTGTTAAAATACGTTACGGTTAAAGCATATTAACATCCCTGTTTTAGGTAGTGTGATCATAATATGATCTATGTTCACTCTTGGATATACATACATATAGAAACAGTATGCACTGAATGATAGTGTGGAGGGATTTAATAAAGAGAACCAGCTCTTATCTGCAGCACACAGGCCCAAGTTTAGAAATCAAATCATCCTAAAATTGGACCAGGAAGCTTTAACTCAACTCTTCATTGTGCGTTATGAGTCTTTATTCGCCCTTATTGTCATCTTCCTTCATACCACACACTGTGAACCACTGTTTGTCTTTACAGGATGGAGTGCGAGAGGCATCGCCGGCCAGCTGGAAGAAAAAGGAGAAACTACCTCAAGTCACTCGCTCATGGCACAACTACATGTGTAATGTAAGCAGCAAACTCTGAAACACTCTTTTGTTGTGACCTTGCAGTAATGAAGGAATTGTTGTTTTGGTTGGTATGTGTTGTGTTTGGTTGAATGTGTGCCAACTTGTCTTTCTTAATATTTGCAGTGTGTGATCCAGGACTTCCAGGCATCTGTGCTGCAGGTGTCCGACTCGCCATATGATGAACAGTAAGAGCATTATTTGCATCTTAATATGAATCTGATGTTAACGTAGACATTGTCATTTACTTTAACGCTCAGCTTATGTGGAGGTTTGCAAAAGTGAACTTCTGCTGAAAGGTTAAGATGTGAGTTTCATCCCAAAATAACTAACTCGCAAGTAGGGCTGGGCAATACGGCCAAAAGCTTCCATCCCGATATTAGTCATTCTCGATAACATTAGATGTTCTAGCTGCAAATATAGCGAAATGTCTTTATGGAATAACCACATGTCAGGGCCTATTTGTGTATACTCTTGTGTGAATTAAATACGTGACAAATAAAAAGTACTTTCTCATTTCATTAAGAACTTTCGTGCAAAATTAGCACAACAGTTTCAAGGGAAATTATAGAGAAAACAAATAAATATTCCAAGCTATACACTGACAATATAATTATTCTGTATTTGAGTGCATTCATGTAAACATTAAGAAAATAGTTTGATTTAATTAGACCGGGGTAATCCCGTGAGCAGAATTCTTTGGTTGAACAATAAAGATGTAAAAACAAAACTGCAATCTTCAAATTATATTGCCTTTAAATATTTCAGATTTTTCTGAGAATTTTTTTCTGAGGAGTTTGTGCTTGTTGTAATTAATTTAATTTAGAAGATGTTACTGTGATATTTGATTGAAGACATTGAAAGACGATTAATTGTCATATTGGGAAATGGCGCTGCCGTACTCACAGGTGACCCTCCTCTCTTTCATCAGGGTTGCTGCACAGATGCCCACAGTGCACTATGAGCTGCCCAATGGCTACAACTGTGACTTCGGGGCCGAGAGGCTGAAGATCCCAGAGGGGCTGTTTGACCCCTCTAATGCCAAGGTGTGTGTTATTAATGTGTAGTAACAGGGCAGACTAAATAGCTCAACATGCTACCCCCCAAAAAAAGGAAAGCTCTGTCATGAAAAGTTGTTTAAAGCGTCCAGATGTGTTGCAGAATATTTTTGTGAAAATGTAATTTAATGATGTTTGTTGTGATCGCTGCAGGGCCTGTCTGGAAACACCATGTTGGGAGTCGGTCATGTGGTGACGACCAGCGTGGGAATGTGTGACATCGACATCCGGCCGGTAATTATCAACATGCTTTATCACACGGGTCACACCTATTCCTGGTGTCTTCTTTGAGACGCTTGAGTTTAACTTTTATCCGTTAAAAAACTTACTATGTAAAAAAATGATCATGCAGGAAATCCCTGTCTATTGTCTGCGCCCAAAACATGTATACAAGTTTTGGTAATGAATTAATTCCTTGTTACTGTCTTCAGCATGGCTTTAAAAACATAAAGCCTAATTTGCTGAACCTTTCTGACTTTGTGCCTCAGGGTCTGTATGGCAGTGTGGTGGTAACCGGAGGAAACACGCTCATTCAGGGCTTCACAGACAGACTGAACAGAGAACTCTCCCAGAAAACTCCTCCGGTGAGTTCATGCCAGCCCCTCCTAACACAGTATTAGTTAATGACAACACGAGTTAATAAATAATGATTGATTTGTGCACACAGTTTCTTATGTGGTCTGATCATTTAAGTACATTCCTTAACACTGCGATATTTCCTGCCAGAGTTTTAACATGCGTGTCTGTGATTTACAGAGCATGAGGCTGAAGCTGATAGCCAACAACACGACAGTGGAGCGCCGCTTCAGTGCCTGGATAGGAGGCTCCATCCTGGCATCACTCGTAAGGACACAAAGCAGTTAAAACTGTGTTATATAAATATATCTACAGGTTTTTAATCGTTATGACATTAGTTCTTGAGGTACAGAAAACTGTCTCTCACACACGGATGGGATTTAAAGCAACAACTCCAAAGCTGGAGGCTACTACTGCTGAATGTTTTTCATAGCGGGAGATAAAGGTGCCTGCAGAGGAGCGGCATAGCATTCATATCCAAAGATTTAAAGATCTGAACAGAATTTTAGTTTAAAACCTTCAAAGAATAAACCAAAAACATTTATGTATTGTGTTGCAGAGATATCTACTGAAATGAGCATGCTTAACAGCTAGCCGCTACCCGTCCTGTCTTGTAATAACACTTCACTAGTGCCTCAAGAGGGGTGACAGTGATGTTTAAGAAGAGCTGCAACAAGCAGGCGGCATCCTCTAAGTCTGAAAAGTGAAGCGCTTTAAACTTGCATTCTGTCTAATGGCCAGCAGGGGGGGGGGGGGGGCGACTCCTATGGTTGCAAAAAGAAGTCTGAGAAATACCCCAATTCTCACTTGATCAAGTAAACATGAGTTTATGGTCTTAATCAATACAGCATGATGTTCATTTAGAGTAGACTATAAAGCAGGGTATGCTTAATGGCGTGGCTACCACAATGTGTCAGGTCTGGGAGTTGTCCACGTAAGTTTAACTTGGGTCGCCTAAAAATATTGATAAAAGCGGTGGCAAAATGCATGAGCTCTGTAATCACATGGTCCACTTTGCTGAACAGCTTCGTCTTTGCTTGTGTGTGTATTCAGGCCTCTCCTTCTTTCATCCTGATTTATTGAAACTAAACATGTTTTCCGTGTCAACCAGGGAACCTTCCAGCAGATGTGGATCTCCAAACAGGAGTATGAGGAGGGAGGAAAGCAGTGTGTAGACAGGAAGTGCCCTTGAATTGACAACCCAACCCCCTCCATCACCGTCTTCGCCACAAGCTCACGAGTTCACCTCTGGCCCCGGACTCAGGAACACCCACAGATGATCACTCTTGTTTTGTATGATTTGTTTTTTAAAAAGTTTGTTAATATGCCGCCTGTCTGGGATTTATTGTGAAAATCAGACAAACATCTACAAAGTAAACTGTCACTATGATGAAAGATGGTTTGAGTTCCATTGTTTGTCATTACAGTCAAGTCGGTTGCCTTATTTCTAGATATGAGTTTTGTGGAAACAAAAAAATTCTGGAATTGACAAAAGCTGAAGAGCCTGTTGTCCCCGTCTTCCCTCCCACTTCAGACATTGACGTGTTCTAAGGATCATTAAATACGAGTGTGTAGCTTCTAAATCAAGTTTTTGATTACAATGTGGAGAAACACACTTTGCTCTGAAAGGTTTCTACTGACACGGTAACACTTGGGTGATGTGTATTTGGAGGACTGACCTTATGTTTGGGGTGAATCATTTTTTTTGTGTAGTAAGTAAACTCTGAGGCAAAACCCTGTTCTTGCTTATTTGTGTCAACACAAATGCATCTGTATTTAATTTTCATTGTTTGTTAAATGTGTGTGATGTGAAGTTTGTTTCACTTTTACATGTACATGATTTTAATTATAGGGGTGTCTTGTATTAATTGCTTTTAATGTTTGTTGGACATAAACAGGTTTACATTTTGATAACTATCAAATTACTGTAAAGTTGCATTAACATAATCTACAAACTGAATACTCATTTTACAGACTAGTAATGATGAGAACACATGTTTTGATATTAACTTTTAAAAATAAAACAGCAACCAACACATTTCAGGGTGATATAGCATGGTTTATCGTATAGGATCAAATAAATCAAACACTCATACGCAACATAGGACAACCGTTTTAGACCACCGATGATGTGACATGAGCCGATTCAGACTTGAGTATTCATATTAACTCAGCAGATAAATAAATGAAGAGAAGGCCTTGTGTCTGGACAGCTGTCAAATACGCCTTAATTGTAAAAGATGCACTTGAAGTTTTACGATCCAGAAACTTTTACTTGAGGAAACTTCTCCTTGAGTTCGGACCGAGTTCTCCTCTCCAAGCTGGCATTCCTGGCCTTCTGTCGAATGTGCTTCTCTATGCGCAGCCTGCAAGACAGAAAAATATGAAAACAAATCTGTATTTTGTAAGTAAACAGGAATTTTGCACAACATAAGTTAGGGTTAAACTCCACAGATCTTTTACACTGACAAAATGACATGTGCCATATCTTACCGTATGTGAGGTTGGACGAACTTGGGTGTGAAGAAGGGCTTTCGCTTGTACCTTCTGTTCATGTACCAAGGAATAGCATATTCTTTGAATCGATACCTGAGGGAAAGAAAAAATAAAGTGAGTGATGCCACATTTTATTTTCTAAAGCCTGGCCCTTTAGATCTACTGCAATCAGGTAACAGACCACCAGCAGAAAGTCTACATCAGTCCTGTCTACAATGAAATTCTGTTGAAATCTGGACCAGGTTTGGATTGTAACAGTGTGCATCTTTGGGCTCAGGCAAAGTTTCCTCCTAAAACATTTGTACAGTTGATTTTTGTCAAAGCATTTTAAATCCTGCATTGTTTACATACATGTAAACTAGCTAGGAGTCTTCTTCCCTGTCCTATTCCAGCATATCTTGGCTTGTTACCACCGGCCATTGAGCAGTGGAATAGTAAAAACATGCATGAAAGTCCATGAAATGGGGATCTAAACATCGAAAAACAGCTTCATAGTGCTGCTAGAGATCAAAAACTCTGGTACACAACCGTCTCAGAAGGCATCATTGGAAACTATAAAAGTGCAGATACTTTAAAAAAATAATTGGCAAGTGATTGGATCTACCATCAGTCAATCAAACTCTTGCCAAAGCCAGTTTGGAGAAAAGGGAAAAACCTTCAGCGCTGTTCTTCGCTCTTCTTTTTTGTGAAAGAAATACTCTCCAGTTCCATAAATAAAACTCTCAAGCCACGCCTGTAGCTGCTCAAAGGACTGGCTAACCGGACACAGACGCTTAGCTTGAAGCCCGACGAGATGGATTTTTGTGTGACGTGATCCTGAGATTCTCACGTAATCGAGACATCGCGAGAATCCAGCTACTGTGCAACGTAACAAAAACTACATAGGGAACCTTTAAAATGTTGTGCTGCATTTCCGATATAATTTATACGGAGAATCTGGTCTCACCAGTAGACATGTCCACATTTGTTCCTTCTCCAGGCTCCTGGTCTGCCTTTCTCCTGGCCCGTCTGCAGCAGTCGCAGAGCAGTCTCTCGCTCTGTCACCACCGTCTCCAGTCTGATCATTGACCGCTCCACCTGGGAGGAGAAGAGGACAGCAAGAGTTAGCTCAGCCAGGGCTCCTACTTAAATAGAAACCCTGCATCCCACCTACCACTGACAGAGGTCTACAGTAATGGAGGAGATGTCACTTGAGCATCATACAAACCTTCCTTGTTCTTTCTGGGCTCGGCATCTGAACCCTTTGCCTCTTTGATTCCTGCTCCAGTGTGACCAGCAAGTTCTTTTCTTTTAACAGCACATACCTGAGATAGAACGAGAGTGAAACACAAAGCTGAGAAATGTTCAAAAACACTGTGAAGCACCAGTGGGATCTCTACAGTGCTTACCAGAGTTTGTGTAAATCTTCATTGCTCTTTGTCCTCAGTTGTTTGGCAGTCCATGGTGCACCTGTTAAATGTTCAAACAATGTTCTATTGTTAAAGCTACGAGCAGACTGTGCAGCCATAGTGGAGGAGCCATCTTCAGTGTTTTACCTGACTTCACGTTGGACTCTCCCCAGTTCTCAGGGACGTCAAAGAACTCGTCCAGCCCTCTCCTGCTGATGGTGGTGTGCAGGGCTCGACACTGACCCACAGAGGTGCTGGGACTGTACCAAGACAGGGCAGCAAGGGGAGACTTTTCCCTGGTGGGTGCAAAATAAATTCACATTACAAGACTTAAAAGGGATAATCAAACTTAAATTAGAATTGGTATTCCATTTTCCTAACCTAAATCCTTTACAGATTTCACACAAACCGTCATTGAGGAGCAGAGCCAGTGTAAACCGTGAACACGTTATATATATATGTCATGTTTTACTCTTAAATTAACGTTACCTGTGAATATGAGGCTGGTACTTGGTCAAAGCAGAAGAACAGTGCTGGGTAGTTATCGCTGAGGATATCCTAAAGACATTTTGAAACTGTTTGCAAAGAGTCAAAACGCGTCCTGCTGATGAGGACGTCGCCATCTTTACCGTTGTCCTTCCCACATTACCCACAATGCATTTTTCTACACCTAATACTTTTTTAAAATTGTTTTGCTTTTTTCAGCTATTAATATATATTTATGCAATGACTACTATACACTATGCCTACACAGTAACACAATTTAATTAAAATACAAATCTACCTATCTGCCCTCATTAAAGATGGCGGTTTCCGCTTCAGTCTGTCATCAACCAATCAGAGCTCGTGTTGTTGAACTGCCGTCCCTTTGTAGAGATGGTGGGTATGAGTGTTCTCAGGTCTGCTGCTGCTTTTGCAGCCAGACTGAGTCCTCTGAAATCTGGAAATAATGCGGCAAATTTACTCTCTCGAGCAATCCCGCGGACAGATAAAGGTAAGAGACGCCCTGGTTCTCTAAAGAGTACGAAGGTGCCCCTAAAGGTGGCCGTCTCTTCCTATGACCTTGTGCCGAGGCTTGTTAGCTTGCTAGCTTGCTAATATTAACTTTACCGTTCGTCCTGCTGTCAACACAAAGTACGTAACGTTAGTAGGTTCGTAACGTTACTTTAATAGTTATATAGCTGCTCACTCTTATTTGTCAGCAGATACACATTTTATAAATTTGGCAGTCAGTGTAATAGTTGTTTTATAGCGTTTGCATGTCAACAATATCATACAAATATATTGGGGTTCCGAGTTTCTCTGTCGAATTTAATTAAATTAAACACCTCATTTTATCCTATTCTATAATAATTCAACGTGCATGTAATTTGTTGACACTGTAACATCATAAAACTCATTTGACTTAGTGGGATGCACATTAAATATTTTACCACACGAGTTTGTAAACCTTAGTAACGTTAAATATCATATTTCTTATGGACCAGTAATATTGATCATAACAGTGATTTTGTTCATATTGTTGATTTATTGACAAGGAGACACATTTTAGGAATGATCATGAGTATTGTGGATATTGTAAACACTGATTGTTTAGTTTACTACTACAGCCTAATAAGTTCATAACATTATCACAAGAACCAGAATGTAAGTCACTCTGGTCTTGTATTATGAATACTATGTCAATAAAGCACACCCCTTTTATTTTTTTTAAATACATGCTCACAACTCATGCTTGTCCTACAGTGGCTGTTCGTTGGGGTCATGGAAAGAAAATGTTTGTAATCAAACCCACTGACTTCTACGACAGGAGATTTCTGCGCTTATTGGTGAGTACGGTAACACCATCTCATTCATTTCCTGCGATCACGACAAATTTAGGGTTTTTGTTGGGCTCAATTTGGTGTCTGCAGTAGATGATAATATCAATGCCAGCAGTAGTCGGTCTTCAGACATTTCAGTGTGTTGATAACCAAGACATTTAAGTGGAGCCCTGCTGTACCTTCTCACTCTTTAACCGATACTAGAAGCCTCTAATCTAATGTTACACGAGTTCAGGAACACAACTTGAAATAGTGTTGAAGACCAACCATCTGTTTGCATCACTGCTCAAAGCTCATGTCATATTTATATTTCACAAATGAAGATGCCCTAATCCAGAAGGACTTTTATTCCAGCATTAGAATAAGCCTCCACCTTTTTGTTTATTAACATTACATGGAGCCATTAGTGAGCCACGCAAACATCAAACCCAAAGTGGACAAAATTAAACAATTACTCCTGTGCTATTAGTTTCTATATAGAAGTCCTATGTAATGAAATAAAAGCTATGCATAAAATGTCAACTACTTTAGCATCAAAGCAACAGTTAGACCTCCAGTCTTGATCAGCCCTCATGCAGAACAACATTACAATTTTCAGTATTTCATTTTATCTTTTCAGCAATTTTACGTCCTGCTGACCGGCATTCCTGTGGCTGTCATTGTCACATGTGTGAACGTCTTCGTCGGTAAGTAACGATATGTTTTCGTGTTTTTGTGTGTGTGTTATTTGGACCATTGGATAATATTTGGTCATTTAAAGATGTTATTTGAGGAGTAAGTCAAAAGAATTTGCGTGTTACTTTGAATTGAACTTTGGTGTGATTGTGTTGTGAAGGTGAAGCAGAGCTGGTTGAAGCTCCTGAGGACTACGAACCTGAGCACTGGGAGTACTACAAGGTACTTAGCTTGTTCAACTACTTGATTACTTTAACTGAAAAAAATCAGTGATTGT
Organism: Anarrhichthys ocellatus; assembly: GCF_004355925.1. Classification (NCBI taxonomy): domain Eukaryota; kingdom Metazoa; phylum Chordata; class Actinopteri; order Perciformes; family Anarhichadidae; genus Anarrhichthys; species Anarrhichthys ocellatus. The sequence goes on from NW_022280060.1 coordinate 962,379, forward strand.
TTATTGAGATGAAATACATTTGCAGTCATTACAAATATTCTTGTCATGTGTGTTTTTCCCTGTCATGTCAGCACCCCATCACCAGGTGGATTACACGGACCTTCTATGATTCCCCAGTGAAGGACTATGAAAAGATGATGGCTGCAATCCAGATAGAGAAAGAAAAGGCAGACATGAGGTGAGTTTTAGTACTACCGTGTTATGTTGTAGCTTCTGTCACCAAAATACTGTCGCGTATGAAGGCCAGAACACAGTTGTGATACAGCGGCACGAAGCATTTCTAACTAAACAACTAGTAGTTGTTCGCTGCTATATTAATGCTCTGAATATCTCCAGCACAGAAAAAAAAGTGAGGTTAGTATCCTGAAAAGAAAAGGTCTTATTTCCTTGTATTAAAGTTTTTAGCAAAGACAAAAAGGTACTGGTGTTATATAGTGCAACATTATTACAATACTGATAGAAGTTGGTTATTTCACATAGCACAGTCAGTGGCATCATTGCTATAAGTATGAGTGCAAGTGATTCATTTGAAGGTTTCAGATTTCTGTTGGTTAAACATGTGTGAGGTTAGATTCCTGTGCATGTTTAATTGAATTTCATGGAATTCCGCTAATATCTGGTGCCATTGTTGTCTGAATGTATTTCATTGTAACAAGTGTCCAGTTGCACTGAAGCATCCAGGGAGCAGATGTGCTTTGGTGTTGAGGAGGAAGTTTTGTCTGTGGCAGTTAGAGCGGCTGTCATAGCCCTTTGTTCAGTCATACAACTGTGTTTTGTTCCAGTGTCAAATGTGTGTCAAAATATTTTTTATGTAACTTGCCAAACTGAAATGGATTGTTTCTAACACACCAAACATGAGCTGTATATGAATATATGATTTAAAAGGGAATGTGTTTAAAACATTTTTTTTGATCAAGCACACCTCCTGTATAAGACCGGATGCAAACTGCAATAGAAGTATCTGTGTTTCTTTATGTTGGTCCCAAAGTCAGCCCATGGCAGTGCAGTTCTCAACGTCTGTTGCACCAATTTCTGTGTTAAACATTCACTGAGCATTTCCGTTAAAAGGAACCACTCAAATCCTGACGATAGACACCTGAACACAAAGGTTTGACATAACTGTAATCACCAGTGACTTACATGGTTACGCTTTTAGATTCCATTCCTGTTTGAGTCTACTAGTTTAATCACACGAGGATGTTAAGGAGAATCGTTGAAGATCTGATTTTTCTGAAGAAATATGTCATCATTTTTCTTTTGTCCTGGCTTTGTGAAAAGAGAGTGACGAGTGTTCTAGCAATAGTCTGGGATTCACAGCTCGCTCTAGTTTTCCATTTCTAAAGCATGATTTCATCAATTCACTGCCTGTTTGTCGTCAACAGACTGACGCAGCTGGAGGTGCGTCGACAGATGAGGACAAAGGGAGACGGCCCCTGGTTCCAGGTGGAGACCCTCAACAAGGAGCTGATTGACTACAGCCACAAGTCAAACCCTGACAATTAATCCAGACGCGTCTGCCATCAGTACATCAAGCCGATCAATCTCACTGTTTGTACATTTTCCCCCCCTCTTGCGTAAATAAAGTATCTATATGGACTCTGATATTTTGTCCTCCTGCGTCTTTATTTGTACTGCTGTGTCCTGTCACAGTTCAAAAACATGCCGTATGGGTGAACTAGTGATTGTCTGATTTGTCCCATAGCTGTGAATACAAGTGCAAGTGCTCGTCGATCTACATGTGATAGATTGGCTACCTGTCTTGTATAATAAAGTATTGCTTCTTGTAGTCATCAAATCCTAAAGACATATATCCCTACCAGAGGGCCACCGTAGTTCTCCTACATGCTTAGAGATGGAGGGGTGAATGGAGGTATGTTGTTACTTGCAATCTGCAACCTCACCACTAGATGCCACTAAATATCACTCTGTTCTATTAAACAAGTGAAATTTACCTTACAATATGTCATCGTGGCAGGTAAATATCTTCAAATATTAGCAAATTAAAAAACATAATTAAAGTGTCTAGATACGTATGTTGTTGCTATATATAAATATTGTAAATTGATTTATTGGCTACTTATTAGCAAAAAACGCAGTTCTGTCTCTCTGTTTGTACAGATTTCTACCAATATCTACACATGCAAATTGCTCACCAAGTACTTCCTGGAACTATATAAAATATTTGTGATTCAGGTGACAATGAATCATTTTGAACTTCCGTTGACTTAACTCTCTCTTTACACGGCTCTGGGGGTAACGCGCTGTAGTAAGTGTGGGTGTCTTTATGAATCATCCTCAGAGGTGGGAGGGGCCCTTCTGGTAAAACGTCCTCGTGCAGGCAGCGTCACCACAGTCAACAGTAGCAATGCAATTCATACGCATGCAAGAAACCACACAAAAGAAACAACATTAGCCTTCATTAGCTTTAGCCGCCCTGCAGTAGCCACCAGCCTCCGCCCCTCTGTCATTTTATTTTCATGTTTTTTTTTTTTTTACCGCGTCACATCCCCTCTGGCTCGAGGAACGTAGAGACGGAGGGCTTTAAAAATAGCATCCTCTCCTCTGACAGCGCTGCTCCGGTGGCTCCGCAGCACTGTGGTGCCAGAAGCAGGAATGCGAAGATGGCTGCAGACCTCGGAGAGCTGCTGGTCCCGTTCATGCCCACCGTCAGAGTGCCCAGAACGGGAGATAGGGTTTTCAAGAGCGAGTGCGCCTTTTCCTTCGACTCTCCCGTAAGTGTCCACACACACACACACATACCGAGACATGAGCGCGTTGTTTGGAGAGGGTGAATGTGAGTCGCAGGCTCGGTTTAACAACACACATGTGAATCTGCTGTAACGTGTGCGTGCGTGCGTGGCCACCTTCCCCGTGAACTTGAGAGAGAAAAAAATAAATAATTAAATGTTGTTTACATCTCAGGAGAGAGGGATGGAGGGCTTTCCCTTTGTGCATGGAGAGGTAGACTGTGCAGTTCAGGCCACATCACGCTTCAACCCAATAAACACACAAAGCTGACACACCTGCCTTGAATTCATTTTTAAAAGCTTTAACAGCCCTGTCAGGTTGCAGGTGCGTTGTTTTGTGTGTGTGTGTGTGTGTGTGTGTGTGTGTGTGTGTGTGAAAAAGAGTTTACAGCCACCTTTAGGGTTGTTGTTTTTTGGGTAATTCATAATCTGTCTAAAAATGGACTTGAAGTGTGTCAGTGGTAGCTGGAAGTTTGTAATATTGATCATATGTTTCTATCATTATTTACTCACGACAGTGAATTTAAAAGCATTTTTAAAACCTTACATGTGCCGTTTAGCATAGTTTATAACAATCAATTTATTGTATTGTGTTTTTGTGAGTGACCGTGACTTTCATGCTATCCATGGTAGTATTGGAAACATCGATTTAAAGTCTGTAAGGGCCTTTATAGTAGTATTGTAGTTTGTTTTTATGTTGTTGTATCACTAGAGAGTTGATAGAAAATCATGACCCGTATTGTGACAATTTTTCATTTATTTTGTCATTTTCTACTACTTCTGTGATTGAGACAATATCAATATAGCATCAAAGCACCAATATTTTTGATTTATGTTATTTTTTTAAACACATTTAAATGTGAGAATCTACGTTTAACTCGACCTTACTTGCATTAACATCCAACATAAAAAAAACTACTTTCTCGACTGAAACCGTTTTTAAAGGTGACTCAGCTGTCTGGAGTTCATCACGTTGGCCCGAAGCGGGCTGGTTTATTTTTATCCTTGCACTGTTGAAGCTCATATGTCACTCTGGGCCACTTACACGTTTATCACAGGGGTTCATAAGACCCACGCTGATTGCAAATTTAGGTTAGTTTTGAAGAGGTATTCATGACGTAGTTTGTCTCTGTCAGTCCACGTGTGAAAGTGCAGGAGATTGTCTCCATCCGAAAAATTACAACTCCTGAAGGAGGTCCCACTGTATTTATCCTGCACTTTAAAACACCTCAAAGTGAGCCACTGGTCACATGCAGACAAAATGATCATACCTTTGTATCCTGTAACTGTAAACGTTTCAGATACAGTAAGTCAACCTAGTAAGATGTGACATGTGTGGGCCTCAGCCCACAGACACTAACCAGCACTTTTATGAGGAATTAGGTTACTGTGTTTTTAACCTGCAGGTTTCTCGGTGCTCCCAAATCAAAGAGCTTCTACTTGGTTAATGAAATTAATTTGTATGTAGCTGTGTGTAACAGGATTCACATGTTATTTATTTGAAACAACAGTAGCAGCAAAAATCCTATTTTTGAGACATTCTTTGGCTAAAATCATGGCTGTAAGGTGACTGTGATTCTGTGGATTTGCATTTAAAAAACAGGCTTTTCTGCAGCAAGCATTTTCTTGATTAAAGTGAGAAATTGCTGGAACAGATTTGACAAAATGCGAGAAAGACTGTTTGAGCAAGAAAGCCTTTTCGTGGAAACATTGGCACGTCTCTCTTACTTGCATTTCTGCTGTGCATGTCGTGAGAAATTGTTGTAACTAGTGCCAGGTAGTGTGGCCAAAGTACAGTACAATACAAATTCAGCTTTGATGTTAAGTAGTTTTTTGTCACAAAAGTCATTCGCTTTTACCGAAATGATTATTCTCATCCTTTCCTCTGCAGGGTCGGATTAGAAAATATTTGTGTGAGGATGTATAAAAATACACTGCAAGTAGTATAAAACTGCTCTAAAATGAGGTACTATAAAGACCAATTCTAAGACCTAAAATAAGGTAAATTTGATTTTCTGTGTAATGTTCACTTTAGTTTTCAATGTGTTTAATGTGCTGTTGTGTTGATGGTTCTTCACCTCGTGCTGCTGTTCATTGTTACTGTTTGTTTTGGTCTGCAGGAGTCGGAGGGAGGCCTTTATGTGTGTATGAACACATTCCTGGGCTTCGGACGAGAACATGTGGAGAGACATTATCGCAAAACAGGCCAGAGCGTTTACATGCATCTCAAACGACATGTCAAAGAGGTACGTCTCACACCCGCCCTGCCTTTTTGAGTATAAAGTGTCTTTGTTTACATTGTGCTTTTACACATCACATTTGCAAAGGGCTTTGCAATCAATAAAACGATAACTCACAAAATCAGAATCAGACTTGGCTGTAGAGACATTAAGAGAGTTAACATAATCCTTTATTATTTGTATTCTTACAGCAACAAGGGGATAGAGCAACAAGAGACATTAGTAAAAAATAAAACAAGATATAATAAAAAAGTAAAAGTTAAACAAAACATTAAATTTAATAGTAGACAGACTGATAATATCATAGATCAACAATAGAACAGAGAGGTCAAATGCAACCACGATAAAGTGGTTACAACCAATAATATATGAACTCAAATGTGAAACTTTGTTTCAATAATTAGGCAGATTTTTACCGGCTTTACTGGCTTCAGGCAGATCTCAATTGCATAAGAAAATATTTTAAAAAGTGATCTATTTTAGTATGAAGAAACTGATTTAATCCATAATTGACAGAGTTATGCACAACTTATTATTTTCACTTTGAGAGTCTCAACATGGGGGGAAAAAGTAGCAAGGTGAATTGAAAAATTAGTAGGCAATATATAAACTGGTATACAACACACTACTAATGTTTCTAAATGTATTTCTCAACAACTATATCTCCTCCACCCATAAGTGGAAGAGTTATAGTTGTTAAAGTTATAATTTTGGACAAATGTTGTACATTAATAAACACTTAAAATGTCCTTTATAGCTGCTTACAACTACATTATGAACCATTTATTAAATGTTATTGTATACGGCTCATGAATGCTAAACCGGGGAGCTTGAACTAACGTGTTACCCATTCTTCATTTAAAGAAGCACCTGAGTATTTAACCACTATTACACCACTGGTGCTGTTAGTATTTGAGTTAGTATGTCGTTAAGGATCACTGGTCTGATGCTGCATTGAAAGGTGCTTTAGGCAAAACACTGAGCGACCTGGATTGCTGATTAAATTACACAGTGTGCGCTGCATATTATTGGAGCTGGTCATCAGTATTTAATTAAAGAATGATGAAAATATGAACTTTGTTTGAGGCTTTTCATTGGACCCGACCGACCTTTAGACTGAGGCCTGTCTGAGTCATCGTGGCTATCAATTGATCTATTGTATCTATCTGTACTGCCCAAATCACTTCTATAACCTTTCACACTGTTTGTGCTTATACATATTTCACAGTCCCCTCTTTTCCCTATAATATCCTATGAAGTTGTCCAGAAAGAACCTGCTAATTTGGGAGGAAGTATGGGACCGTTTTCATTTGGTACTTTTCCAATTAATTAATCAAAATTGATATCCAGCATAAACCCGGAGAGTCTAGTGTATAGTCAGTTCACAGCATGTCAGCTGAACATGCAAAAATGTGAAATTGTTTGCAGGCAAGCAAACAATTAGAGACCAAAGTTTCCAATAATAAATTATCAATAAATGAATATGTTCTTTGGTTTAAATTAAACGTTTCATTTAAGATATTTCTTATTTTCCCTATAATTTGTACCAATTTACATAGTGCAGTCCGAGAAACGTCCATGGAAATGATCAAGAAAACATTTTGAAGTTACACACCCATAAAATAAAGCATTATTACCAAAAAGTTACTGAAAATGTACAGAAATTCAAAACTTCTGTAGGTTGTGTTATATTGTAAGGCTTTTCATCATCCCTGTGTGTATAAAAAAAACTCCCTCAACAAAGCACTTTAGCTTTTTCTTTGTGTAAAATCAATGAATGGAGAATCACACATCAACCCGAACAAGCCTCTCTTTTAAAAGTTGATGGTGAACAACAAAAGCTGCTGCCGTGTTTTCTCACCGGCTCTAATTGCCCTCAGATAAGCTCTGCTTTGTAAAGAGCTGCTATTTCCATGCCTGGATCTGGCCTGAAACAGCTGCTCACATTCTGCAGGCTCCTGTGTCTGCTGCCCCCCCCCCCCCCTTCACGAGTCCACTTGGTCTCAAGTGTGTCAGCATTCTCTGTCTTTCTGTCTGTCTGCCACCGTGTCCCCCTCCTCCTCCCTGCTGCGTGAACGGGAAGCGGCCACCAGAACATGTGGAGATTAATAGGAAACCTGTCCTGAGTTGTTTTGCTGCCAGCCAGTCATTTGGCAGATTCACTGACGGTGTCGGTATTTTTTTTATTATTTGTTGATTGATCCTTGTGTCAGGACTGAAACTATTGTTGTCAGACTGACCATGTTTATCTATAAATCTGTTAAATATTGATACATTTATGATAATTTTCTGGAGAGAAAAATGATGACACAGTACGAGCAAAGACAGGCCCAAACACATGATGCTTGACATCATGTAAATGGTATCTGTCTCAAGTCTCCAAATCAAACTGTGCAACTGAAGCAGTTTCATTTATCATTCTTTAATTTTGACCATGCCATGGAGGGGTTTTTCCCCTCGCCTTGTAACCCGACCTGGCAACTGGAATATCCAGCATCTATTTCAAAATGACAACCATCCGCACCTTCTGTCACAGCAGAGCGTACAAGCTTCTTCCACTATTTTACAAAGAGAATCATCAACGGTGTTAAAAGATGCTTTTATTGTGATGAGGGTTCTTTGATCCAAGTTAATGTCGTCCTTCCTGTTTCCCACAGAAAGCCACAGGAGCAGCAGCAGGCGCCATCCCCAGACGAAGAAATGGAAAAGTGTTTCTAGGTAAGTTGGAGGCAGTGGTGGAGGAATCACTCAGACCTTCACTTAGAGCACCAGTGTGTAGGATTCAGGGGGATTTATTGGCAGTAGTGGAATTTTATACAACTATGTTTTCACTAGTGTAAATTCACCTATAAGTAGAATTGTCTTTTCGTTAGCTTACAATGAGCCCTTCATATCTACATAGGGGGCGGGTCCTCTTCCAAAAAGTCCGCCATGTTTCTACAGCAGCCCAGAACCATGGACTGTATATAAAAAGTGGAGATAGTCACCATGACGTCACTTATTAGTTTGACTACTACGGCTTTAAAGTCTTGAGTTTGGCATTTTGGCCCTTGCCTTTTTTTTTTTTTTTTTTTTGACCAAAAGTGATACGAGGGGGTAGATAAGTACAACCCAACGCTGAATAAGACATTGTTAGGCAACCAGAAAAGTTACAAATAACTTTAATGAACTGAAAACACCATGGTAGCGACTTGTTAGTTATAATTTAGCCACACCCTAAAGCATACACTGCTTTATCATCTATTTCACTCTAATTAGGACCATCATTTACTAAAAGAACATCATGCAATATTTAAAAAGACTTAAAACTATCGGTTGAGACCATAAACTCATGTTTACAATGTTTGAGGTCATAAATCAAGTGAGAAGTAGGCTCGTTTTCTCATAGACTTCTATACAATCTGACTTCTTTTAAATTGTAAATTGTAATTGTAGCAGATAAATGTAGTGGAGTAAAAAGTACAATATTTCCCTCAGAAGTGGCATAAAATGTAAAAGTTTCTTACAAGTACCAGAAATGTTCAATGTAGTAATGTGTAATATTATTAGTTACTGTCCACCGCTGGTTAGAGGCTGGACCAAACCTGGTGTTTTAATATTAAAGTCATTTCTGTGGTCTGAAACACCTCTCTCTGCTAACAGAACCCCTCCATTACAAGCTGGTGTTATTGTTTGTCACACTGTGGTGACCTGCCAGCTGCCCCTCCAGCCTGCCTTTACCCAAAGCGTCAGATATTTCCCATGATGAGACCTGTCCTCCTGTGGTCCAAGTATAGCCCATTTATTTGTATATGTGGTTGGTAACTGTTCTAAATCAAAGCCTGGTCTTCTCCTCCTCCTCCCCCTCTTCCTCCTCGGCGTGGGGGAGGGGGCGGGTTGGTCGTCAACCTCTCAGCTGCCACCACCTGTCAACCTCCCTGACACACTTCCACTGTAGCTATGACGCTGCTCGGCCAGGACCAGGTGTCTCTCACCCGCCCTCCCCCAGTGCTGGCCTGACGGGGGAGGAATTCCTTCCATTCACCCTCAATGCAACTGATGTTTCTGTGGGATCATTGTCCACTGCTTGATAGACTTGCCACCCATTGCCTTCCGATGGTTGCTGTCCAATGAGGTCACCCCTCTACGTAACAGCTGACTCTCTCCTATAGAAATTTGTCCGTGGCGATTCTCCCTGTCGTCCATTTTGGATCTTTGATGTGACAGCTGGCATGCATGTATCCATCGTCAGCTACATACCAGTCCAGTGACCTAATCTAGCTGGTAACCACCGACATGAAGCCGGTGGGCACAATAACAATGTCAGGGATAACCTATGATCCTGTTTCTAATGAGTCATTACACGACTTTAGGCTGGAGTGGAGAACAGACAACTCTATACGGAGAGTGACTCAAGAGAAGAGGCTCTCTCTAGAGTCCCCTTCCAACAGGTTGATGTCATTCAGATAATAATTGAAATGATTAGATGATTGAGCAATAGGGATGGGACGTAAAAGGATTATATCTCAGGCTGCGATCAAAAACACTCACAATAAGGTGATGGTGGTGAATTTCCCCTATTAGGTAATCGTGAATATCATCGTGAGTTACTTGAAGCCAAGCTCCCTGTCATGGTAGAAGAGTGAAAGATAGAATACAGGAATTATTATGTAAAAAAGAACAGAGATTGTTTGTTTGTTTTTCCACTGAAAAGGATGTTCCCTAAAATATAATGTGTCCTAATTGTGATGCCATGAAAATTTTAGTGTCTTAACAAAATGTAATGTGATGCCATTATGTTTTACTACTAATTTGAAGTATATTTTAATTAT
>NW_022280060.1:977176-1065423 GCF_004355925.1 Anarrhichthys ocellatus
TATATATATATATATATATATATATATATATATATATATATAACCTGAATCACTTCCACAAGTTCATTCTGCCTTTCCCTGTGACGTCCAGGTGACCATTGCCTGCGATGCAGTGCTCAATGCACCGTCAGCTTACAAGAAGCAGGAGCTTGAATCCTGGGAGGAGGAGATCCAGGTGTCCAAACATGCCAGAAGTCTCAGACAGCTGGATAATGGGGTCAGGATCCCACCCAGGTAGGAAGGCACCAAGCCACACTGATACACCAATGTGTCATTCATAAAGTGGGCCTCACATTTCTGGGTTGACAGCAATGGTTTCATTTGCGCAACCTTCGTTATCTCCTGCATTTTGCCTCGTCTATCCAGTCTGTTAACAGTCAAATGTAAATCTGATCACTTCTTCACCTCCTTGTGAGCAGAATGCAGTCATTCAGTGAGTCTTTGCATGACTGCAGGATATAAAAAATAAACGCAACAAGAGTCGCTGTTTCTTTGCCATCAGGGGCTGGAAGTGTCAGAAGTGCGAGATGAGAGAGAACCTGTGGCTGAACCTGACAGATGGAGCAGTGCTCTGTGGGAAGTGGTTCTTTGATGGGAGCGGAGGCAACGGCCACGCACTGGAGCACTACAAAGAGACCAAATACCCCCTGGCTGTCAAAATGCACACCATCACCCCAGACGGAGCAGGTCTGAGACACTTTATTATCTCAACTGCAGAATTATTACATGGAGTTAGTCAGTCAGTCACTCAGTCGGTGTCCTTTAAATTGTTCTAGTTTTACTAACGCAAAGGAAGTTCTGGTAAAGTTTCTTATAATGTTTGTAACACTTTTAGGAAACAAAACAATAAAGTAATTATTATTGTATACTACTGTGTTTAAATGGTATAATTTGAAGATGATATACACTGATTTACCAGGTACACTTGTACAATGTAATGCAATCAAAGGCAACAGCCCTGCAACAAAATCTGTTATTGAAGCAAATTATTTTCAGTGTCAGAGATTAATACATTTGTTAGATTTCGGAGCAGGGTATGGTGGACTCGCCCTCCTGAAATCTGGAATTTGAAATGAACATGTTAATTAACATGTTAAGCTTGTATGAAGTCTGATCAAAAAAGCGAGCCCATCATAGTGATTGATCTGAACCTTTGCTCTTAGATGTCTACTCATTTGAGGAGGAGGAAGCCGTGTTGGACCCTCACATATCAGATCACTTGTCACACTTTGGAATTGACATGCTACAGATGCAGAAAAAAGTAAGTTGTCTAAGCTGTGAACAAACGAAACAAAAAAACCAAATGTGAGGCTTCCCCGGTGAAGCTTTCACTCTTTCTCTCTCTCTCTCCCTGCAGACAGAGAACGGTCACCACACAGACAATAACTCCCGGCCGCGGGTCAGTGAATGGGAGGTGATCCAGGAGTCGGGCATGAAGCTGAAAGCGGTGTTTGGTTCTGGTTACACAGGCATCAAAAACCTGGGCAACAGCTGCTACCTCGGCACAGTGATTCAGGTCCTATTCAGCATCCCAGACTTCCAGAGGATGTGAGTACAGGGGTTTACGGGAAAACACGTCATTTATTTTGCACAGTATGTTATCATCTATATTAACAGGCAACTGTTGCTCCGGAGGTAGAGCGGGTCATCCACTAATCGATTCTCCATTTGTAACCAAATGGTAGATGGATAAAATGACTACAATTTCTTACAAAGTATATGAACCATTGACAAAAGGCATCAAGAAAGAGAAACTGCAGTCACAGCTTGTACGTGAAGGACCTGATATGTCCCACCTTTGTAGTAGTTTTTGCAATGCTGGCTTGCATGTAATCATTGAGTCTATAATGTTTTTGTTTGTTGATTGTCTTGTTCTGGATCAGGTATGATGGTAAATGCAGAGTTATTCAGAGTAATGCTTGGTCTTAGTGTCGTCTCAGCACCACTTTGTGTGTTTGGAATCGTCTCGTGTCTGTGCTCCGTCCGAGGTGAGCGTGTGACATGTGTTTTGATCTTTAGGTATGTGGGTAACCTTCAGAAGATATTTGACTATTCTCCCCTTGACCCCAGCCTGGACTTCGCCACTCAAATGTAAGTGATTTCAGTGTTGCATAATGCAGTGTTAGAATACACAAAACAGGTGAAGGTGTTTTCCAACTCAGGCTGTCTCTGTGGTTGAAAAAAGTCTGAGGTTTTAAAATCTAATTTGTATCTTTGTTCTTAAAATGCTTGAAATGACTCAGGCAGTTTTATAAGAGGGACAAGTCTTGTCTCGGAATAAATAATACATATTTTGTCAGGTGAAAGCCTTTTTCCCCCACATGTGCTGGTAAACACGTGTCATGTAAGCCAGTGTGTTGCAAGAGGTCAGTCAGATGCTGTGGTCAGAATGAAAGGTAAGTAGAGTCTTAGCCAGACAGGGGATAGATATCAAGATATATGTGAAGCAACAAATGTGTTGAACAAATGTTCTGAGGCGCATTGCCAGATAAACATGTTTATACCCGTCTCTGTTCGTATTCGATAGCCTGTCAGCACAAATCGGGTAATTCAGAAAGAAAATCTGTCATTCCTATGCGTCAGGCCCGGATTGCTTAAATATGACCCATCTCTTAAAAGCACTGAAGGCAGAGTGTTAAATGAATCTTCATGGGCTGGTGGGAATATCCTCTATAAGATGAATATATTACTCTGTATCCTGTATAAGATGAATATATTACTCTGTATCCTGTACCAAATACAGATGATACAACTGTGCATAAACAAGAAAGTACAGAAAGAGATTCAGAAAATTCTTTCCAGATTTAGACTTAAAAACTACATTGATGTCTCAGCCGGCACTAGCAATCAATTCTTGCTATAATTGTGAAATAGATGTTTTTTTCACAATGGTCTGATCATTATTTGGAAAACAATAATTGTTTTAATTGATGCCTTTTCTTACTGTTTTAGATTAGTCTTATATATTTTTTTGTTTAATACATCTTGGGGCATGCTGTGCATAAAGGGCCTATCTCAGTTAAGCTTTCTAGATACTGTTTATTAAGAGCGATATCTTAAATCAATATGATGCAAGGCATGTACATTCATTATATTTAATGTAAAACATATATATATAGACTCCTGTGTGTGTGTGTGTGTGTGTGTGTGTGTGTGTGTATTCGTTGTTTCAGCTTTGGGAGGATATTACAGATGAAATCAAGTCAATGCTCAGATACACTGCTTGAGATATTTTGCCTATTTCACTTTCATAGTTTTTAATATTTGTAAAACAAGAGTTACATTCATCTTAATATAAGCTTATGACGAAAGTGAAACTGACTGTATGTAAATAGGCTGAGTAAATGACCCCCCACAGTTGATGTACGGTGAATTGTAAATACTTTTTCTACATAGACTGAAGTAGAAACAAAGATTTAAGTTATAAAATATACTGTTTGTAATTAGAATATAGATACCGCGTCTCTGAATCAAAAGGATTTAAGAAAAAACAGAGAACAGAAAAATGATATGTTCCGGAAAGGTTTGTTACTGAGTTTAACTTATTGTCAGCTTATTGTCAGCAGACTACAAATCAGGTGTGTTATCTGAAGGTTTTGAAATGTTTTTCTCCCACGAGTAAAGACACATGTGCACACTTCGCTCATGGTGTGTTATCCAAGAAATCACCCAAACTATACTAAAAGACTCGCTATAATGTTTATGCCTTTTGTTTTTGTCCGGCAGGGCTAAACTGGGACACGGTCTGCTCTCAGGCCAGCACTCCAAACCACCCATGAAATCTGAGCTCATTGAACAGGTGATGAAAGAAGAAAACAAGGTATTAAACTGGGTATGTCCAGCTCCCGAACTGGGTCCATAACCGACGGAAGCATGTTAATACTGAGTGGCAGCAAAGTGAGTCTTTTTCATGTAATGTCCAAACTGTTAGGAGTGTCAGTCTGTCAGTTTGACGTCTTCCCAGTTTAAACATGAAGCAGCTTTTCATTAAGAAGTGTATCTGTGTTATTAACACCTGAGCTTTTTTTTTTTTTTTTCTTTTCCTAATTGCGACAGCTAGAGAGATGTGGATCGAAACAAAAGGAAGATGTGATTTTTAGATACATGTTCAAGTTTTCTTGTGACCTTTTTTTTTTCTTTAGTCTGAAAATAGCTGTTGGCTGCAGTCCCACATGTGCAACTCAAATTGTTTATGAACGCTGCTCCAGGCACAGCTCTAATAATGTGTTTTGTTGTTAATTCCCCACGCTGCTGCTTAATGTTGTCACAAATATTAGTTAACGTCCGTCCTGTGCTTCATGCAATCTCTCAATTCCTTCTTTAATTGATTTATATGGGTATTTCTTTGTGTGTTATGCTTCACAAATTAAATGCACATGATGTGAAATAATTGCCTTTTCAACCACTTAGTGCACGGCTGCCAGGAAAGCATTAAAGCATAATGGGGCCCAGCACTTGGTCTGTAAGCCCCGGGCAGTAATTGATAGGGCCGCGCTGTGATCCTGCACTTCCTACACATGTGATGGTGGGGTCAGGTTTGGATACATATTGACAGCTGTGAAGGGGCTTCAGTTGGCATGCTGTGGTCAGTCTGTATTAAGGAAGTATTACCCATTGCAATTATATATTCTCATTAAAATTACTTTTTAAGTTTACTCCCCTGGCAAACACTTGTACGCCATGGATTCCTTTAGTGTGGCTAGAAGTGGGCCCACATAGTGTGGCAGGGTGATGTAGGCATGTGTCCACATTAGATATATTTATAATTAATTAATTATGAATATTATGTAGCTTGCCTTGTAGGAGGGTAGCTTGGCCTGGCAGTGCTGATGGATTAAGCACATTCACTTAAGTATTGTAGGCTACTACTACAATTTTTAGGGAGCCTAATTGTAATTTACCTGAGTATCTCTATTTTACACACGTAATACTTCTACTCCACCATATATTGGAGGCAAATATTCAACTTTTTTTCTCGACTAACATGATTTTTGTCAACTAATCAAATAGTTGATTTAATCGACAGATCTGTAAAAAGTTTCTCCACGAAGAATCACACAGAAGCACCACTTTTAATCTCGTGTTTACCAGAGATGTGCTCATAAGTTCTTGGAAATAAGTCACTCATGAAAAAACATTTAAAAAAAAAGACTATTCGAATTCAGAAATCTTAGTTGACTACGAGCAAAGCAACCTATTAGTTGACCAATCGACTAAGAGAGGGCAGCCCTATTTATCTGATAACTTTAGTTACTACTTAGATTATTAATAAATCTAAATCAACTAATTAATGATATTTCATTATAGGTTAAAGTACCCAACAGTAAATATAGTAATTAGAATCAACGTTAGTCCCACCGTTACCAGCTAAGTTTACAACATGAAAGTGATGAACACATTAATGCATCACTAATTACAATTAATATAATTATATGAATCTAAAAAGGGGCGAAATTCTGTATGAGTAGTATATTTTAATGCTAATACTTTTGTAGTTTAACTTGATTATGATTTTAAATACTCTTACTTGTGTATTTTTACAATGGAGTAAGTTTTCTGAATACTTCCCCCACTGTTGCCTGTCAAAAATTGTTGGTTTTACGCTTCGACTTTTGTGTGTATAACACAAACGAAAAGCAAATCTGTTAACGCTAGCTAATTCATGCTCTTTAAAGGTACGCAAATGTTTTCACTCTCTGACAATCGAGCCAGCTAGCTAGTTGTTCTAGGTACTCAGTTTTTCATTGTTGATGCTGTACCTTTTCTGCATCACTTTTCTAACCTTGAGTCACAGCCAATACCACTAAAATCAGTATTATGGTATGTCAATATGCTATTTTACAGATTCAAAACCCTTCACATGATATAAAAGCAAGTGTCTTTACTGAAGCTATAAATGCTTATATGTCACACCGTGCTTTGTATTGGATTCACCGGTAATTCTCCTGGTACAGAGCCTGGTACTGGCAGGCCACACCAAGATGCTTTCACTGTATATCTCTAATATTCACTACTGGTCTGCTCTGCTGTGTGGTCTGATACTCATCTCTGAGACAGGTGAGTGGTCATGCAGTCAGTGTGTGTGTGTGTGTGTATGTGACCCGCAAAATGTTGTCATTCCAGCACCAGCAGAAAGGCGTCTCTCCTCGAATGTTGAAGGCCCTGGTCAGCAGGGGACACCCAGAGTTCTCCTCCAGCAGACAGCAAGATGCCCAAGAGTTCCTCCTGCACGTCATCAACCTGGTGGAGGTGAGTGAAGCCAAACCTCTGTGCACGTCAAAATATTCAAAATGTACAATGATTATGTATTAGCAGGAACCACAGCCAGTAGTTTATGTGGACAGGTCACGTTGGTATGTATGTGACATCATGAGATTAACAGTCATACCTACAGAGCAGGTGTTGAGTTATTAGAAGCTGTTGAGTTTATAAAAAAATGTAATATAAATAACATTGTGCTGTGTGTAGACTTAGTCACGATTTTTTGAGTTAACAGAATTATTTGCCTAATATGCTCAGCATTCAAGCGTTACATGAAAATCATTTTTATTCCTAGTTTTGGTTGAATATTGGGGTAAAGAATTGTTGTCTTTTTTTTCTCCTACATTATTTGTTTTTTTACAAAATGGCTGGGTTACATCTGACCTGTGACACACATGGACAGGCAGCTGATTGGGAGGGGAGGGTCTGCTTTTGACTAAACACAGCTCACTGTCTCTTTGGTTGGTACGCACACATGGGGTACTCTGACATGTCTTTCTCAAACTGGATATAGATAGCTCGGTGCTATCTGTTCCACAGGGAGGCCAGATAATGCTTCCTATTCTGCCTCAGCCGTGATGCATGCCCTGACTCGGACCCGACACTTCCTCAGCAACATGCCACCAAAAATTACAAAGACACTCATTTCTACATATTTGGCCCATAATCTGTAGAAATCTTACAGCTCTAATTCGAAAAAGGCCGTTACTGTCTTACCCTCCTCTACTCCTCTTGCTTGCCTCTACAGCTGTCTGCGAACTAGACACATATTTAGTTATCCAGACATAGTTAGTGTGACTAAAACCACCATCAGCAACATTTCCCTCTGTCTATGTCAGTCTGCATACTCGACCTGAGTAAAATTATAACTTGTGTATTTCTGTTACCTCTTAGAATAGAAGGGCTGGACTGCAGAAAAGCTGCGGCGCAAACCAGCGTGTTAAGTCGTGATGCTATCCTTCATCACAGTCTTCTAATAAACACAGTGTAAACTTCAGTGACCCTTGTTCAGAAGCAGTGAGGAGACACAGAGCCGCTCAGTGATAAAGATGAATGGACCTGTGATTCTGAATTGATGTAACACACTCAGTTATGGAGGGGTACTGTAAGTTGAGGCGGATCCTAAATTAAAGAGTGTCGTCTACATAATAAATGACTGTATTAAGAGATGTGGGTCAAACAAGCAGTAGGGTTGTTATGCCAGGAGACTGTAATAGACCACAGCAAGGAATAGATTTATAGATGCAGTTGCATTTGAAACCTCAGGCTGTCATGTGTCACAGAAGCTTCACATGTTCATGGTACATGTGAAGCTTCTGCACAGCTCTTAAGCAGACGGTGTTGTTTTTGACTTGGAACTCATTTCTAAAATATTCAGATCTTACTCCAAAAAGTATTTGTCACAATCTTTATACCAAGACACTCTTTATTCAATATTTAAACAAAAAGTCTGTTATCAAACTAACTGCCGACTCTCATTGACTAGTTTTCCTGATATTCAGTCTCACCCTCTCATCCTCCATATACGTCGTTGTCTTACAGAGGAATAGCTCAGGCACAGAGAATCCAAGCGACGTCTTCCGCTTCCTGGTGGAGGAGCGAGTTCAGTGCTGCCAGACACGCCGGGTTCGTTACTCTCAACGGGTGGACTACTGCATCCAGCTGCCAGCTCCCTTTGAGGCGGCCACCAATCGAGGTAAAAGGAGCCCCCCATACACACAAAATGATCTGCTGCAGCAGGAAGCCACAGCTGCCTCAGGTCGATACAGCTGCACAACGCTGGGCTAAGGTGGCACCAGCCGCTGGGGAATCAGCAGATTCTTCTCTGAAAGGGCACAGAAGGTCCTTGTGTGCTAGACTGAAGGCTGTGTAGTTCAGAGTGAGGAGGGGACATCTTTGTCTCTTAAAGTGACTTGTTATATTCTTGTATTATTCCTTTAAACAAATGTGACCGTGGTAAAGGTGATAGTCTTTGTTTGATGCATTGTAGAAGAAAGCAGAGGCTGTCAATGTTTTGTCAGCAGCCATCTTGAACACCTTGAACCATTTATTGATATTCAAATGCAACTTGTATCGATCGCCCTTGATTTTACTCAAATCAAAATGTTGAAATACAGAATATTATGGTGTTTTGTGCAGCTCAAAGTGTTTGTGTTTGTTGTCATTCTACCAGAGGAGCTGCTGGCATACGAGACCAAGCGGAGGGACGCTGAGGAGAACATGCGGGCTCCTCCAGAGCCGGTCAGAGCTCGGATCCCCTTCACCGCCTGCCTGCAGGCCTTCACAGAGCCGGATAACGTCCCCGACTTCTGGAGCTCAGCGCTGCAGGCCAAGTCAGCTGGAGTGAAGTAAGCAAAGATCCACCTGTTCTTGGGCCCTGAATCAGTGTTTTTTCATCACCTTACATCTTTAAATCAAAGCTGTATTAATATTGTATTCCTAAAATTGTATTTCCTTTCTTTTAAATCCCATTTTCTTGAACATTTCTTGTTATTTCCCTTTGCAGAACTTCCCGTTTCGCCTCCTTCCCAGAGTATCTGATTTTGCAGATCAAGAAATTCACATTCGGGTTTGACTGGGTGCCGAAGAAACTAGGTAACTATCTGTTACCCTTCACCCTGGGATTTAAACTGTCTTTTACTGGCCTCCACCAATGTTGTGACTCAGTTATTATACGTATTTGTAGTGCTGTAGATGTCCAGCAGAGGGCACCATCAAACAGCAATTCACAAGGTGAAACTGTACAATTTTGACTCCGAAATTCAAATGAGTGTCTTAAATTGCAGAAACTCTCAGGGTGCTCTTATCGCGTTGCCAACAAAATCAAGGGTTTAAATTGTTAAACTGTGCAGTTTTCACGAATTAGATAAGGCCATTGTGTCATTTACACAAACAGCAGGAACCTCACTTCTTTTGTGATCAAGTTTTTCTTTGATATGTTTTCACTCCTCAGTGAAATCTGTGAGAGGTGTTCAAAAATAAGTGCTAACTGATAAAGTGCCAACATTTAAAAGAAAATATCAAACTAACCCATTGATAAAAGAACAATTGATGAATGCGGGCTATGAGAAAAGATTTAAAAATGATAAAAAAGAAGCTTTTAGAACCACGGCTTCAGGAGACTTGGAGCAAACACTCTGATCACCATGAATGTCAATTCTCAGTGAAGTTGTATGTGTGTTTATTCCTGTATAGACTTGGCCATTGATGTTCCAGACTTTCTGGATCTGAGCAGGCTGCGAGCTGCTGGGCTGCAGGCGAGTGAAGAGGAGCTGCCTGACCTCCTGCCTCCCATCGTGCTAGCTGAAGACACCAGAGGTACTGAAAAAGTCAATTTGATGTACGTGTGTGTGTGTTTGTGTTTGTGTGTGTGTGTGTGTGTGTGTGTGTGTGTGTGTGTGTGTATATATGCATCGAGATACAGCCGTATGCATTAAGAGACATGTCAATACAGTTGGGACAACTACATTACAAGTAGGATTATGTAAATGATCTTTTTAATCTGACATTTTGTTCTTTCTCCATTTCTATTGCATATTTGCAAATAAACATTGGTGCCAACATTTGGTTTAAATATTCAGATATATTCCACTGTTTTCAGATCAGACAGTGCTCCATTTTTCTAACCCAGCATTCACAGAGAAGGATCCCCTGGTCATAAGCTGCCATGACTCACCTACAGTGTCCTTCAGGGATATATTTGCATTCGTGCGTGACTATTTGGGGAAAACAAATGTAAAACAGCGCTCTTAAATACTGGAGGCATTTTTGGCCCTTCATGTTCAATTCCACAGTCCTTTTATTCATTTTAAAGGGCATTGTTTTCTCCGAGCACCAGATTAAAAAAAAAAAAAAAAAAAAGTTGCCCGGCTTGCCAAAGATATTCTGTAATATTAAAACGCTTTTAATATGAGACAGCATACAGTATATCAGATTGTTCCCAGTAAAGTGGAATACAGTGTTGCTTTGAGAACTAACTCAGATGTATGTTGTTCCAAAGCTGCTACCTAACATCCTTTTCAGGAGATGTAGGGGATTTTTGTGACAGAGACAAACGATCCGTGAAATTGTCTCTAATATGATGTTCTGCTCAAAGCCACCCAGGTTTACTCTTAAGGGCATATTGAATGGAATCCCAGGGAAAGGCATGCTCAATCAATTACTGAAATGTTGTTGTGTTCACAGTGTGGCTAAGCCTAATAAGTTATAATGATTTTATAAGATCCCCTTGTAATGCACTTCCCTGGGCTCTGGGAATAGAAAGCCACCGAGTGCGTTTTGGGCCCAAACTGTATTTTATTTTACTTTTCTTGAAACTTTGTTGCATCAGACTGTTTGATGCTAAGTGATATTTCCAGCATGACATACAGTGTACTTGAGCCTTTTTGTCTGCCTCTCTTCCTAAAGGCCAAAACTACAACCTCAGTTCCTTTTCTTTCTTTCTTTGTCTCCTCTGTGATTGTGATTCTCACTCCTCCATCCCTTCTTCAGTTGTTTGCAAAGTTCAGCGACATCAAGTTATCAGTGTCCTCCTTAATATTTTAGCAGGCGTGAAGCACAGAGTGTTCTGTTCCGTCTCAAGCTCCAAACACAAAAAGGGTCCCAGTACAAAGACACAGTAACATCAGCAAGCAGCCTTTGCAGCACACATCAACAGACCTGGGAGGGTTTTTTTCTAAGAGCTTTACAGAATCGTTTAGCCCGCTGCTTGTGAGGACAGGAAAGTCGAAGGACAAAACTGAAGACTGAACACGTTCGTCTGAATGTGCCTTAATATTTCAGGAAACCTGTACCTGCTATCTCAGACCTCCAAACACATGAAATTAGCTCCTTGGAAGAGCGCATCGACTTAAAACTCTTCAGACCGTCACATAAATCGTCCTTTGAGCTGAAACTACCTTGCTAAGGCAGCATGGCATATCTCCGTCTGACAGCAGGAAGCTATCCAGCTATCGGAGAGGCCCACAGTGAAACCAGTGCATAGACTGTGTAAATGTTGTCTGGATGTAGTAAGTTGGAGCTGGTAGAGTTATTTGAATCTTTTATTGCGTCTCACGTTGACTTCCATCAGAGCTTCTCTTCCGATAGACAGAGAGGTTAAAACCATTTGTGTTAAACATCTGGAAATGATGTGCTGTTTTCAATGCATTTTCTGATGGATTTTAAATGATGGGTTTTTGCAAATGAACCACTGACCCACTATCCCCCAGCTGGCTTCAGCAGTGATTAATCACGGGTTACTCTCCAAAAGGCTTCAGTGCTCCTTATTGATTACACAGTACAGCCCAAATGTGTTTTCCTGTCTGCTGCTTGAACCACATTATTTCTCATTGGTCGGTGTATCACCAATTCACTCAATTATTCCAGGCCATTAAGGAAATGGAAGGAAAAAATGTATCATGGCTGTTTGTGATTCTATTTTTCTTTTCGAAAACACAAAACAAATGATTAAAAGCTGCTCAAAAGCAGCCATTTTTCAATTTCAAATACCCACTGGGTATTTAAAATGAACCATGATCTGTTTTGTTTTTCTGAAGTCAATAAAAATATGAACGAGAGGGAGGAAGCACACGAGAAATTGTGTGAGCAGGATTTAATGAAACTAAAACTGCAACCAACTAAAACTGAATTTGGAAAACACCGATTCAGCAATGTCCATTATACAGAAATATCTACAGCAGCTTATTATTTACCAAACCAACATTTTGGAAGATCCTCTTATTTGATATTATTTGTAGATTAATTAGCTTGGAAGTGAATGTACTCAAAAATCAAAATACACTAAACCAGTGCTAGTGTGTGATCTCATTGTGTGCCGTCACCTAAAATAAGTTTCTTCTCTTTCAGATAACTCCATGGGCTCCATAGACTGTGAGTATTTCATCTCTATTCAACCGTTCTCAGTTATACTATCTATGTGAAAAACTTACAGCCATGGAAAATGTATTTTGGGCACCAAGCAATGATTAATGCTATGTAGCTAAAGCTATGACCATGTACACTTGAGCAGGTGCTGCAGCTGCTCTTTCCTTCCGAACTAACTTTACTTTTTCACGTGGCTCTGCTTGTTAGCCAGACTCATTCTTCTCCTTGATAAATCATCCCTCAATAAAGACGTCCCCAGGGCTGATTCTCCCATGGTCTCTTTGTCTAATGAGGCCCAAAGAGAGAGAGCCACCACAGATCTGTTTGGTTGTTTAAATTGGTTACCGGTGGTGTTGAAAATCAGCAACTGCTATGTTTTTAGTTATTGATGTCGGTCTGTCGCGTCCACAGCTCCAGAAATAGACGAGGCGGCGGTCATGCAGCTGGCAGAGATGGGCTTTCCGCTGGAGGCCTGTAGGAAGGCGGTCTACTACACAGGCAACATGGGCCCAGAGATGGCCTTCAACTGGATCATAGCCCACATGGAGGAGCCTGGTAAGGGAACATCACTGCATTCAAATGAATGCAGTGATGAAATATTGCAAAAATATTTTGCCTCCTTGCCTTCAAAAAAGTCCAATCATTTAATTAATGAATGAAAGGTAATGTCCAAATTCATGGTAAGGGTCCAATGATCAAAAATAGTCAAGTCAAAATAGTGATGACAAGAAATCGGGCGTGGGGGAAGAGGGTGTTAAGTGAGTGTTGAGGGTTAAAGGAGTAACCGTAACTCCAAAAATACTGGTGACAAATAATCAGAACAGCGGCTGCACTGAAAGACACATAGTTCTCCAACCATTTCATTAAGCTGAGTCTGAGTCTTTTCTGCAAAAGACTATGCCTATGCAGACCTGTCAAAAACATTTCTGCAGCAAGTGCACAAAGCCAAGGCAAGTTTATTTGTGTGGGACCTTTTGAGCACAAAGGTAATTCAAAGTGACACATCACATCTCCAGTTCTTCCATTACAGTTAAGTTGTTTTATGCAAGTGTCAGACTTTGCATCCCTTTGTGTACTGCAGGTGTGAATCAATGTGTGTGTGTTTGTGTATATCTTCACCAGAAACTTTGTCGGCGCTGACTTTGTGTCTCGTAGAGCCTCTTAGCAGTGGAGACGGTCCCCTGAGACTCGTGTCACATGTATTTCCCTGGTTGGCTGTAAAGGGCCTCTACATTGGAGGGAAATTAGAGCAGCCAGTTGGTTTTTAAATGGGCCTAATACATCCGCAAAAAGCACCGCATTCAGGCTCAATAACCTCAGTAGAATGGCCTGTCCCTGCCTGCTGCACAAAGGTTGCTTCTACCTCTTCCTCCTCCACATTTGTTTGGTTTCAATACTTTTCCATTAGCGTCACTTAGACTTATTTTTTTTAAGAGCTAAACTTTTCACTTAATCATTTTTAGATGGGTGTCTTTTTGACTGAGAGGAACCCTGAGTGCTGCATTCACAACAATGACACCTTCTTATAAGAGGTTCATTTCCAAGTGCAGGCAAGGCAACTCAATTATTCCACCTATTTATCGTAATTATTTTTACAGGGAATTTGGTAGAAAAGGAAATTAAGCCTTTTTGAACAGGACCAGAGTTCAGTAAACTTCATGAATGTTTTTAATAAAGGCTGTGATGAGATCTAAACAGATCGAAACAAAGTTTGTGTTAGAAGTTGAATGATAAGTGAAACTTTGCTAAATTGGTTAACGTGCAAACATGAGCTGTTCAGTTTTGTCTTTAATTTCTCTGACTGCAAGACAGTCTTCTTCCTGTCGCATAAAAACAACCGCATTATGGGTAATCAAAAGGACGCGCGACAAGGAGGCTGAGATAGACACAGGAGTGGGAGATAAGTGGTACATACTGTATTTTCATTTATGGCAAGGGCGGTGATGAAAGCTCTGTTTTTGACCAACTGTCGAGTGATTACAGCAGGAGTGTCCTTGTTCCCGGACTGAGGGTCACTTCACTTTCACTTGAATCCGGTGAAAGTGCACAAAGCATTAAAGTTCACTTTTCATGCAGAGGTTATGAATGTTTATAAATAGTTTCCAGTGTTCAGATGCAGAGGATGTTTCCTGAATTGATTTAGATTTATGCAAAGTTCCTCCTTTATGCATTCTTCTGGACAGTAGTTACATCAGAGATCTGTGTTTCACCCTTCCGGATGTTTTATCACCCATAATCAGATATATTGATTCATGATCTTGCCAAAAAAAATGTAATGTTAAAAATAAATGTTTTACTTGTTTAAAAAGACAGCAATAGCACTACCTTCTTTATGAAACTACTCCTTTGTACTCGGTGTTCAAAGTATAACTTTTGTTGCCACAACAGCAAATATATGTCTCGAATCTGCTAACTTTGACCGCCAACATGAATATATTCATAGATTGGGTTGAATATAAATGGAGGGCTGCAGCATCTCATTATTATTATTCTCTCCCTCCCTCTTTTCTCAGACTTTGCAGAACCTCTCACTCTGCCCTCTGTGATGGATCCTGGTCCCTCCACCAGCGACAGCCCCATGGGCACCACCCCGCTGGGCAACTCACCCCCTGAGGAGAGCATCGCCATCCTCACTTCAATGGGCTTCCCCCGTGCTCACAGCATCCAGGCACTCAAAGCCACGGTCAGTCTTCTGCCCACTCATGTTCATGTTCACACTTTGCAATAATAATGAATAACTTTTTTTTCTCATTAGCTGGCAGCTAGACTTCTTTTCCACGCATTTTTTTTCCTTCAAATTATTTGTTTCTGCTTGCTAATTCAAATGAGTCTTAATCTCCAACATTTGTTATATACAGTAGGTTGTTTATTGTTAATCCACCCCAGTTAATGAGTTTCTACATTTGTTGTTGCTAATACTTTGGGTCTAATAGTGAGCAAAATCCTCTGCTGCTGTATTGTGGGAACAGTGATTTGTTTTGAATGAGCAGAAAAGGAAGGGTAGCTAGTGTGTGCAGTGATGGTCACCATGACACACTCACAGAGACAATAAAGAGTTACATGGAAGGAAAAAAATACATCTGAGGAAGTGCAAGAACAACACATCAATGACCGCCTGACACCACAGAGAAAGGAAGAGTGTCCTGGTCAATGAAAAGAAAAGTTCATGACAAAGCAGGAAGTTGGCAAAGAGAGGGCACGATGATGAAAACCAAGCTCTGTCACTCATGAATGGGCTTGGCTGCCCTACTTGTTTGCTTTACAGACTGCAAATGTAATAGGTCTTAACATGTCAGGGTGACTAAAAATGTCTTCTCTACATGGTGTTTACAAACAGTCCCAGCAGCATATGGACACTAATGCAGCCTTAACAGGATCTGCCTCAAAGACATGTCGAGCCATTTTATCATCAAATCTTACAAATGAATTTAAAAGGCAAAGTACAAAAGAATTGATTTGTTTTGTGTGTGTGAATCAAAGGGAATGCAGCTGCAGCAAATTAATTATCTTTTCTTTTGAAATGGGCCCCGATTCCCACATTTCATGTTTCATATTTCAAACTGCCCCCTCAGCAAAAATAGCACAGCAGACAGTTATTAAAGCACAAAAATAGACACCAGGCTTCATTGTTTATCATCCCCAATACCACCAAACTCCCTGCCATCCATGATGTTGTTGAAGTGGAAAAAAAGAACATATATTCCTCATGAGGGGGATGTAGGTGTAAAGCAGAGAGGGGTCTCATGGCCCGATTTATTATTAGTCTACAATTAGGAGGAGGAACGTTTTTTCAACCTCAGTGACGTGACTGAGAGAGATGGAAAAAAAAAAAAGCAGAAGACTTCATCAGCCAATCGAGACACACATTCTCCAGGAATCGCACCTCTATTTTGGATTAAAAGCAAACATCCTCAGGGGGGATTTAGCACAGATGGATACCTGCTGCCACCTCCCAAATAAATGCTTTCTCATGTTCAGCATTGCTTAGTTTTTTTTTAAGGAGCTAGTTAAAGATACAACAGGAAAGTAATAAGAGAGTTTAAGAAAGATAGAACATGGACATTTCGTATCCTCAGTCCAGATTTTGTCCTCATATGTATTATATATCTTCTATGTGCCAATATTTCCTGTTACAACTAGTATTTATGAAAAGAAAGTGCCCGCTTCAGTCATATTATGCATCATTTTCTGTGCAGCAGAGGATTTTCCCAGGAAAAGGGTGACGTCGTCATACAGCACATGTTCAAAACAGCAAATGTAAAGGTTTTCTTTACTGGCAAAAAACGTTTCTTTCAGAAACTGACCTATCTGAAATGGACAAATGACGTTTTGGTTTTGAATTACAATGAACTTATGTTGTAAACTTAAAAAACGTGCTTTCAGAACAATAACCTCGAACGAGCACTCGACTGGATCTTCACCCATCCGGAGGAGGAGGAGAGCGACGCTCTCTCGGACATGGCGGACACAGAGCCAAATGACAACGCTTTCTCCAACGCCAACTCACACAGCGACTCCACGCTGTCTCCAGACAGAGACGCGTCGGGTCCGCGGGTCAAAGATGGACCGGGACGTGAGTGACTTTATTTTCTTATTAATCCTTATCTGAAGTTCATCAAGTAATGAGAGGTTGACTTCTACTATTTTTCTAATTTCACATTAGGTACTTTCAAAGCTCCAACAAATATCTGACGCTGATACGCAGTGTACTGTGGTGCAGCAGGGCACAACAATAGGCACAAAACATGATTCAGGAGATTTTTTATTCTTAATGCTCCTCACGAAGAAAATATGCACAACGTATTAATACATCTACATATTTATATACCAATGAAGTTCAAACAAAGCAAAATTGTGGGTGAAAATAGGAATGCAGACGTTCTGGCTTTTCACCATTTTTATTGTTTTAAAATGTCTTTACTATTCACAGAAGCATGGAGGCATACAAAGCTCGTATGTATGAAATGAAAGCCTGGTGTTTACATGTCCTTCTACTAAAGCTGTTAATTCAAACGGGTTATCTAAAATAATGTTTTGTTTAAGATATTTAGTATTTGTGGAACGCTGCTGTGTTGTCTGATTTTGTGTTCCCTTTTCAGGTTATGAGCTCTTTGCTTTCATCAGTCACATGGGAGCATCCACAATGTCTGGACATTATGTTTGTCACATCAAAAAGGAGGGAAGGTGAGTTGCACACAGTTTCTCTTCTTTATATGTATTCAGTTCATTGTGGGACAGAACTGACAGCATATTGATTATCACCAGTCACAAAAATCTCTCTTTTCTCGTGGTCTAACCTTGATATGTTTTCATCTCTGGAAATATATTTTCCAAAGAAGTTAGATTATTATTGGTTTTCTTATTAAGTTTTTGCCACCAGAAGTCTGAAAATGAATTATTCAAAATTGCAGGGACAGCCTATTTTTGTTAGACTGAGTGGAAAGAATAAACTGACCCATTTCCTCTCATAACAGTTAGTTTTGCAATAATTCACACTTTGACAGCATTTCCCGAGGTACTTTCCCACAAATGTTCTTTTTTCCCCCCCTGTAGGTGGGTGATCTACAACGACCACAAAGTGTGTTTGTCAGAAAGGCCTCCAAAAGACTTGGGCTACATCTACTTTTACCATCGACTGTCTAGCAGTTAAAGTAAAGTTACTGCCCCTCCACCATGCAACCTTTTAAAGAACCGCAGTCTTTCACGCCGAAGACTGGCAGACAACTTTACCAACAGCCGCACTGGAAACGATGGAAATAACCTTTCAGACCAGCTGCTCGCCTTAACGTGATGTCATTCAGGAGCAACCAGGAACCCTGGTCAGAAAGGGAAAGCAATGTGCTTTTTGTGCGTTTGTGTTATGTTCTGCTTTAAATGTGTGTTTCAGTATCTATGTTTAAGAAAAGACATTTTCTTGGCAGTGTAGGTGCAGAGGGATGTGTGCAATTTCCACTTCTGTATTCAAAATAATGTCACATATCAAATCTCATTGTTCCTCCTCTATGCCTTCTGCTTCTGTGCCAGTATTGTCAAAGTGGTACATTTTATAAATGTATATTGAAATGGCTTCACTGCCGGCCCTGAAATGCTCTGAAATGGCAACAACAAACAAGAAGTTACTGCTGCTGGTGGCTTTCCATTTTACTTTTAAATACAAAAAACAGCACCAGATGTTAACAAGACTGTAGTTAAAAATACAGCATTACTGGTTGAATAATGGCTCAGACCTGCTCCAGTTCTACCTGGAGACGACATGCAAGTTTGTCCCTTTTTAACGAGAAGCCATCTGAGGTAAACTGGCTGAGAGCTCAAGATAGAAGTATTTTCCTTCCCTGAAAGCACTTTTTGACTAAAACAAGTCATATTTTGCAGCTGATGGAGTTTTTTTATTCTCCAGCTGTAAGCAATTGAATGTGATCTCTTGAATTTCAACTTCAGAACTGCTGAACCTGTAAATCCTCGAAGTGGCCAATGGCAGGATTGCATATAATTGATGTCTAATACAAGCAAAGCTGTACTTATTCAAGGATCGTTATCAAATCATAAGTGCAGTGAGCTTCTTTCCTTAATTACGTTTGCCCAAATAAGATATTTTCATAGTAGGCAAAACTTTAACTCTCAGCTGCAGCTGGTCCAGTTCAGTTCCTTTATCACTCTTGACAGATTCAGACTGTGACCCAAAAGTTAAAATAAATGTTTTTTTCTTCACCTGTTGCCACTTTTTACAGGTCAGTTAATCCATTTATGCATCTGAACTGTTTCCACGTCTCAAGCAATTTATGCAACTACAACCAAATCTCCTGAACCTACTGTAAGGTAAAAGCTGTTCGCTGACCGGTATCTCTTGTGCTAACAGATGTGGTGCAGTACTGAATGTATGACTTCGTGGTGCTCACAACAACCAAAGCCTCCTGCTCAGCTTTAATACTCTGAAACCACAGTAGGACTGGCCCTTTGCAGTTTCGTCACTATAAGTAACCTCATGGAAAGATTCAACGTAGACATCATGTGGCTGGTTGTCAGATAGAAGTGAATTTGCAGCCTCTGACTGAATCTTGTTTTATCTGTTGCATCTCAAAGGGGCAGAGTAATATTACAAAGTGTTGGTATTTTTTCAGTGGCACAAACACTCAATTCATGTTTGGTGACCTGGAATTGGAATTAAAGGGAAGTTCTGCTGAAAATGCTTTTCGAACGTTAAAGCATTCTGTGCCTTCTTAAAGGTAACGTGTGCCACCTTTTTATGTGGATGTCCAATCATTGCTGATGGTGGTTGTAGCCCACTGAAGAAATATGTTCCCTATTGCGTGCTATATTGACAGAGAAAGCTGTTAAACCGTAAAATACAACTGTACACCTTCTGAATTCCAGTTTCTCTCTCACATCAAACTAAAACGGGCTTACCTGCCTGTATAGCTCATCGTAAAACGCACGTCATTCAAATTGGACAGAAAAAACCAAACACGTCTTGGTAAGTCTTTCCACTGTTTCAACAACCAGTTACTTTGGTTTGGTCGAAATGGATCCTTAATTCACAGAGTAAGATGTGAAAGTTAAATGAATGCAAAAATTGGCTAATTTTTCTTTTAAGATTTCAATTTTTGAGTAATTTCTTCTTATATTCAAGAAGAGTATAATTCTTTGATGATAAACCGACATTTCCCAAGAGGGTGGAAAGAAACAAAAGGAGACATATTTGATAAATATCAGAAACTGGAAGATAGTGAAGGAATACGAAAAATGTCTTTCAACGATCTCAGGTTATGCTTGTAAATAGGAATGTCTTTCCTTGAGGGTTAATATCTTTACAGACAAAAAAAACATCACCGAAGCCTAGAGATAGATCATTTTACAGAGTAAATCCGTATTTCAGCGGTGCTCCCCTTTAACAACACTGTCATGAGCAGAACTTTGGTTTTATTATATATTGTCCTCTTAACTTCATCAGATACTTGATCAGCTGCTGCAGTGCTCCTTGTCTATGCAGCGGGGAATTCTATGCGATCTCTCTATGCAAGTCTTGTGTTTCTGCCGTTCTTCCTAAAAACAGTCATTTTATTCTTGTCGGAAACCAAACGTATCCTGTCAAAACCTGGTCTGTAATCAGCGTCTCTGTTCTTCATCATCAGTAGATGGGTAACGTAGTTGTCCTCAGATATTCTGTGCAATTAATTTTATTTCCCTGCAGCTTTTGTGACCCCCCCCCCCCACCCCCCACCACCACCACACACATCTTCCTGACCGTGTTATCGTTTTTTGTATTTTGTCTTTTTGCTTCAGCTTTCCCTCCAGCTCGGTCTCTTCCATTCTTTTAAAATTAAAAGGGTTCAGTTTGTCACAAAAAGGCTTATTCACTGTCAGCATGTGCACTAGATGTTGACATTTAGTCATTTGGATTGTACAAGTGTACTTTTGTGAGTTGTATTCTCTTTTTTCATTTAACTAAATGTCAAAAAAAAGGTTCTTCACTTGTTTTTACTCCGTTGCCTTTTTTTGCAAACAAGTTTGTGCCAATTCTGTAGCTTTCATTACATAGATTTCCTGAAGGGATTATTTTAAGTTGACTTTTGTAATGTATGCTTTTATCCAAATGCGGCTTATGTGTACGTGAATAGAGTCATGCCCGTATACTCACTGGCACTGTTTACTTACAATGTTTGGATAATTTAATAAACTACACCTTTGTTGAGACTTGGCCTCTTTAAGAATAAACAAGAAGCTGCAGTACAAGTGTTTTCTTTTAGAAAATAAAGACACAAAAGCATAGAATATATAACAACAGTTTATTTAAAAAGATTACTTTCATATGGTATGTTTTAAAGGTGCTAATGCTTTCCTTGTGATTATACAGGGAGAGTAATATGCATTATAGTAGATGTTTCAATAAGTAATTCATACTGTATATAAAGTATATAATTTCTAAGTTCATTCATCAAAATATCATTTTATTCATACATGTCTGATTCATCGATTAAATAAACCAGAACAAACTGCCTCTGTACACATGTTGAATTAAAGGAGTGAAGAAACAAATGTACACATGTACTGATAACCTTTATGAACCCCAACCAATGATGCCGCTAATAAGATTTTATAGTGCGAGAGCGGACAGCCAATCGCACAGCACAATAAAATACAATAAAATATAATTACTACTGTAAACCTGTAATACACTATTGGGAAAATGCATTATAATAAAATGAGTTTCTGAACACATTATTTAATGGTTAAATATGTCTTTATTCATGATCAATATGTTTACTTATTTAAAAATGCCCTATTTATTTATGTAATTTTTAACTCCTCTGGTCTCCAAATGTAAAGCATTAAGAGCAAAGCTATGTAAACGTAGCACTGAACATATTAATATCATGTTTTGTTCCGTTTACATGTGTAACCAGAACTAATGAAGCTGTAATGTGTTACAGTATGTAACATATGATATCAATGAAATAACTATTTATAGTTTACAGTCACTTTATGAATGTGTGCATGACAATTTATTGATATGACGTTGACCATGATCAAGGGTCAACACTAAAAGGAAGATGGTATAACAGCAGACAGCTGGCTCTACTGGCTGGGGTTATTGAAAGTGTTACCAGTACATTCATCATCTGTAGAAGCCATAATTACAAAATGTCTACAGAATATAACTAAGATTAGCCATTTGTAGCAATGTACCAGTATTCAAGCTCAAGTGTGGCCACGTTCGGAAGAGATTAAATGTATTACATCTCTCACTCCTTCCTCTGCTCGAGCCGTGCACACTCTATGCAAGAAAAGGATCTTGTGCAGAATATATACTGAATATATATACACATCACTTTTTGTCAAGGTTGCAGATTTTAAAAGTGCACCGTAAAAATATTGCAAGGAAACCTCAGGATATATTTCATTTTTCTACGTTGGTGGGAGCAGGAAAAAAAAGCACTTTCATGTATTTTATGCATACAAATGAAAAACAGCATTCAGAAAAAAAAATGTAGAGGCTCTAGCATGCAATCAACCTCGATCTGTTCCTCACAAGCATGCGTTAAGCTAGGTCAGTTCACCTGAGAAGGTACAGTAGGTAGGTTCTACAAAAAGAAATCAGTCACCAGGCATCCTATCTCAATGCGCTGCAGTACAATGTACACATGTTTAGATTTTAAGCTAGCCATTTAAAGTTTCTTTAAAAAAATACATTTCTCATTTTTCAACACAACTACAGTATCTTGAATTGCGAAAAAAAAAGCGCAGGTCTACAACGTCGTAAGAAAACTAGAGTTGGTTTGGAAATCACAACTTAGCAGACATCTTGTTTTGCAATTCTACAACACATTGTTGACAGATAAGACAGCTGGGAGGACCAAGGACATAATGTCAGTTCATATTGAAAAATGTAGGGGTACTGGCCTGAAGAATAACTCTCATGTCTCTCAACAATCTCTCAGGGAACTAGTGAAGATTGGGTTTATGTTTTATGGAGAGTGTGTGGGAACTTGTCTCGGACATGCTGAGACTCTGATCTCAAATGAAACACCAAAAGGGACAGTGCTCAGCATGCTGGACCAGTGTGCTTCTAGCCAACAGCGTTAGCACGTAGGCTACACGATAAAAGCCTGAGGAGGATGTCAACAGAAGCAAACACTTGGCTGACACAGATGTAGAGTGGGAGCCCTCTAAACGTGTGTGCAGCTCTAACAAATGGACGCAAGCAGGACTAAGAGTCTACAGCCAACATGGTGATGTTTAGCAGCTATAATGTTTAGAATGTCATTAGTATGGCAGGTATTTGGTCATAATCTAATGCATTGAACACATTTAGATTTTGACCTGATGGTGATGCTGGATTTAAAAAATTTAAAAAAAGTCAGGGGCTCACTGAATTGTACGGCAATCCATCCTGTAGTTTAGACAGCAGGAGTCAACCTCTGGGGAACATGAGTTTCGGTACCAAATTTCATGGCGATCCATCAAACAGCTGCTGAGATATTTCAGTCCTAACCAAAGTGGTGCTCCGACAGACCGACATTTCCATCTGTAAAGCCGCGATGCTAGCGCAGCTGAAAATAACTTATTTAGTAATTGAATGACAATGAAATATTCAACAGGATATCGCTGATGGACCACTGGATACCCCCCATAATATTTCAGTGAAAAAAAAAGCCACACTGCCAATTCTTTCATCATAATAAAATCTCTGAATAAATTTGTGCGTGCACTTCTGCTTCGGTCTCAAAGTCGTATTGCTACACCACAGTTTTATGAAACATGATGGCTACACTTTAGGAGGACGCTGTATGCGTATCGACCACGTTTCTCTCCTGGAAAAAGAGCACTCGTTTTCACTCTCCCCCAGCTTCCTAATGAAACACTTCTTCTCATACAGACCATGACATCAAAGCTGTATAGTTTGGATGATGAATGGTTCTCGTACTGGTCTCTGGTTTCCCCTGATAGCTCTCTTTCAAAAGCACAGAATCACCGCTTCCTTTTGGCCCACCGAGGCAGACGGGGACAAACTGAAAATTCAGAATGGCAACATAAAACATGACCTCTTGCATAGGATCTGAGAATAAAAAGCTACTTTCTACAGCACACCCAGACTGGGGATGTGCCTGTTAAACACCAAGGTGCTGAGCGATACAGAACAGCAGATTATCTATCATTTACTCTCCTGCACGGCCAGGAATGTGATGTTCCCCTCATAGGCTGACTTTCAAACAAGCAAGAGTGATGCTAGAGAAGCCCAACAAAAAGCATGTTTGAAAGCTTTGCTTCCGTGGTGGTGCAGAGGAATTATCTGGAACTAGAAGGGCACACCAAGAGCACAGACCTCAGCCAAGGACATTCCAATAACTTTGTATCTGCTCCAAAATGTATTGGTTCTTCTTTGGTCCATGCTAGACCCTTCCACCATGTTTCATGAAAACCAGTCCAGTAGTTTTCTCTTTTTTTTCTTCTGTAATCTTGCTGACAAACAGACAAACAAACCGGAACAAAAACATAACCCTCCCTGGTGGAGGTAATGATAACTGGCTCCATACAATCATGTGATTTACAACTTAATGTTTTCATGTGATTAAAAGTTTACAGATGGTAAAACAAGTAGCTTTTCAAATATGTGCGGCATCCTGCCGAAGCTTACATAAATATGTAAATCATGCATGATGGCTGAGGCAGACTAATTTAATTCAATGTATGAGCTTCGTTGCCTGTGGAGGCGCAGCAAGGAAACAAATGACTGCATTAAGAAATACCCCAAGTTTTCTTAGGTCTTGGCTTGAAGCTACACGTGTACTACCTGTAATGTTAGTACACTGTATTGAAATTAATACCAACAAGAAAACGTGAGTATGGTGTACAAATCAAATGTGAGTTACTAAAGCCATCCCAGAAGAGGAGAGAGACATTTTTAGACCAGTAAAAACTTTTGTTTTGTTGTTGAAAGTTTCCACACTAATGAAGGATTTGCAGATGAATGTTGCCCAGTGTGTATTTCTCCAACTAGTCAGCATAAAGGGAACAAAGAGGAGCTAGGAGCCCCACCCCCCCTCCCCCGAAAAAAACCCAAAACAAAACAAAACAACAACAAAAAAATGGCTCAGAAAGCTTTCAAATTCAGAAGATGGTGGTTATTTAAAGAAATGAAAAACCAGTTTGAAAATGCTTAGTGTGTTCGTGTTGCCATAAAAATAGTATAAATAGAAATATTGTTGTTGGCATGCAGAGTAAGGCTTTACAACCTGGCTTGCACATTCCACTTGGATTGAGGAAAATCTGTTTGTCTGAAGTGCAAAGGGAAAACTTCTAAATGTATGTAAATTTTAAACAAGAATCCATCTATGAAAATGCTTATTCATGCGGTGTCATTATTCGCCATTGCAAGAGGATGAAAACAAGCCAGGAACAGAATTTGGAGCTCCAGGTCATGCGGTGCATTCTTTATCATTTGCTCACTAAATCCATCCTTCAAGGGGGTGAGAGAGTCTTGAGTCTTTGAAAGTAATTGGATAACAAACCTTTTCATTTTTTTTCTCAAAACCTCATCTTTTCTCTGCATGTGAGGGTTCCTGTGTGAGATTCTCATACTGTCTGCCCGCCTGTCTGTTCTGGCTCAGCTCTGTTCCACTGGATGAGTCAGTTTTTAATTGATGTGTTCTCTAAGGCATTGCTCGTACAATCTTTGCCCGTCCTTGTGCTCTTCAGGGAAATCACAAATTGCAGTGCAAATTCATCACAAAGCAGTTACTTCAAGCACTTGGAGGAACCTGTCCTCAGAATTGCTCCAAGTACGTGGACGAAAAATATGACAACTTTGACGACTATGTAAATAATTTTGACGTGCATAAAAAAACACACTATTGTCTCTAACATCAGATCCAATCCTTCCTGATGTGTGCACTTTGGGCTTTTGGCTGTTGGGTAGAAATTGAAGGGTAAGTGAGAGGGGAGATGCTATTGTCACTACCTCCCATTCCTCAAATGTCTAGGTTGAAGGCCCGCATGAGAAGATCCAGGTCACCAATATTTGCAGCCTGGAAGAGTTCCGGCTGGTCCATCATGGATAAAGCTATCCTCAGCGCAGCCCAGATGTTTCCAGACATCACCTGGTGGGACTGCTGGCGACTCCGGCTCTTCCTCTGAAGGCTTAAGGCAGTCAGGAAGTTCCTGGCTGCCTCTCTGGGGAAGCAACAATAATAGGAATATTGGTTTAGGGTATGTGTGGGTTGAGGTAATTTTGCAATGGGTGATCCTGCGCAGGCCCGGCACAAGATAAGATAAGATAATCTTTTATTAGTCCCACAAAGGGAAAATGTGAAGGATTACAGCAGCAGAGTGGATAGTGCAAACGGACAAACAAGACACATGTTGATTTGCCTTATTTGGACTGATTATTTTGTGCTGGCCTTAGAAGGAGTGGCCATAAAGTAATTAGCAAGCTAGCTAACTAACCAGCCGTACGCTAGTTAGCCTGTATGCCAGTGTAGCATGTTTTAATGCTACACTGGAAATAATGTTGACACTCATCCAGCGATAGCAAGTGTGTGGATAAAGCTTGTTAAATTTTGCTCATTTACTCTGGCTTTCGCTTAATAATCTTACTTTATGGTTTTAGTTATCACAAAAACTCACCACAATGAGTTGGTGATATAACGTAAGTCGGTTTAGCTTATACGAAAGTTAGCCCGCTACAACAGTCGCAATGGCAACAATACACATAAAAATGGCCACCGCTCTGACCATCCTGCTACTTTGTTTCGAATGAGAATGTCCATTATACTCCTATTCAACTTTTATGGGCATAAACTATGTGAACCTTTGCGACCAAGCTAACTTGGCATGTTAAGTGACAGTTAGCAAGCCGGCTAGCACAGAAAGCTATTGGGACTGACTTGCTCTTGCATGGTTCTTGCTTGCTAGCGTGTAAGCTTGGCAGTTCACCACTAGTCCAAGTCCCTCTGTCAACAAGCATCTAGCACTGCCTATTAGGCTACACAGGGATGTACTGTGCTGCGCATCTGTCCTGTGGGCAGGACTATGTGGGTGTGTACGGACTGTACTCAATTGAGATCTCTCTGACTCCCCCTTTCGCATCTACTTGCATGGGACAAATTATACCTTTATTATTAGTGCTTGGAGCAGAGGTCTAATCAGCCATAGTATTGAAAACACCTGTGGGTGGCTGCAGAGCCTTTAAACGTTTGCTGGTGATCTCACAGCAGGTGTGCAGTCTGATATATACATTGATATACATTGTCTCTGGAAATACTTGTTTTTAAATAAGTTATGTATAATTTTGCAATGCTTTCAGCACCATAAACCACATTTGGTTCACTTTATTTTGTTGGGATGAAGACAGACATCTCAGAGACAGATTGAACACTGCTGGCTATTGGAGGTAAGCAAGGAGAATACATTATTTTTGTAATTTGGGTGAACTAACCCTTTAAACCTGCTTTGCATACTATGTGACATGTCTTATGTGGATATTGTAAATGCAGCAACACCGGTAGCTTTAAGCTAAAAACCCTACTCCATACTCTATTTTGAACACACCCTTTTTCAAAAGGGGGCCCCTTTGCTCCATTCATTTAATGACTAAACATTTGCTGTGCACATTGTCACAAACACTAAAGTGGGAAATGAAGTGGCTGCCTTTGGGAGCGAACATTAATAATTTAGTTAACGTTAATTAGCTTACACGCCCCACTTCACACTGTTGTTGCTTATAGATCATTTGATGAGCTAGCTAGCATTAGCAAATGCTACTGTCATTGCTTCCATATAACTTAATTCACTAGCTAGCCCGCCTGCTAACGGTCCCGCCATGTCGCTTCAGGATAGTGTGTGAAGGAATGTCGCAATTTCCAATTATGTGCTGTTGGCGTTTGTGTGCTTGGTTGCTGTTGTTGCAGGTAACGAAGTGTGCAGTAGAGTTGTTTGTTTTTGTAAGTTTGTTTTCTTTTGGATGTTGTCTTGCAGGTTCATAATGAGTCTGGAATGTTCTTGATTAAGGTAGCTAGCTAATTTTGAAATATGAATAGGCCGACTCATGTTTGGGTATTATGAATGCTGTGGGCTGAATTGTATTTCCCTCTAGGTTTTTGCCAATTCACACAATTATGTCTGTAATACTAACTTTATGGTATGGCCAACAGGCCTTTGTCTCATGCAAAATTAACATTTTCTCCACAACGCTTGTTGTTTTTTTATAATCGACCAAGCTGTTACGGTCGACATTAAGTTTATATTTACGTGCTGCTGATCATCTTATCTGCTCATCACAATATAGAGTAATTTAAGAGATTGCCTTAGAGCTGCAAGTTGTTAAGCAATCATTTTAATAATTAGTTTAATGTTTCAGTCATTTTTCAAGAAAAAATGACAAACATTCCCTGGTTGCAGCCTCTTCAATGTGAGGATTTGATGCTGACTAATCACATTCAAGGTTTGGACCATTGGTGGAATAAAACAAGAAATCTGAATGCTGACTGGGCTGTGGAATTGTGACTATTTTTGTACAGATTAATCACTTATTGAGACAGATTAATCTATAATCACAGCCTTGATTTGGATATTTGTGTATGCTTGCTGCATAGTTGGTGCATAACTGGTGGATTGCTGAGTTTAGATCTATTCATCTCACTTCGCTAGATTGTATATTCTCATCAATGGCTGGAAGTACCATTCTGACTTTCCTTTATGCTACCCTAATTAACTCTACTCCACTTCTTTAAACAAGTGTAAGAGCTAACTCTCTTATAGTCCCAGGTCACTCACCTGTGTGCCCCCAGGTTAATACAGCTGATGCCCAAGTTGTAGCGGGACCTGATGAACCCCGGTTGCAGCTCTAGGGCTCGCGTGTAAGCCTCCACCGCTTCCTCACTCCGGTCCCCGTTCGCCAGTGTGGCCCCCAGGCGGTTCCACAACAAGTAGTCCTGGATGGAGGGTGAGTGGTGGTGTTGGTTGAGTGATAAGCAATGTCAAATGGTGAAGATGAAAAGTTTGTTTTTAGTAAAGTTCACTGTGATGTGTGTTATTAGATGCTGTCAGGGTTGATAATGTTGTTCGCACATACATATTCCTGCATGTTTTTAATTAGTAAACACACTGGCAAATTCCTTTCTGCTGCATTAAAAACTAATCGGCAACATCTCTTTAGTTATCTTTAAGTCTTAAATGCTTTCCCATCTCTGAAAGAGCCTGATTAAGCAGCTGACAGTGTCTCTAACAGGAAAGTGCGAGTGAACTGGAGCTGAATAATCTAAGCTACTGCTACACAACAGTCAGCCTTGCAAATGCAGCAGTGTGCAAGTGAGACGTACATTTTTTTTATGCACAAATAACAAGGAAGTGTTTGGAGCATTATGCAGCTCCCTGCTAAGAAGAAACAACAAGGGTATTTTAAGGAGAGCTGAGTTACATCACACTGTGTCCTTGCTGTTGTTTCCCACCTGCAGGTAGACAGTCACATACAGAGGTCATGGTCTGCTACAGTATAGGGGTCCTTCATCTTTGGCTAAGCCTAGCAGTGGGATATAATTATCTCCCTTTGTGTTCAGAGCTTTTTTTTTTCCAGCAGGGGAGCCGATATTACCAAGTCGAATGTGGGAGGTTGGATTTAACAGTGAGTAATATTCGTGCCGGCCTGGGACAGTGCTGGGAGGACAGAGACTGATTTGCATGAAGGAGATGCAGAGATTGGGGGAAAAGTTTGTGGTTGTAATTATGTGTTTGTTTTCTTTGTTGTGTATGGAATATGCCCCAAAGTCT
The DNA here is from genome assembly GCF_004355925.1 of Anarrhichthys ocellatus. Taxonomy (NCBI): domain Eukaryota; kingdom Metazoa; phylum Chordata; class Actinopteri; order Perciformes; family Anarhichadidae; genus Anarrhichthys; species Anarrhichthys ocellatus. Next base: position 1,006,565 of record NW_022280060.1, read on the forward strand.
GGTTTTCTGTGTAAATATGTGTGTGTGTACTAGATCATGCTCTACTGAGAGCAAATATGTGCCAGTCCAGAGTTCATGAGGCCACATTTGGCAGCTCCTTGCTTCATATATTGCTGTGACAGTCTGATGTGCTTCATTGCATCTGTTTGCATGAGCTCTCCCTTGATATTTGTAGCTCCATCTCTCTGAGGATGTGTACAAGCTTGAGGGCTTCATGCTGTACGTGTTTGCATGGGAACATGTGGTGTGTGACAGATCATGGTTTCAAGTGTGCGCTTTAGTGTTGTGTGTGTGTGTGTGTGTGTGTGGGGGGGGGGGGGGGGGGGTTTAGCAGATCTTTGGAACTGAATGTATTTCTTGGAGTCAGTTTAATGAGTTTAGTTTCTAACAGACCAACCATAAAAGGTTAGTAAAAAAATTCCCATGTACTGTATATTGTTATTGCAATTATAATTAATATTGCACATATCATCTGCTCTTACTACAAAGTAAAAAAAAAATGCAACAGCCATAACATCTCAGTGAAATAATTTGAGCTTGCATGCCGACCCGCCAAGATTATAAATGTAACTGATTGTCACAAATCCTGCATTTAATGGAAATAAATACAATATATTTGATATATGGAGGTCTAATATATTCACAATGTACCATGGAAATAAAAAAAATATATTTTGTGCAATAACTTAAAATAGCTCATACATGGAACTGTATTATGGTTAGTTTCAACAGTGAATTGTGATTTGGAATGATAAATGCCACAATATCACAATATTGTACGGCACTCCTTCCAAACCTCTGTGAGTTTTGGAGGAAAGCACTGTTGCAGAACAGTAGTCGTAGTTTCTGTCTATATTACCATCATTATTGCAATACTATAAAATTAAATCTTATTTCTGTAATAATGGAAACAATATCATGTACAGGAAACATTTTGGCAAAGATCACAAGTGTGTGTGTGTGTGTGTGTGTGTGTGTGTGTGTGTGTGTGTGTGTGTGTGTGTGTGACAACCTATCAACAGCCACCAGCTAGGATAGGAAAACCAACCAGCATCCTCTGATTTCCAATTTTATAAAATGTATCCGTTGTGAATATTTGACTGAGCCTCTGAACATCCATAAATAGTGTTTCATGAAAGGTGCAGAGTTTACATCATTGGCAGAACTGAGTGCCAGCTGGAGTCAACCAGATGTCGGACATGTTGTCTCTGCAAGGAGACCAGTTCATCCATGTGTTCACCAACCGCAGCTTACAGTGATCTCTGCCAGTGAGACCCCAGTATGCACTGAATAGCAGCGAACATTTCAACATCTCAGAAAGTAAATTAAAATAATTGCATGGCTGGACACCACTAATTGGAAAGTACTGTATGGTTTGAGGTGAACTGACCCTTTAAGAATATGTTGATCTACAACATCAGTGCCAATATCATACTGTATGGCACTCTCTTTTGTGTTCAAAAATATTCTGAATGAAAACAATATATTCTCATGTATTGCACAGTACCCAGTATACGTGAATCTCACCGTATATTTAGATTTTTGTTGTATTACAATATACTGTATTTCTAAATATGTCGGTATACTTAATGCTTGTTTCATAAGTGATAGCAAAAAACGGAACAAATTATTATTAAATTATGTATTTGATTTAAGATGCAGATTTGAAGTTTTTGGGCTTTTACGTTTACAAATTAGGTCATTTGCATTTTGCACTTGCATCTCTTGTATTTTGCATCTCTGCCTCTGACAAGTGTTTGTGCAACTTTAGCTTCATTCTTTCTAATCTGCACATTTCCGCATTTGTGTGTCTGTGTTTGGTGTGTTTGTGTGTGTGTGTGTGTGTGTGTGTGTCCTACCTCGGGCCGCACTGACAGGGCAGTATTGAAGGCCTCTACAGCTTTGTTAAACTCTCCGCTGAGGTTGTAGAGCACTCCGAGGCCTGTCTGCAAATCCGGGTCGATGCTGTCAGAGTTGTGCTGAACTGCTTCCAGGAAGAGCTCCTTGACCTCGGGTAGCAGGGAGCTGTGGACACACACACACACACACACATACACACACACACACACACACACACACACACACACACACACACACACAGCTAAGGATTAATGTGACTTAAGGCAGCTGAGTGAGCGCTCTTAAGATCTCAGAGCTATGATGTGCACTGTACTGCTGCATGTCAACTTATATACAAAGTGTAAGAAAACGAGATGAGAGGGAGATTGACAGGAGGCTAAACGAGAGAAAACGTGAGGGAAGAAAAGAGAAATAAGAGGAAGGAAAAATGCTAAAATAGTTGAGTAAAAGAAGGACCAATAGTATTCAGTTATTTTTTTGTTCATTGGTTCAGGTTATGTAAATCATGTCCTCAGTGTTGGCTAGAGATGTCACATGATCAGAAATGTAGTAGTTGATACCAATACCAGTGAAATTCCACGATTCTTGACACCCAATTCGATGCCACTGTAAATAAGTTCACTCGTTCTCAAGTCGGTGTTAAAATTCAAAATGTTATTATTTTACATTGTTATTGTCATCTATGGTGTTTATTTGCAAAAAACACACAATGCAAATGATTAGGGAATAAACAATTGTATTTTTATGTAAATATTTGCTTTTATATTGCTTTGAAAACATCTCCCCCAAACAACTTTATTTATTCGAGTTTCGCGTCAAAAACTCAATTTTACAAATTACATTTGAACACAATCATAATGTCATGATTTACCTACGTCGAATACTATTTTTTCCTGAGTAGAGCTAGAACACATCACGATGTAACTCAAAGGAACCTCTGTTAACATTAGCTGTTAGCTCCATTAGGGGGCCTAAAATCCATTGTTGTCAATGTAGACGCGCAGAAGGCGCTCAAAAGTGAGACTGACACAGTCACGGTGCACAAGCGTTCCCAAGCGGACATTTTTTTTCAGGGCAAGACGGCTAAAAATAGTGCAACTTTTGGAATGCTGCAGCGTGCACTGCATCTCATGTAACAAGGAACAACCAATCACAGCTGGCAGATATATTTTGTACTCCGAGCTTTAAGCTCTGTCCCACTGACTATTTGACTTGCTTCGTCCAAGGACGTCACAACTCCTGGTTGAAAGGTCAGACAAATTGACAGACAAATCGAGCAGTAAAGCCACCGTGACAGATTTACGGTGCTAGAAATCCATTTATCTTTGTTTTGACTTGCCTTTTTGAGTCAGTAAGTCTTACTGCTAAAGTACCACAACTTCATCATCATTGTCATTGCAGCTTGCAGGTTTTGGGCTCAACCCCTCAAGCACCTTCGATAGAAAATGAAAGTGGCACGGCCGGTGTTTTCCACCCGTTTGTAGACGCACCATGTGAACGGCCCCTTATTAAGCCAAGCAGGACGGGTTAACAGCTACCATTAGTACCTTCTGCCGATTTCAACCGTGATCTGTTATTCACAATGTAGCACTGTCAAAGAATAAATTGGGTGCATCCCCTGGACGAGTCGTTATTTTTTACAAACATGAAAGTATCGGTTCTCTTGACCACCCTAGTGTTGGCAGAAAAAGTGGTTTAGTTTGGTATTTGAAAGCCTTGTAGTTTTTTTACTCTCTTTTATGTATATGTATGTGTGTATATGTGCGTGTATATATGTATGTATGTGTATGTGTATGTATGTATGTGTATATGTGTGTCTATAAATGTGAATTTGTCTTTAATTTGTTGTTTTTAAAAAATATAACTAGGCTAAATGTTTTTTCTAGAGCAGCAACTGATTTGTTTACAACAGCATCGTCTCAATACAAAATAACTAATATCTCACCGCAAACAAATCTAAAATGTCAAAGAAATAAATCACAATCCTGAGTGAAGTCTAGAGATAATGAAGAACACAGACATCAGTCTGTATCAGTGCTTCATCCTGGCCTCTGTCCTCCTCCCTCTGCTGATGGGATTCATGCCTGCAGGTACTCTGCTAGAAAGTGGAAGGGCTGCTTTTGCCAAATTAAAGATACATGGCAAACTAAGCTAAACAGGTAGACACATACAGACAACTTTTGTTTCAGCTTGTGTAGCCGAGGGGTTACGTTGCGTCTATACTTTATGAAGGCAATTAACTAATAACATGGCGGCTCTGTGGTCTACACTAAGGTGGCAACATTTTTATTACTCTTTGTCAGCAACAGCACATCATCACTTTACTCCTTCCGTTATTCCCTTCGCAATAAAAACCCAGAACAAATACACTGGAACACACAACAGAAACTCGGGTTTTGAAGTACAAATGGCTGAATATGCACCAAAAGCCTTATGGCTGGTGTTAAACTGCTTTGACGCTCCTCATCCGACCTAGTTTAGATTTTTGGAGCGTCAAATGACCACACTGGTTTGTGTGCTCTCTGCAGAACAGTGTCTCTACTCTACCAAAGACTGATGTAAGATAAGCTTCCTTCTGTTAACACCACTGTACAACTGCGAGTAGACGGAGTGTTTTTGTAGTCCCAAGATCTCTAACAGAGGAATATGTCTTCCATCTAGTGGATCGCATGACTCCAATTTCATATTATCATTCATAACATATCAATAATAAAAATTTTTTTATGTGTTTTGTAGGTATCTGCAACCTAAATAGTGACCTTTTCCTAAAGTATTGCTGGTTCTGTGGTGTTGGCACCAGTACTCAGTGACTCTGAACTGTTAGAAGGTTGAAATTCAGGTTTGGTATTTAAATATCAGTCTTTTGTTTGGACACTGGACATTGTTTTTACAAAACGTGTGCCAGATAAAGAAGTTAAAAATGTCTTGTGTGAGCAACGTTGTTGCAAATTCAGATTATAAGACTTATAAATACAGCTCAATACTCTATTCTGAAGTATTGTTGTTGTAGTCTACGCCTATTCAGTCTTAATACTCCACCTTTCGTATCTGCCCACGTTGGGAGCCGTAGACATCCTGCGTTGGGAGTTTGGGGATCCCATCAGGTGGGTCTTGCCCTTCAGCAGGTGCTTGTACTTTGGATTGTGTCGCAGCCAGCGGAGCAGGGCCTCGCAGGCGTCATTTCGCATACCAGTGTTGGTCAGGCTCACTGCCAGAGCCATGAGGGCTGGGAGGTTGTTTGGGTTGAGTTCCAAACACCTGGATGGAGACAGGACCCCGGCATGGGCAAGAAGAGATGGTGTAAGTTGTGCACTTCAAAGGAAAATCTAGATTTGACAGGCATTAATTGGGACAGGCCAAAGCAAGGGAACATCAGGCGGGGGCTAATGATTTCTGGATGGATGAGCTGTACTCTCAGCAGCAGGGTGAGATGATTTGCATTAGGTTTGCATTTAGTAAAAAGAAAAGCTCTCGTGTTTGTACCAGAGCGAGAGATGTGCGTTTGTAGCGGGTGCTTAAGTTATATCACCAGTTATATAATTCGGACAACTGCCACTAAGATCTACTCTTGCTTTAATAATTGAAATGGGGAGAAGAAGCAGCACTATGTTAGAGGAACAACTTGGATTAGTTTAAAAACTGGAGGACAGGCCAAAACAAGATTTAGCTTTCATCAAAAATGATTTTCAAGACAGATTTGCGACAGCAGACGCAACAACTTCCTGAAAGCCCTCATAATCTCAGTCAAACCAAATTAATTCAATCCCCCACTGCAATGTGCTGAGGCTGACGATTACATAAACTCTGGTTAAGGCAATTCAATTCCCTGCACACGTTGAAGGATGTGTTTTCCTGTGCAACATGTGTACCATGCGTACAAGGTGTAAAAATGGAAAGATAAATTCAATGATCCATATTTTTAAGTAAATCCAGTGTGACCAGACAGCCATGTTATCCAGGGACATGTCCCAGATTTAGCAGATTTGTTTGTGCACAGAACTGGCTGTCCATTAAAAAAAAACACAACATAACCACACATCAGTCACATTTTTGCCTCTTCAGTTACCCACAGCACTTCAGAACATGTTTCAGAGAGCTGTGGAGACAAAGCGAAGCACAAAATAACCCAAACTAAGCAAAACTAGACATTAGCCAAACAAAATGTGTATTTTCAATGTGTTTTTTTTTGTCTGTGTGGCAAGTGGCAAAAAAAACAAAACCCTGAATAGAGCAGGATAACATGGTGCTTGCCAACTGAAGTGTTGCCAGCCAGTGTAGCAACAACAGGAGTAATGCCAGTTAAACATCTAATCTCACTTCTTACCCAAACAGTCCCCTCACAGATGGAGCTGTTACATAATAAACAAACTACAATCTACACCATGCAAGCTATCTGAGATCTGAATACCGCTTCAGAATATGCATGAGTCTATTGGATTGAGCAAAATTCTTGCAGGGACTGAAAAATAAATGATTCACATCCTCTGGAATCCCATTTATCTAGAACAGCAATTACATTTTTGAAATTGATTTTTGAATTTCACAGAATGGACGATCTGCCTTTCCCCCCCCCCTGAATGGCTGTCTCCTGTTTTCAGTTGGCTCGTCGGTGTTCACACTCTCAGATAGGTGCAATTCAGTGTTATGAATGAAAGTGGGCCACCTCCCATTGTGGACTCCTACCCTGGCTCTGTGCAATCACCATCCATGTGGAGTGCTTCTATTTTAGGAATAAAAGTCGCAGAAATGTTTCCTTCCACTACCCAGTTGGTAAAGTAAAACAGTGAAGTAAAATGGTGATGCCATTCTTCCTCGGGAGAATAAATATGACATCCGAGTTTTGAGTTCTCTCGCTGCCAAAAAGTTCATTGAAACCTCTCAGGCAAATTTCATACGAAGAGCAATAACAGCTGACAGTCTGTCGATTTTAGTTTCTAAATGGGAATTTGTTGCAGTTGTTTGTCCTTACCTCTGGAGGGACACGATCGCTGCCTGCTCGTTCTCATTTTCCGCCTGCGTTGTCCCCAACACTTGCCAAGCCTGCGGGGAAACAAAATACAGGTAACAGTAAACAGCAGGTTGGAAACCTGGACTCCATAGCCGGTATTCTCTAGGGGGATGAAACGGTTACAGTAGCTCAGCATCGTCTGTCACGCACAATGAGTGAGATCCAGCACGGAGCGAAGGATGCCAGAGGAGCTGCAGAGCATTTAAACATTCAGAACTCCATCAAATGGAAAACTTTCATGAGGTCAAACAAGGGCGCATGCAATTATGATTAAAAATTGTGTGCGTTAAAAAAAGTGTTTATAAGCTTTGAGGGTTTTAGATACTCTCAGATATTAAACCAGCCGAGCAATAGAAAGCCACGTATTATTCAACGAGGCGATCAGAGATGACTTGCTGACATGCTGCTCTATCTCTTTAAAAAAGAAAGTGATAATTTAGGTGAGGGCTCCTCATTTATTCAAAGTTGAACGATTAGTCGTTCAACAGAAAAGTCCTCAGTTACTGTTGTGGTGATGGATTTATCATTAAACATATTTGGGGTTTGGACTGTTGGTTGGACAAAACAACACGTAAAAAACTTCAAATCACACTTTCCCAGCACACAGTGACGACTTCAGATGTCTTGCTGTGTTCTACCAACAGTGCAAAACCCCCAAATATTCAATAGAGATGTTCCAATACCATTTTCTCCTTCCTGATACAGATTCCGATACCAGTGTGTTAAAAACAACCACTATCCCAGAAGTCAGTGTAAAAAACAATGTTTAGACTGATACTAAAACGATCCCTGTTTTTATATGTTTATTTGAGCTTTAGAGCGTAACCGCTGTGAAACAGTCTCGCTCGCTTGTTGAGATGGAGAGGAGGGGCACATTTTAAATGCTGTCACAATCAGATCATAATTCCCTCTCTAATATCTATCTTATATTGCTGTGAAAACATCTCCTTAAAACGAGTGTATTTATTCAAGTTTCTCGCCCAAAAACACAAGATAACCTTGTTATCATAAAGCTGTGATTTACCTTTGCCCAAAACTCATTTTTACTGAATAGAGCTAGAAAGCAATGTAACGTTAACATCAGCAGCGTTATTTAAGCAAGTACTGTGCTGCCCAGGAGCTGCTTACAGCTAACTATACTTAGCTCTCATGCCGATTTCATCATGGATTTGTTGTTCACAATGTAACAATTTCAGGGAAAAAATAAGGTGCACAAGAGTGTTTAACCACAGGCTGGTAGTACTAGTTTGCACATGTGCAGTACCGATCGGGCAGAATATACAGATTAGGTAGCAAATTAAACATGTTGTTGTAGCATAAATGTGCTGATAAATCGTATGATAACGTCATATTGAATCGGGGCAAAGACTTGCATACCCACCGATACCCGATCCAGCATTTTAGGCTGTATCGGAGTCATTTCCGAAACTTGTATCGGCAACGGAACACAATTATACAAAATTATACAATTATATAAAAAAGAGAGAAGCAGCAAATCCTCACACTGGAGAAACTGAAACAAGCCAATGTTTTGGCATTTTAGCTTGAAACATAACTTAGAATAGTTGCTTGATTAATCAACTAGCCTTTGGTTGTTGAGTTTTTGCTCAGTAAATGTTAAATATGACCGTGTGAGAGGCTCTGTGGTTGATATTTGTGCCAGTGTTGGTCCTCCGCAGGGACACGCAAATAGAAAGTACCTTTGATCAGCACAAGAGGGCACACAATGATGTAACCAACCCTTAAATCCAAAATGTAAGATTAGGAGACTGCTCCTCTGTGTTTGTGCCTGTAAGGGCACTCTTAATAACCTGTTCTAAGGCTAATCTTTGGAGATGCATTTTTTGTTCCACTCAAAATGATGGTCGAAATCTTTTTTTTCTGAATGATTCAGAGGTCTTCACAGTGGGGGCAATAAGCCACTAAGCGCCCTAGGTGGAATTTTGGAATCGTATTAGTTCCATACACCGTGGGATAATCCTCTCCCCGGAATAACTGGCACATTTCTATATTCCAGGGGATTCCGTAAGTACTTTGTATGAAGGCTTTGCTCTTTCAGCCTGCAAAGAGGTCACTTCTTTAGAAACGGGCAGAATACAAAAAGGAGAAAAACCTGCGGATTGAGCCCTCATTCAGCTCAATGGGCAAATGGAAATTCTCATCAAGAGTACGAACAATGTGAATATTTTTGCGACAGTAAACAACTCTTTTAACAAAGAGGAATAAAAATCCTTTGCCCTCAACAGGCGATCAGTGTCTAGCCTGTGGCTGCTGCCTACTAAATCTGCTTCATACAGCCTGTGTGGTCAATAAGGAGTTGTTCCTCTATAGATTCTCTCGGTCGGGTTGACCAGTGCAGGACTACAGTTTTATTGACCATCTGTGCTGTAAATTTACCTCCATCCCCCCAGCTGTAAATATGAATGTATCCACGGATAACATGCCTGTAAATAAGGAAAAAAAATGTGTGTGCAGAATGAATTCACCTCTGAATCCTGAGGGTCCTGCAGGACGGCTCCTTCCAGCAAAAGCACAGCGTTTTGCAAGTCTCCCTCTCGTGACTTCTTTTGTCCCTCTTCAAATGCATTAGGCAAGTCTTTATAAGGATTATCTGTGTGGAAGTAGTAGCCCTGTCAGCAACAAAAAATAGGGACAGTGGTAATGTCAGTTTCTCTCTCTTCCATATTCAAATGCAAACCAGGGCAACCAGGGTGTCCTGTGCAGTTGTATATTGAAGCAAAGCTCCAGCAGCAGGAATTGATCTTTTATCTGCCTCACATCAAACCTGGGCTGAGCTCCCCGGGATTTGTCTGTTCTCTTTAAATGTTACACTTTGCATTTTCAAACTTTGATTACCCTGGTGTGTTGTTGGCCGCTTCTGAGCGTGATGACTTTAAAACGGCTTTTTCGTTACTTTTTTTCTGCACTGGGATCAATCAGAAAGCCCAGAGGTCTGATCTCGTATGATTTCATTATACAAGAAGGTCAGCTGACAAAGTATACTGCTCAGCCATATGCTCTGTCCTCTGAGACCCACAAACATGACTTTATATCATATGTGGTGATGCTATATGCATAGGATAGAATATAGGCTGTATTATGCCATATAATATTCCTACTCCAAAATATTCTGTGTATTAATCTGGGGATGAAATGGTACTTGAATCGAACCATTCAATCCAATCTGATTTGTTAAAGTAATGTTAAGGACTTGAATTCACTGGTAAACTTAAAAACAAGGCAGCTCTGCACATTTTTGGCTTTTTTTTTAAAGGTTTCAATTCCTGTGAAAAGATACATTTCCACACCCAACAGCAGTGTTTAAAGGCATAGTTTGACATTTTGGGAGTCTCTTTTCTTGTTTTTGCAGAGAGTTAGGTGAGAGGATCGATAGCACTGTCGTCACCTCTCATTTCATGCATTAAGTATGAAGTTAAGGCCTGGAGATTATCATGTTAGCTTAGCATAAAGACATCGCTAGCAAAAGGAATGCCGACAACTTGTCGTTGTCATGTATGATTTGTAATCATCATGTTAACATAAATGAAATGTAAGAGCGATTACAAACAGGGCTTTCTTTCACATCTTGTATTTTTCAAACAGAATACAATGTTCTTGTAGCTGATCCTCCTCTGAGACAGTGGAATACTCCCACACGTGGCAGGCCAGACACTTGTCCTGGTACTGGAGGAGTTGTAGCATTTAGCCTATTTCACTGACAAACAGCCTGAACTGTGAACAAACTGCACTGCAAGGTTCTAAGCTATGTTTCGTGCGCCTCTTCTCCCCTCCCACCTCCTTTGACATTGACGGTGAATGTCATTTTATTTGCCAATCTCTACTATCAAAATCACCTACCAGTACCACTAAAGACATACATTTGATGTCATTTGTTTAATCCATGCATGTAAATAGATGTGTTGACCTTCTGGGGTCTCGGCTGGTTGACTGTCGATTGCCTTGTTTAAACAAACAAGATAGAATGTGTTCATTTGTGAGCTTCAGCAGTGTGCAGAGACAGCTTACTGTCGTTATGCTAAGCTAGGTCAATCACTTCCTGGTTCGAGCTCAATGATACAGACGTAGATGATATTGATCTTATCATCTAACTCTCTGCAAGAAAGGGAATACGTGAATTTCCCTAAATGTTGAACTATTCCTTTTAATTTTGGGTGGAAAGGTAAATAGGGTTAATTGTGTGCTCTGTCCGTTGCTGCCAGTACTGTACATCTCAACATCAGTGTCATCAGGACACAGTTCTGCACATGCTGTAATGATAGTGACCTTCTCATGTGGAGACACAGATGAGGGAATCTGTGCCTGCTCGTTTTCAGTCAGCCAGTTCCTCCGAGCGAGCTCTTCCCACTCCGCCTGCATCTTATCCCAGAATTCAGTGTCTGACTACAGCCATCAGAGAGAGAGAGAGGGGGGGGGGGGGACCGGATGGATAGATGAGGGAGGAGGAGAGGGAGGGAGAGGAGAAAAGGAGGGAATGAGTGATTAGTGCACAGTAGAATAACAGCTTCTGTAATTTCCTGTCATCCTACTGTTGGAAATGTCACGTCTGTCCGGCTCACTGGCTGTAACGTATGCACCTCCACCCGTGATGACTCATCACATTTCCATGTCGAGTCGGAGCTATTCGCACTTACAAACAAATGTGTGGCCCCACCACAGAAAATCAATACACAAGATTTGAAACAATAATTATTTTTAAAAATACAAATGAATGAATACTGAACAGTAACTAAATCTAAAGTATTAATGTTTTCTGATGCGGTTAAAGGTGAGTAATACTTTCAGTATAGCTGGAAAACTGGTATTTCTATATATGGTCAGTTAAGAAATGCACAAAATGCTCATTTCTCATCTGAGAGACAAAACTTTTTTTTTTATCATGCATGTGAATAGACTTCAGATTTAGCCAGTGCCTTAACTTCTCTATTAGTTTGACCTTTGAACTCTTATTTGTTGACATTTCAGTTAGCTGACCGATCCGTGAAGGTTATGAGTTGAATATGCCAATCCACCTTCTGGTGGATTATAGCTCTTCATTGAGCTTTTTCATTTAAGTCTGTAGGATGAACCTATAGACACACGCTCACACTATTAGTCTTGCATTCAATTTCTTCAATTAACAACAACCTGCATGGTTTGCAAGTATCTAAATCTAAACCGTTTGGTATACATCCTGTATTGTCTTTGCCTGCAATGCACATCACGTTTAATACCTCAGCGTAATGGGATGTAAACACACCCATCCAATGCATATCAAATGAATGAAATGAACTGCTTTAATAAATAAGGGCTTCAAGCCATTGCAAAGAGACAACAAGTCCAAAAATATTCATTAAGTCATTTCTTCTCACAAATAAGAATTGTGCACATTTCCATAATAAACTGACACCAGAAGTAGCTTTACATTTCAACAATCAACAGTTGTCATCACACTAAAGCTGTTCGGATGATGAGTTTGCCTTATTTCATAACTTAAGAACATTGAAGATATTGTTCACTTCTACTTTGCCTCAAAACCCAGAGTTTGATTGGATTTAAGTGAGGGTTGTGTGTGTGTGTGTTTCATTTGTTCAAATAATCAGCTTAGCTAGAGGAAGATAAAGGCTTGAAATCCAGATCAGACCAGACGAGTGGTTTGGAAAAGAGTCAGTCAATGAGCAAGGCCGAGTGAAGATCAACTCAAGGAAGTATAATCACGAGTCAGACATACGATGTTCCTCTAGAGTTTGATTGTTAATTGTGATGGTGCAAGATAAGTGTTGTGGAAAAACTCTAATTTCCATATTCAAACTGAAGTTTAAGTTGTTTCTGTACAAATACCAAGACCTTGTGAAAAGTATGATGACGTACCAGATTATTGCTTGTATTTGAACTCATTTGCACTCATTGTATGAAACTTGAAAATCAATATATAGTTTTGAAAACACATCAACGATCACAGTGTCGGTGCTGTTTTTAGTTCATTTAATCATGCAACATAAAAATGTACTTTCATTGTTTTGCCGATGACGCTCCGATTAACCTCTCACGTCTAGACAAATAAATACATACATTTTCATCTTAGCAAATATTAATAACCATGTGACGTATTAAATATAGAACAATACATATTATTTTGTTCATTTCGATATAACTCCTTGTTTTCTTTGCTGCCAGATTCAAGCTGTTCGTGGTTCTTGGTTAGGTAAACAGAAAGAAACCGGAGGAGTCTGATTAGCCTCTGTAGGCTATGGTTTTGAAAGATATGCTAAAAACTTGTTCAGCCATGTTTGTTTTTTTCCATCTCGGGAGTACTGCTAAAATTAGAACCATCATGAATCGTAGTGATAGCGAGAGGATTATTTTATGCGTTTAAACTTTAAAACTGGTTAGCTTGTAACTCTTATTTCCTTTTTCTAAAACAGTGGTGAGGAACACCAGGAGCAAATGCCAGGAGTTTAGTTTTTATTAAAAACTATGACTCGTGTGTTCCATGCATGCCATATCAATTGGCTCAAATTGCCTCCCAAGTTACTATATGATTGGTTGCTGACAAGCAATGTAGCATTTAAATGGCTACTTTTTAAAGTGAGTCTGGTGCAGTGCTCACCACATATAAAACACACCAGGGCTCATCACGTCCAGCAAACTTCATGGAGAGAGTCGTGCCTTTTCTCCTGGCGTACAGCATCGTCACTACGGACGACGTTGCCGTCATGCCTGTTTTTCACGTGAGTTTTCTTCCAGCTGGCTGAGCCTAAGATTGTTGGCAGTCTTCCTGTCAGAGGCAGAGCAAACCGGGAAGAATAGCGCCAAACAGAGCAGAACAGCCTCCTGTGACTAATGGAGTCCTCTTTAGCCAGAAACTCATCAGTACATGTCCGTACTGTGTACAGTAAATGTACGTGTGTGTGTGTGTGTAGTCACTGAAACTGTASAGGAGTGCAGGGTCAGAAAGATCTACGGTACGAAATGTGTGTGTGTGTGTGTGTGTGTGTGTGTGTGTGTGTGTGTGTGTGTGTGTGTGTGTGAGAAAGGTCTTCCGATCTCCACATTTCAGAGACTTGTGATTGACATGGAGGCCATAGTGTGGCTCCTGATGGTGAGAGATGGCAGGTAATTGCAGGCTGCTGACTCTCAGACAAATTGCCCGAAGGGGAGTCGCTGCTGTCTGCACTGTCTGTGCTGTCTGGAAGTGTGCTGTCAGAGTTCCTGAGGTGGAGGAACTACATGAATGGAGGCAGCGGTAGGGCTGGAACTTGGATTTAGAGGTTTGCATGTTGAAACAGTGTTTTTCTCCTCTGAAGCCTCATAAGTTCACTTATTTATTTAAATACATATGTGTTCAAAGATGGTAAAAATGTTATATTTCATTTATTTCCTTGCAGGCAATATTAATTAATCCAACGCACATGAATATCATGCAATTTTGTCTCAGTAAGATGCTTTATTGCTTTTGAAAATGCATTTGATCCTATAGTTGAAGTTGCAATAATTCGAATTTTACAATATATGTGACAGGAAATTTTACAATTTTGAATATGAATGAATTATATGAATTATATTATTGGATTATTACCACAGAATTTATGAAAATTAATCTATCTAAAAAATGTCTAGAGCCCGTATTCTACATCATTATATTGAACCTGGTCGCTGCTTTGGAAAAAGAAAGTCAAATCCTTTCACGGTGTCATCTGGGAGAGATAAAAAATGAGTATCATGTACGTTCATACCGTAGACTTCATGTTTTGTTTTGATTTGTGACCAGACCAGCTGCTCTCTGCTCTCTGTTGTCCTGTAAACATTGATGTATTGTGAAGGTGTCCATGAGATGGCAGGACACTTAAATTCATTCATGTGCTTGCAGCATTTATGTGATGTACCTTGTCAAGATGGAGCTATTTTTAAACTACTTTATTCACTGTTAGTTTAACCTGTAACATTACATCATGATTTATAAACTGCTCATATGTTTCTGAACTAAGTAAACTTAGTGGAGTACAATATTTCCCTTTGAGATGTAGCAAAGTGGAAGTATAAAGTAACATGAAATGGAGATTACTTTCCATCCCTGTTCCTTTGTAATAGATATGTGTGGATGTCATGTGACCAACTGGTCCACCTGTCAGCCCTGAGCTAAATCACTGCACAGCAGTCCTCAGCTTTATTCTCATGTGAATGGTTCTCATGCTACAGCTATTATGCTCGTTTACATAATCTAGTCTACGTTTTTGCTGCCAGTATTTCTCGATGGCTGTGTGGACCTGTATTTACGCTGTGCCTCAGTCCATCATCTCATTATTTGTGTCTCATAGACAATCGGTTGTTTGCATTGTGAAATCCCATCTGGTGTGTAACTTTTTCGCCCCCCTAATTGCACCGCGGGTGACATCTAATTGCTCGCAGTTTTAAAATGGAGAAATTATACGTGTTTTTTAATTTACAAGAAATCTAGTCGTATCTTAATAATGCTGTGAAGGGCGCTTTTAACACTGGCAGTTTGATTATGTGGAACGAGACAAAGATACGGCGAGGTAATTTATATCCTGTGTATCACAGGAGCGAGCCCATAGCTGTGACTCTAATTTCAGCAGCTCTGATGAAGTGTTACATGAAATGGATTGCATCCAGAATGCTTCCTGCCGCCAAATATGTCACCAATGTTTGGAAATGAACTGTGGGTTGGTGGGTGGGGGATTCATTAGCTACTTCATGAATACATTATTGAAAACATAGATAATCATGTTAAAGGTTACACATACCCTCGGCTGTTGGCGTCACCCACATTAAGAAAAGGTATATTTATATTTTGCTGTTAGAATCCAATTAGTGTGTCTTCGTCAGCTTGACTGAGATAATAAATACAGTGAAAATAAATGTACGCTGCCAGGAAGGTAATTTGCAGAACTTGATCATTTTGTCTACTGTCGGTCAGCAAAAATACAGAAAGGGATGGTCCTAAAATAGAAAGTGGTACAAAACAATTGCTTCATACTTTATTGAACCCTGACTGGGAAAACGAAATCACGATTATCGTAAAAACACACAGATCATCGTAAACAGCATTCAAAAGGACCGTTTGGTCACAGTTCACCCATATTAAGCAACATATTCAATTGTTCCCAAGCAAACAATGTTTAACATGCAACATAAAGCTTTATCCCGTGTGTTCTGTGTCTATAGGCTTTGAAGCTTTTGGCAACTAAAGCACGCTATTTCAGGCAAGTAAAGTCATTTTTCCGCTTTCTCAGTGTTTGTACAACTGAAATTAGAATTGTTAAGAGCCACTAAATTACAGGAGCTCCCTTTTGTTTCGTTGGCAAAATATTAAAGGATGTTTGAAAGTCTGTTAATTTCTTGCGTGAACATTGTTTTGCAATTCCTGGAGTGAGTGCTTTGCTGCCAAAATCAGACACCGTCGTGAGATGTTCACTAAAAATATTTGATCTTAAGACTCCGTGTGTGAGCGCTTCTCCAGTGAACTGTAACCTGCTCTCTTTACGTCAGTTTGAGTTGTGTTAACTTGAGACGCAACCTTTGGAGGAAGTCAAGCACATGAATAAGGTTTACTTATCTACTTGGCCCATGGGACTTACACTACAGAAAATCTCATTATTTACCAGTGACATGGAGCAGCCTAAAAAAAAGGAAAAGCTCTCCTCATCTCCAGAGCCAGGCCGGCCTTTTAATGTTAATGAGCCACCCACTGCTCTGCTGCGCAGGCCAAGTCCTCGGTCAGCCAGACAAAACTAGGAAGCTGGAGTCCCGATAATGTCACTCAGAGATGAATACAATACATTTCAGTGGACAAAGTGCGATTCCACACAATGTGGATGTCTGTGATAACGACACATAGAGCTACTGTGGCCCGGGCATTAGTGCAGTTAACTGTGAATTCAAGACATACGATGTGTTGTCACCTGATAATTGTGGGCTTGATAATTAATACTAAATTAATGACATTTTTTCTTTCTATTTCTGCTTCATGTAATTTGTGGACTGTTACCTTCTTGCCCTATGTTCACCCATGTATGCACCTCTGACCAGATGAATTTTCTCTCTGGGATAATAAATTCACATTTTACACTTGTTGGGATTTTGTCAGTTGCCTTGTGCACCCTCATTGTCATGTTGGCCGCTCCACTGGAAACGTTCTGAGTATCACGTTCTGCTTGAGGACACACCGACTGAAGTTGTGAAAGCATTACTCATTTATTTTCCACAGGTCTGCGGATTAAAACCACTGACGTTTTGATCACAAGCTGCAATCTCTAACTGCTCGGCAACTGCCTCTGCAATCTGTCACAGAACTGCCTTTAGACCAATATTCTGCAAGATAAAACCTGACTCGCTGCTTTTTAAATCAAAGAGGCCACACAGTTACCTTCATCTCGTCATTATCGCCACTGTGGGAGCACTAAAAACACTGTTCCCTGGAGTCAAAACTTACCCTGTAGCTGTTCCAGTGGTTCTCTATGTAATACAAGTATCACATTACATCAGCTCAGAGTAATTGTCCATGTCACATGACGTTACCGTAAGTCACTTACCTTCTCAGAAAATAACTCTTTATCAGCCTCTTTGTAAAATAATTCAAAACCAAGTTCCTTCTCATGACCCATTGCCATTTTATTCTCAATTTTTCACGTGTTTTTTTTACACATGAACAAAGAGTTTCTCATCAGTGCCAACTTTGTAAAACGGATAATATTTTGGAGCCTAAGTCCTTGTCCTCTGTGAGTCCTAAGTTTCTTACATTTGGCTGCTTCATCTAATTGAATGAATTGACAGCAAGGTTGCGTGCTGATTTAATGTTCTCTCTCTGCCATCTGAGCAGTCCCTACCGCCATGTCTTTATAAGTATGAAAGAGCATGCATATGCACAGCTACTAAAATGGAAATGATCTGATTGTGGGCTTTGACATTGGCGGTTGAAGCCAAAATGGCTGGCCACTTGCTTCAGAGCTCCTCTCGAGTGGAGGCCTGCACTCAGGCCGCTCGATCGAAGCCGAGAGATACTGTTTCCGATCGATGCTCCATGCTCAGACGCTTCTCCAGGAGCATCTCAGAATCTCATCACTCACCTGGCCTACGGCTGACGCTTGTGCTCAAACTGTGCAATTATTTTGGAGGATGTCGATCACGGCTTATACAAGATGTGACATCATTGCTAACTTTGGGAAGGGATCCCCAAGCGGACGGTCCACTTATCTGCTGCTGCTCCTCTCACTTTCTCACCGTCTTCTTGCCCCTACTCTATTATTTATTCACCATTACACATAGCTCAGTGTGCAACAGTCTGCTGTAGCCCTCAGTAAAGCTGAAGTAACTCAATAGTGCAGGGTTCACTCCCATTTTCTGGGAAAGGAGATGTCCATTTAGTGGCAGAGTGGCTTTATTGCAAAAGTAAAAAACAAAACTTTCGTGGTTATCTAAACTTCTGCTCTGCTCTTTTAGTCACTCGGGTAGCTGTTGTTGGGCCAATGTGATGTAACCTTTCAGCTAAAAGAAAACTTATTGCAAAATGGGAAAAGTAGGAAAAACTTAATGTGCAATAACATCGAAGAGCAAAAGGTGATGAAAGTGCTTTGAGCTTCAAACAAAAGCTTTTTCTTTCTCAGATATGTAGGAGTCATTTTCCATGTCATGGCAAACTCTATCACATCCCCGATAGCACGAGAGCGTCAGGCAGACTTCACAACTCCACACGTGGAGTGTGTTGGTACACAGTCCTATGAAGAATCAAGCCATATCTAATTACTGTAACTTCGCCATCCCCTGTGGTATCTGATATGTCTGCGTGAGTGTGAATTTATCATGGACTATTAAACTGTCAGCTACCGCCGCAGGGGCGAATACATTGCATGACGCACAGTAGTGATCATTTGACAAGGAGACAAAAGGACTGAGGGAGTCGAATGGAAGTCAGCTCCACAGGACCTCAGGTAGATGCATTCAAATTGCAGGAACGATTATGAGGCTACATGGGAAATGATGTTGGAAGTGTGATACTGATAAAAAGGCTTCTTTGCTTAAAGTTCACAGAATTGCGATGCTGAATTTTAGATGCTACAGCTAACCGTCGACTGCTAACTGAAGGCCTGTCTCTCGGAGCCGACACCCGCCCTCCTCTAAGTGAAGTAGGCTTCTGGTGGCGGTGACTGCCTGATTTTTTTTTTCACGTTTCTGCCATTTAGGATTTAAACTAATAAACAAACTATTAAATCGTACACGGACCCTGGATCTTCAACTTAATTTTTTTAACGTTTAAAAAAAAAATCAGCAGCGATCTTACACATTGCACCTTTCAGTCAGCGGTGGAGATGGTTGTCTTTTGACCAGTGACAGATGTGAGGTGCACTAAGCAGCACTCTGCTTACCTCAACAGCCGCCTTCGCTCGCTCAAACTCCTCCTCCAGGGACTGATGTCTGGACAGGAGGGCACTGCCCCACCGCGGCTCCTTGGCTAGGCGAGCCTGTCACACACACACACACACACACACATGTTTCATAATGCATATATTCCCAGACAAAATCTATTAAACACATACACGCGCGCACACACATCCACATAGCAGCACTGCACATCACTCACGCCACCAATCAGCCAGAGGGAGAGACAGGCAGGGAGAGTGTGCAGGGTCAGCCGTCTCTGCTTTCTCAGGGACGAGTAAATATCCCTGCCTCGACAAAGCCTCTGACATGCTTAAGAAGGCCAGCAGAATCACTACTGTCAGCATCTCGTCCCACCCCTCATCTGAATGCCATGCTACTCATCCAGCCTCTAGCAATTTCACTCCCTTTTCCGTGCACCTGCACATGCAATGTCTGAACTTTGTTGATAGCCTCTCAGTTACAAACTTGCAGATGAAGAAAGCATTGCTCTAGTGTGAAAATGAAAATTACCCGCATGTGGTTTTGCGTTTTGAGTGCGGTGTAGTTTACATGATTCCACATTACACCTACACATTGAACTGAAGGGTAAAGTATTTTGAGATAGCCTGTCATGCTCAGATGTGATATGGCGCTAGATTTTCTGTAGCAGTGACTGTACTTATGGGGTTAGCGAATCCACAACAGAGACTGAGGAATTAATTCCTCCGTGTCAGTGGCTTCCCTCAGAATGGGCCAGCCAGTACCTGTAACAATTTCCATCTCTACAGACTTCCATTGTGCAAGATTAATTAAGGTTACTTAATCTCATTAACAGACAGTAAATTGCCTAATCCATTCATTCTAGGTAACCATATCTATTTTTTATTTTACAAGAACAAAAATGCATGCACTGTAAAACATCTTACCACATGTACAAAGCTCTTTGCTCTTGTATGATTGGTAAACTCCACCCAAAAACACTCTTATCACATTTTGGTTGTATTTATTTATTTATCTTGAATCCCCCTGAAGTCTGGCATCCTTTGGCATCCTGACAAGAGATTTCCAGTACAGCCATAGTTTAATACCAGAAAAGAATCAGGAACATATTAGCAGCTGATGTCAGGCTCTGGTGCCAGTGTTTCAGAAACGAAGAGAGCTTCTATCAGGACATAAGTTTTTATTTTCATTTAAAGTGGCAATCCTTAATATTTCAGTCCTGGATGATTTATCAATTATATTTGAGTGATAACATTGTGCTTTGAGTTTAGCAGTCTGGAGTCTTGGGATGTGTCTGAAACTCCATACTAACTGAATTTTGTGCATAGTTCCATTTATTGTGTGTATACAATGGAGGAAAACGGTACTACAGCATTTCCTTTCCAGGAATGTCGCCACAGTCACCCAGTTCATAATACTGCAAATATATAAATATTGCAATACTTTCATCAGTGGGCCATAGGCTGTAGTATATGTCATGCGACACACGTTTTCCTTCCTTGCATGCATGAAACTAAAACCGCTCTTTACAGTATCTCTGTCTGCTATTATGCAACTCCTGAGCAAAACAAATTGAGCGTGTTTGTTTGCCAATAACTTCCCTCCGTCTCGGTCAGTTATCTTTAATCCCAGATCTATTATTTATCAGAGTGCTGAAAAGGTGTTAAACTAGCTTGGTGAGATCAACACTAATGGGCTCGGAGTAAGGCTGAGTAATTCATAGGTTCTTAATAATGGCGTCTGGAAACAAGTATCCGTTATGCAAAGCTACACAGAGACTGAGGAGGAAAGCGCTTGACATTTGGACCTTGTAGCACCACAAAGGAACAATCTCAAGGCCGACAATGTATCTGGATTTCGTCGAGGCTGCCTTCTGGCTTCAATAATCTCCTTTTTTTTTTGGGCTTTTAAGTCAGATTCTCTGAGATGGTGATGCTTTTTTTCACGGTGCAAATGTATAACTCTTTCAATAGCATATGAAAGGATGCATAGTCTTACATGTCTTCCACTAATATACTGCCTGTTGAGCTGAAATGGAAGAATTGCAGGTGTTAGGAAAAAAGGATGGGTAAACAATTACTCAGCAGGGTGACTCACTGGAAACAAACTTCAACGTTAAGGGTACGTTATCATGCATTGGCATGCAGTTGCTGAATAAAAAAGTTAAATTCATAATTGCACGAACTCATTATGAGGGTTTAACCATCAGTCAGAAACAATATGTTTGAGAAGTGTGAAGCTTTCTCACTTCACAAGGATGCTGATTTCAAGTGCAGACGGTGCAAATAATAATGAGGATTACTGACCGCTGCTGTCTTACAGAGCACTTACTTGAGATGCTAAAGCAGAATCTGGATCCACTTTGGTATTTGCTTCCAAGGAGTTCTTGTTCAACGGCTCTATTTGGGTTTTACAGTCTATGGACCTAAAGTAGAAGAGAAACAGGTGGTTTACATCATACTGACACACTTGATATGAATACAACGCTTCTGATACTCATGCGAGATGCAGTATCTCAAGGGTACGCTCATAAGATTTCTCTTATGTTGGACCATTCCACAAAAGTCTTGATGATGTTCAGTGCCAATGTTTTTTTAATTTCTACAATATCTGTGCATGGCTACTACGTTAGAGGAAATGTTTGGGAAAGATTGTGGTTACGGCAAATTAACTATGGTTTGGTTAAGGATAGGCAACTTAAACACTTCCTTAAACCTGCAATAATTAAGTATCCGTATGTTGGGAAGCTGTTGCTAATCTAGTGGACATGGAGGAACAGAAGCCTCATTTAGAACTATGTTTCTCAACACATTGCAATATAATTGCCCAGTGAAATATCTGATTCTTTAGCTGTTAAATACTCCACAATGTTCACCAGCTGGTCTCTGTCTACCGTTTGGAGCTTGGCAGATAGCGCACATAATGCCAGCTCAGCAGAATACCTACCACAGAAGCTCATTGGATGAATTTTTAGAAGAACGCCGTCTCTCCAACTTCCATTTTCTGTTGCCATTCCTCTCAGGGTTGATGTTCAGCTCTTCCCATTTATCCAACGTTGAACCAATGGTACCTGGTGACAGTAATAAAGTAATGAAGAATAATACAATAATAAAATCACAAAACACATAATTGGCAACAGAGGCAGTTCATTTGTTGTCAAAAACAACAAAAAGTCACTCTGAAGCTAAAGCTAACCTCAGTCTATTATCTGTTAATCTGGACAAATGCTAATGTGTTTTTAGCTTTATGAAAAAGGAAAAAAAGTACATTTCAATTTCGTCATTAAGCATTAGCACTAATTTCAAAAAGTAACTAATAATGTTTTCCATTAGTTAAAAAGCAAACCTTTTGACACCGGATTGCAACCACTAATGGAGTCTTTCTGATAGAACAGTGAGCTAAAAACAGACTCTAAGTGATGTGAGTGTCTAAATGAAAAACATATGCCCACAATTGTAACAGATGTAAAGTTTTGTTTAAATGATGCCAGAGTTATAATCAATCCTCACCCCAATGAATTATTCACCACACTGTAGTCTGACACAGTCTACATAATTAGTTCTCATTGAAGACTTTAACCTTTTCAACTGGCAAATAGGAAAGTAATTGGCCGTTTCCTCTTAATGTCTTATAAGATGATCCCTTTCATTACAGTAAATTGGCTTGATCCGTCTTTGCCCTATCTTGAATGTGTGCGAGGT
This sequence comes from Anarrhichthys ocellatus, assembly GCF_004355925.1. Classification (NCBI taxonomy): domain Eukaryota; kingdom Metazoa; phylum Chordata; class Actinopteri; order Perciformes; family Anarhichadidae; genus Anarrhichthys; species Anarrhichthys ocellatus. The sequence goes on from NW_022280060.1 coordinate 1,029,509, forward strand.
CGGTTCCATAGGGGTTGATGGGAGTCTGGGTTGTTGGGTTATTTATGAGCGTGGTGGGAGATTTATGGCTTTTGAGTGAGGTTGTTAAGCTAGCAAGTGTGCAACGACAGGATTTAAGTTTTACCAGCCGTGACAATGAAGCTTTTGTTTTCACCATGTGAGTCTGTGTGTGAGTCATCATGGAAAAATGTGGGTCTGATATTCCCCTGGGCTGTTTTTGGTGATTCCATCGCAAGTTATAGAGTTATAGATTTAGATTTAGTATAAATTCCTCGCTGTACACCTAAGGCACTGCTGCATGCTGTGTGCTGTGTGCTAAGCTATCGGTATACTGAACAGTGACGGATTTAAATTCTTGGTGGTAAAGACACATAAGTCAGTCAGTACGATACTTAGCCGTAAATGCAAGCCATCCACTCAAGCGTATGCGTTTTTAAGTGGTACCAAGTAACTGATGGTTGTTCTGCATCATTCTTCCAAAAGATGGACTTTCTTTTGCCCATAAATTGCACGTTAGCAATGTGTATACTTTTGGCTTCTCTAAAGGATTGTGAAGTATCCAACGTTTACAAGCCGTCTCTACCTGAGTCGAGTGATGCCCTCTCTGGGGTCCTCATGCTTTGTCCTGTCTGTTCAACTTCCACCTGGATCAGCTCTGTCTCATCCGTCTTCTTCCTGTGAGAGTTGTTCTTCTGGCTGTTGCCCCGGGAAGACAGAGGGCTCCTTTTGTCCTTGCTGGTCCTCCTTTCGCCAGGTTCACTGAGATCCAGCAGGTCCAGTGTTGAAGATAGCACTGTGAGGGACATGACAGTAGTTTAGTTAAACCAGCTGTGCTAATAAGTGGCTGGTATTGTATACACCCTGTGAGTCCGTTTGTTTGTGTCAAAATGTGTCCTGGAGGAACCTGTTGTAGTGGGAAGTACCACAGGAGAATACTTTTTCAGGTGTTTAATATGTCTGTGGACTGATTTTGGCGTCACAACCGTGCAAGATGCAGGCACGAAACATTACAGTGTGAAGTTGAGATCAAAGTGAAGGCCGAGTTCAAAGATGGGCGTGGTCCACGCAAGTGCGCCGGAAGAAAGGGTGTAGGAAGTGAGGAATTTCTGAATGAAAGTCATCTGGGTGATTTTTGTTCTTAAATATTAGATAATTCAGCGATCATTGTGTTGTTTGGATGTTTTGCGATTCTTCAGCATGTATTATATTTTGAAAACTTTCCTTTCTCTTCATAATAAGATAGAACGACGGGTTTTCACTTATTGTCCTGCTTGAAGCTTTGATTTTAATCTACACATTTTCTGACACTGCGAGTTGAGCTGTCAAAGGTACTTAAGCTGTCACGGTATTTCCCGCCGGGTGGACATCTAAAAAAAATGTACTGCTGCTCTTTTCAGAGAATCAAAGTATACTCCAGGTCACTGCACAGTCTGGTAAGGATAAGGCAGCCCCTTGAGGAGCTCCAGTTTGGTCAATTAAGTATTTCAATCGCAGGTTGTTCGAGCGGCAAAGAAGGACAGAGCCTTCTGTCAAAGAGCTCAACTTTTGTCTGTGATGTCGTCTTCATGACTGCAGACTCTGAGGTGATTCCCAGTTTCAACATAAAAGAGAAGAATATTTGGTTTGAGTAATTATTGTTATAAATTCAAAACCTCAGGTAATAGCAGAATGTAAGCTTTCTCATTATTTTTTAGTTTAAATTTGATTGTAAATCAATTCCTTATCACTTTTCTTTCACATCTTGTTTATTGAATATTTTCTGTATTAGTAGTTTGACTTGTAGTTCGAGTCAAATGGGCAGTGGGCTCGCTGCGGCTGCTTATGTGCTGCCAGTGTTTGCTGTGACTTTCAGACTGCATCCTTTTGCATGAGGACAGTTCCTCATATGTGAATATCTTCCCACTGAAATAAGTAAATAAATAAATAAAACGAACGCAAACAGGGTGAAATGCGGACAAGGAGCCTAATGTCCGGTGATGTGTTTCCTCTCATATCATTGTAATGGGACATTTGTGTGAAGTGCATTTTTGCTGCTGGTCATTAATTTCTTGCCTCAAAGGTTAACATCATCATATCTTCTAAATGCATAATACACATTACATTACATTGTCAGTGCAATGCACACCAAAGGCCCATCTAGAATGTTTTTCTATGTGAACATGCAATCATTGTGTAGTTTCTAATGATCTTTTTCATTGCCTCCTGACTTTTACGAACCAATGTCAGTGAGAAACATTGTAAACCAAACAGAAGGGATGGCAAACGTTGTTATAAGAGGCTCATAACCCCAGTTAAACAGCATTTTTATGCATTGGTTATTTGAGGAACCTACAAAGTTTTCTCACTTATTTCCCAGGACCCTGGCTGTGTCCTTTGTGCAATGCGAGCTCACTACAAACTACAAACACATGACTGCATAATTGGCATGCCGCTGTTTCATGACAACCAACTGAGCGCATTTGTTGACTGAAATCTCTGTGTAATTAGAGAGTATGCTTGTCTTCCATGCCTTGTGCTCTTTAGATGGCGAGTACAATTACAAATCAAGGGAGACACACTCGTGGGGAAGGTTGCCTGAAGAGTCTTCAGCACCAAAAGGAAACACAAGCTGTTCGTAAAAAGGCAATGATGTCAAAAATGTTTTGGCACCCTTGAGTCTGTACTTGAAATGATGAGGCTGGGAAGACAATCGCACAAGTTTTCCTCATCAACTGGATATTTCAACGGGATGCTCGTATACTGTATATCAATCAAATGAGTTGCTCTGGTGGCCAATGGACTGAAGGCGAGCAAATAAATATGATTGCTGAGCATTTTAGTCGAGTTTTTAGGTTTTTAGCTTCACAACATGATGGAAACAAAAATGATGGGGTCGTGAGAAGGGGAAGGACATAGATTCTGATATGACCTTTGTGAGTCAAACCTCTTACATTAGTATTAGAAGTGTTACTGAGTTAACAAGACACTCTAGAAAGTTTTCTGCAGTTAATAGTTGCAGGTTCCTGTTAAAAAGTCACAGTAATGGTTGAAACAGTGGGTCCTTGACTTCTGACAGAAAGAGACAAAAGCAGGCTTCTCATTTCTAGTCAATACTTGTTGAATTTGTCAAATGAAATGACAACTAGCAGATTTGATCATCTCTAGCTCTTAGAATCAGTTAATCATTCTTTGGTTTACTAATTTTAATACAAGAACCCAAATGATCTACATTATCCTATTTCCAAAATGTATTTTTCACGTTTACAAGACAAAACGGTTTGACCAGACAATCGCTGTTCAGGGTACGTGCGCTGCTAATGGTCTTTTGGATGTTTCCAATTTCCAATTTAACATTTAGCAAACAATACGTTTCAAGAGAGGAGAGATCGATCACTAAAATCTCAAGCAATCAATTGTGTTTAGGTGAATTCAAAGGTGAGAACCATTATGTCTTTAGAGTATTCCTGTGAATATTGAACCGGCCTGTCGGAGCAAAGAGCTGACAAAAGAAAGAAAAGATTTTTGGGATTGAGTTTGAAGGAGAGCGGATTCTCTGCAGCGAGGGGCTGTTGATGAGAGGCTCTCCTTGATGAAATACGTTTCGGTCTTTGTTGGCAAATAAGTACTGATGAACACCCTCAACAAAGTGGGAAGGGCACAGCAGTGTTATTCCTTAGGGGCAACCAGCCGATATGTTTTTATCATTTTATTAATTACATTTTAAATTTAAACAGACATTTATTTGACTAGTGTGTTTATAAACCTCAGATACCCATAAAAGCATTTTATAATTTATGATAGGGTTTTAAAAGTTCCTTCAACCTCAAAATCAGACAAAAGTAAAACTGCCTGCAATAGAGAACACAGCATGGTGTAGGGCTCATGTAGATCAGCATATTTGAGCTGGTAATTATCATTCATTATTTATTTTCTTTGCTTGCTAATTCCTGTTTAGTGATATTCAGTGCCAGTCCATCACAGTATGAAAACAGATCAACAATCACACCTCACATTCTCTTCACCTGCATGTCTTTAGACTGTGGGAGGAAATCAGAGCAGCTGGAGGAGACCTCTTACTTTTAGAACTACTCGGCACTGATGATTTTATGTACATGGATTTGCGTATTAAATGGCACATAAATCAACAATAACACACAAAGACTATATATTAGACAGGATCTGACCATTTTTGGAATTTCGAGGTGCATAACCAATTATTATATTAGGCCTCCATCATTGCCAGCGGAAGCGGCAGGAGGCACTGGGGAGACAGAAGGTTTAGCGGTCCCCACAACATCCACCCATAATTGGCCCGCCTGAATCGGCACAGTCAGTGGCCGGTGTGGTGATGACACATGTCAGCTGTGCAATCTGGTTCTGCAAATCGTCATTCAAATGATGGTACAGCTCAGTGATCAAGGTCCCATCCCCATGTGGAAACCAAGATGGCCCTTTTACTCGGCATCTGTTAAAGTCACCTAACCCTAACCCAACACCTACTTTGACCCGGTTCATTTTAAGTTTATTCATTGTCGGGATGAAAAGCTTGTGATTAATAAATAACGTACAGTAGTACAGATATACTCAGGGAAACACTCTTGAACTTAAATTTCACATGTGCTCCACTGATGCTTCAAGTAAAATCTGATTTGCCAGTTTGCGCCAATGCTTTGAATAGTAGTGGGTAGGGTGTGGTGCACAGTAGGCTATTATTATCGTTGATGTATTTTTATCTAGAATTATGATTCATACTATGTAATGCATGGCCTCTGTGCAGTTACAATATGTTGGGCTGTAGTGACCTAATGACAAGTTGGTGTATTCATTAAAAACAAAGTGCAACAAAAGTGCAATGGAAACCCAGAAATAAATGATGACATTCGTGAAATATGAAACAAACGGATATGCGTTTTCTACATTGTTTTCCACCGTTTGAGGTTTAACTCTCTCTCTTTTAATTTCATCCACTTTTTCTGCAGTGGTTTAATGGCACAGGAATGTCAGGGCAACCAACTGTTTTCTTGATGCTGATATTTGCATAGCTGTAGTGGATGGAAGCAATCATTAACATTTTATTTAGCTGATTTTCTGGAAATTTGATTAAAATTTGCTCCACATTTAAAAAGTCTATGTTTTTCAAAGGCCTGAGTTGTTGAAAACAGTTGTCACAGATTGACTTCAATATTAATTTTCTTCTAAATGTGTATGTATATATATATATATGTAGAGAGAGAGAGAGAGAGAGAGAGAGAGAGAGAGAGAGAGAGAGAGAGAGAGAGAGAGAGAGACTCTGTTTTCACGTCAACTGTTAGACGGACCTTTTTACAGATGGAATATTGAGTGTACCGTACCAGCTGTGTTGGAAGTCACTGGGCGGGAAACCCCATCACACTTGGTCTCGCAGAGGAAATCGTCGATGGAGGGACTTAAAAGCGGGCGGCTCTCTTGTTGCTCACTCACCAGCTGTAAGGGCAGACAGACAAGACAGTTCAGGCATGAAACTCCTATCACACAAGAGTCCCTGGTATGTTAACATGAAGTGAAGTTCAGTCCTTTTGGGCATGATACAGGTGACACCAGTGTCCCCATACTGACACATCTCTGATGCGCAAATGTCTTTCAACATGTCTGTGTGTCGTTTTAGGAAGATGGTACACGTTTGTGCTCCTTTGCAGCACATCATTTATTCACAGCATCTTGACATAGATGCACTGAAGTGATTCAACTGTCAGATGTCAGAGATGTTGCAAATTTTTTAAGAGTTAACATCAATGTAAGGCTGAAAATTAGACAACGTTTTTTACTTGGACTGTAATTACCTGTAGTCTTAACATACAGCTGGTGTGCAATGAGACATCTCCCAAACCCCCCTACCATTTTGAAAGTTGTTGTTTTAGTCAAACTTGATTGTAAAGATCCTTCACACACAACTCTCCCATCAAAGGTGCAATCAAAGAGATCTCTCCTTGGTTTTTCGTGTGGTGTTGCAAAAAGTAAGTTGGACAGGAAATAGCCAGGCTAAGGTTGTAAACACAAACTGCAGGAACTAGCATGGCTAACAACATCATTCTACAAGTTGTAAGTTATGTGACTTCTTATCAAATCAATTTATTGTCATTAACTTCTATCACTGTCATGGCACTTACTACAGCCAAAAAGCATCCCTTTGTCTCCGCTGCTTGTTTGATTTTGCCATCCTTTGATATAAATATGAATAAAAACAATCAATATTTTCTGAATAGGTGGTCAATCCCACCCCATCTTTTAAGCTGGCTGGACATCGAAGAGCAATTTCAATCAGATTGAGTCCGAGCGGCCTTAACTTGTTACCAGAAGCGGATACTTGAACGAATGAATGGGGAGTTAAATGTACTGTTACCGCGCTTTCAGAAGCGGCCTAATCAGGCATGATAAGTGAAAACACCTGTGTGAGATGACCATAGGTGTGTAGGGCTGTTACTATTTAAGATTCTACTTTTTACTTTTTACATACAAGAACATGCAAATACAAACATCTTCCATCCCTCTGCTCTGCTGTTGCAGTTATATTTTCCTTGTTTCTGCTCTGAAAGTCTTTTACATGCAGATATATGAAGGACAACCCTGTTATATAGGCAAGTGTACACAATTAAGTAAACTGGGTCTCTCATTTACAATATATTTAAGAAATCTGTTTACTACAGAAAATGAAGACTAGGTTACCTCAGTGCATTAGCCCCAGTCATTGAGAGAAGTACTGAGATGAGCTGAGAGAAACCTGCTGGATCCGTCCCAAACAATAATTGTTGACCATTATTGTCTGTCTCACCTTCCAAACCATGAAAATGCAAATGACGTTGCCTGTGATGCACTAATTTGTCGGCTTGCCTGTGCAGCTGCAGAAAAGGATCCAATTCATTATTGGTGCCACGAAGCCTCGATGTTCCAGGTGCAGCTGGTCACAATTTACCAACCAATGCTTTTATAATTTGGAGGTAAAAACCAGTGTTGTCTCTTAGAAAGGGTAAGCCACCACCACTTCTGTCCACCTGCGTATCGTGTATGCTGGCGGCGAGGAAACATGACATTTGTTATTGTAGCTCTCCAGGCCATGATCGCCAGCAGAATTTAAATGAAGGCGCCATAGTTTAATTACCAATCATGGAATGGACAGCACACAACCTGCCATATGCTTTATATATGAAAGGTGATGAAGCAGGTTTTCCTGTCATGTCTTCACTGTACCTGCTAATACAATTACAAATGTACAGTATATCCATCCTGTATTTAACACATGTTTAGTTGATGTTGGCTTTACGCCCTGGTTATTTGGGGTTCCACAGACCCCACAGATGTATATGTAAAAATATTAGTGATTGCAAAAATAGTTCTTCCTTAAACATTTTTTGCTTTTCTTCTGACCTGTAAAACTCGATATGTAAGTGGAAACAAACTGGGATGCACGTGAAATGACCATGAAACATAATTACACCAAGTAAGGTAATATTTCATGTTTTATATGCTTTCTGCCCTATGCATGAACAAATAAACAGTTGTTTCTGTCATGTAGCCTACCCTCAATGATATAGATAGGTTGACTAAATAAAAGTCTCCTCTAAAATAAACCATAAAGTTAAGTCCACACCTCGCAAAAACAACCCCAAAACACCTTATAAAGGTAGGATTTCTTGCAGGACTGTTGTTCTAGACAGCATTAGTTTTAGCTAGATGTATCTAATAAAGTCGCAACTGAGTGTATATTACTTTAGTTTTTAAAATAGTAATTTACAGCAATGTAAAGTCTGTTATACAACACAGGGAGGTTAGTTATGTTTGGGGTCAATTAGACACCAGAACTTTAGTGGACTGACCTATAAACAAACTTAAAAAAATAAATGAAAACGGATATCCACATTGACTTGGGATTTGGGAGTCCTGGCTTTGTGTAAGATGTGCACACATAGATCTGTTGCGGTCTTCAGTTTAGGTGTGTTTGCAAGCAATTCTCATAACTTTGTTTTAGCATTGTTCAACTGTTAAATGGCACCAGGCTTAAGCTTCAATAAAAGAGAAAACTAATTATAATTCATGATAAGGTGGATTTCATGAATTTTGCTTCATGCAACAATAGAAATGTTTCTTTAACAATGGAGATGATGATAACTAGTTTGGAATATGATTCAATATTTGCTGCACAAAAGAATAAAGAAGAAACTTTCTCCGCAGCCAGAAAACCTTTGAAAAAAGTACATACTGTAAATAATATCCAGAGAGGGGACATTACTTTGTGGAGCAGGAGTTTGTGCTGCGCTACAAGAACGCTGACCCAGCATAGGTAATTAGAGTTTGTGCTGTTGTGGTGTCAGAATAAAACTTTGGTTTGCAGGAAGTCTCACAGTGTGAAGTGACCCGATTTCCCCCTCAGCTGCTGCCGGCCCATGCATTTTCCCCCAATGTTGGAACGCAGCGACAAATCATAGGATGAAAACATACCGTAGCAGTCTCGTTTTTAAAGGTCGACTTTATCCAGTGTTTTACGGTCGACGCTGGGAACTCTGAGTGACGGCTGAGCCACCGGTGACTCGGTTACACATTCATCTTAGTTCTGTCAAAGAGGTTGATGCCTCATTTCTTCTTGACTTCAAAACTTCATAAAACCTGAATAATAACCACTCAACTGTTGGCCTTTAATGGAAGAAAGGAATTATTTCAAATGGCTGCTGCTGCTTTAATTAATTAGATGATTTTTGCCCACATTCAACAGCAACACTATACCGATTAAAACACCACCTGAAGCCAACGTCGAAATGATGAAACTGACAGACCCAACGCTGGCATCGAGATGAGAGAAGCCTCTGCTTGTCATTCAGAGAAAACAAAAATGTCAGCATTCATCCGCCCTGCTATTATTATGCAGCACATCAAAACACTTTCTCCCTTTTAGCCAGCGTGTTTGTGTTTGTTGTTGTTGTGGATGAGAGAGGGGTACAGTGGTCTGGCTCACTGTGTTATGTGTAGACTGCTGGGTATGTTTTTCAGAAAACTGGCTTCTTTTAATCTTTTTGAATATTTCATAACATGTCTGGCAGGTGTTCGGATCGGATACTTGTTTGTCGAGACAATTAGAGAGGGAAGTAATTGATTAGTCTCATTGAATTAAAAATAACCTGCATTAATTTTAATAATTGATCAATTGTTTTCTAAGCAAAGATTCAATACTTCAATGTGTAAAATCTGCTGACAGAGGAATCAAAAAATATCACTCCTTATGATTCCTGTGTCCCCTACAGTAATGGACTGTCCTGGTCCTGGAATTATGATTTAAAAATGATTATTAGGTCTGTTAGTGCTTTCAGATCTATCAGTGATCTTCTTAAATATCAATTAAATCAAATACAAACTACTACATTGCTTTGCACAGCGATGTAAAAAAATATATATTCTGTATTAGAGACATTTCTCTGGTTTTCCTGAATTCAACAAATCAAATGTAGCTTCATCCAAACAGCTTCTCAGCTGACTGGTCCATTCAACGTCAATGCCAGCTGAGCTGTATAAATATAGTGTACTCTTGTGGAGACATGCGACCTGAAGACTGGAGGTGGAGAATCTGTTAACAATGGATATGACATTCATAAATGTGCATGTTAGCAGTGGCTGAGTGGAAAATAACCAGAGAAACATCTGTCAGTGAATAAACAAATGTGTGATGCTTGTGAAGCATCTTTTGGGAATATCTGAGAGTTACAGTCTGCATTAAATGAGGGGAACTGTTAAAGCCTGTAGTCTGTGTGAAAACTCTCCGAATGATAAATTACCTTAGATTCATCCACTCTTATTACTTTAAGTCGTTGTTTGATTATACAGCTGGTCTATAAGGCTCCAGAATATTTTTTTTATTGCCACCATCAAAACCATCAAAAGTTCAAATTGTCATCCTTTTACTTTGTGATAAACTGCAACCAGCCTTATTGTTATTACGAGAACATGATCTCTGGCACAGGAAGCCGCTGCTTTACTAACTGAATGATGCATTTTTATAGGATTATAAACTGTTGGTGCGTGTTGTAGTTTTTAGCCACACTAGCAGCTCGAGTCGGTCGGTTGATCGCTGTACCATGGTTTGCCATGAAATGTTGGTGACTTTTCCTCTAGTGCTGCTATGATGTTGACATTTGTGTTTGTTAGTTAAATGTGTTCACAATTCTTGGATGGAATACTATGAAATTTAGACCTTCATGGTCAACATATAACTTCATCCAATACTTTGGATTTAATTAGAGCCAAATGTTTGCAAAACTTATCATATTTACTAATTCCCTAGTGACAACCTCAGCTTCACAGTTAATACAGCTAATTAACAAATGTTAGCATGGCAACATGGTAAACCGAGATGGTGAACAGATCAAACATAATACGTGCAAAACATTAGCATGTTTGCATTGTCATTGTGATCATGTTAGCATAATGACGCTAACATTTAGCACAAATCACTGCTGTATCCGAGTACAGTCCGACAGAGCTATAGGCATTGCTGCAGACTTTTAAATAACGACTGACTGAATGAGTGACTTATAATTGGTCGCAACTAATAATTGCAAAAGTCAGATTTCATTCAGGATCAAGGATGCGACTGTACATCACCATCGGCAGTCTCCTGATGAAGGACACTGTACTATCTTCACCGTACACTGCCCGGTCGCTGTTTTTATAAGCACTTCCTGTGATTGCCATCGGGGCCTACTTTAAATAAAGATCTACAAAAGATGAGACCTCTGCATTTTCCTCTTCTAATCATCTGAAAAATGGGGACAGAAGGTCTACCGCATTCGTCTGGGGAGATGCATCAAGCACTTTGGTAGCTGGTAACATGCAAACGCCAATTAACCAAGAGAGCAGCTTCCTGAGCTGTTTGCCTATTACTTTCACTACAAGGAGGTTACCGTTTTCCCCTTCTGCCTGTTTTCCTCCTTTGCTCCCCTTCTGCTCTAATTTTTTGCTCATCTCCTATGCAAATCACTTTGGCACTTTGTTTGCTTTAAGGAGTGCTGTAGAAAATTATGTAATGGAGAACTTGAGCTAATTGTGCCGCTTGGGCTTGACTCCAAGAGATCTCTCAGATGTTGCTGTTAATGGAGACGTGTACCAGTTAAACTTGTCAGAGCTTTGAAGGCGTGGAGGTCGAGGTGAGGACAGCAGGAGGTGGAGAGAATGGAAAACGCGACACAAAGGGAAAGGTGGATACAAAATATCAAAGCAGAGGCGAGAGTAATACAGGCTATGTTAGGGATGGTTGTCTTGAGAAACAATTACAGCCAACTTCTTTCAGTGTGTTTAGTTCACGTGGAATATGATGTGATCAGGAATTACATCACATTTAACTCTTCAGAATCTGTATTTTTCAAAAGCAAAATTGTATTTTCCAAAAGCAAAATTGTATTTTCTTTATTCTGATATATCTTTGAAAATGTTCTCTGTAATGCAGCTGGTTGTTTACTCATTACAGCTGTGTGAAAGCTGTTGTTGTGGGTGGCAATGAACTGTTCCATGTACTCCCACGGGCCGGTCTACTGGAGGTCAGTTAGCTTGGTTGGGTATTTTATGACTCATGATGGCTTTACAAGATTTGTCCTCAGGCCGCAGAATTTGAAGACTGAATTTTATATTTAATGTGTGTTTCACTTTTCTCAAAGGATAAGGGTGGCATTATTTTGTATTCTCTTATATTCAGCAAACCCTATGAAAAGACCAAAATCAACAAAGCAGTAGTGCGTCTCTTAATACTTTCCAGTTTCCCTGCCCTGTCTGTGGCACTCAGCCCCAAGACTGATTCCTACTGAACATTCAAATCCTGAAAAAACAAATATATCACAAATATATAGTTTGTTTTCTAAAACAGCTGGGCACTGTAGTTTTTTGCAAACATTACTCGACCAGGAGGGAATATTGCATTTGTTGGGAACAATTTTTAGCTGCGTATTAATACACATTTGGTACATTTGTAAGTATTTATGGCAACAGAACGATGTGGTATTGCCTCAAAATTATATATACTGTATATAGTGCCCATGTTTGTAATAAAAGAACATGTCACCCAGTAAAACAGTGTGGCTTATTAATACGATATATCAGGCTTTGGCTACACAGAAAGTCTTTTCATGGGATTTGTTAAAAATATGAAAAATATAGTATCACAAGATTTATACTTTAAGCAGCAAATCAATTTCACATGCACTAATACACTCACAGTAATGTGTGGTTTGGTTAAGTCCAAATGAAGTGATGGGAATGAAGGAACGATAAACTCTTAGTATAATAGTTTTGCCTGTTATTATAGATAAATAGTTAGGCGTAGCCTATAAACAATGTCTGATGTTCATGCTGCTTCCTTTAAGGTTTTCCTCATCTTCTCAGCTCGGGCTAAGCTCAGACCCCTGACTCTGTAGAAGCCTAATGAGACATCGTATGTGATATTTGGCATTACAAATTTGACTTGACATGATATGACATCTGGCGTGAGGAGCCACAGCCTGTCGCTTAGCCTTTCTCACTTGCTAGATGGGACACAAGATGATGGGATGGGACACGCTGATGGATGGGACACAAGATCAAGATGGGACACGCTGCCTCTAAAACTGCAGCCTCAGCCACTGGAGAGCACTGCAGCAATCACGAGTTGTGTCTGGCCACATTGAAGCAACGTCCACGATGAGCTTAAAACTGCAGTTGCTTTTTAAAATCTTGTGTTTGTTTTCCTAAAAAAAGGGGTTTAAGCAAAGCGATACAAAACAAAGTGAGAAGTGACTTATGGACTTGGAAATCTAGAATGATGAAAATGGAATTCTTTACATAAGAAAGAAAAACAAGCAAGTTATTTGCTTTACTCAGTTCGGGCATGAAATATTTACCAGAGAGTGGTACTACAAAGCAAGTTAGACAGAGCCAGGCTTTGTTCTTCTAAAGCCTTAGTCGAAGGTAACTGTTACCACGATGGTGGTTATCAACTTGCTTTGGTAACCCCGGCTCTCTCAGGCTCTGCATGTTTTTATAAAAGAGAGTGTACACTCCCTTGACACACACTGGACTGATCGTGTGCCGCCTACTTCCGCCGATGTGAAACACTTATTACAGCAAAATGCAACGCTGTTGCTGCAAATGACGAGGCAGGAGAGGTATGCTGGCAGAAGATTAATAACTGTACATTTGTGAGTTTATATATTTATTTTATAGCTCAATGTTCTCGATACCGAGTGTATTTTTCTAACAACAACTGTACATTGTACAGCTCTTAAAGTTAAACTTGATGCCGCTTAACGTCATACTGAAGTATTGCATTTAGGTTTGACTTTATCCTGTAATGAAGGATACCAAATCAAAATGAAATTAATTTTATAATTTAATACTATCTTCTGATGAATACCAACAGACTAAGACTAAACAGAAATGCACCGAATTCAGGTGAAGCAGATCTTTTATTTAAATCTTATTTTGATGCAAAGATTTGCATATTAGCATAAACGTAGCACAATGTCATTGTTAGGGCCAGGCAGCTAAAATCCATATCAAGCTAAATGACCTGATTTAGCCTGATAATGACAAAAGTAACAACAATTATTTAGCGCATACATTTTCTTTATTGTGTTTGCTCACCTCTGATATGTACGACTGGGCTGTTAGCTTGTTGGTTGGTTCTGGTTAAATGTTATTGGTCGTTGTAGCTGTTATCCCTTCACAGGCAGTAACGTATGACAATTATGCGTAGATGATGTTAACAACTACAAAACATGCTTCATAAAACGTGACGTGTCTGGTGACATTACTCAGTGTAATTTGTGGATAATAGATGTCAGAGAACACCTTGACTTTTTGCAGCAGCTCATCTTTCTCAGGTATTACTTGACTTTTGCGAATGAGTTTCTAACTTGCTCCTTTTCTTTGTCTGTGCGGCTGTGGAAACCATCACTGTATGAGCTGCATGTGTTTATTTCAAACAGACCATAATGATAATGAAAAGTCATTACTGTAATTCCTGTGAACCGGAGGATATTTCCTGGGAAACTGCCGTGCTGTCGCTCCCTGAAAACCTTCATGAGCTGGATAATGGTTCAATCACTGTTGTGCTGGATGTGCTCATGTACGTGTTTATGTTTTTCTCAGTTGATGCTGTCTCTGTATTCTCTCAGGGATGACAGTATTGATATTTGCAGGTGGTAAAATGTTGGTAAATGGCAAATATCGATCTATTGTCCATAATATTGATTTTTTTTGGGACACTGCAGCATATCAAGGGCCTAGAATTGATTGCAGAAAGTTATCGCGGAGGAAAGCTGTCCTTCAATGATGTTTTCTTACCATTTTATAAAGACATTTTTTTAAATGATGAATTATGACAAATTATGATTTACACATTCAACAAAATTACCCATATTTAAAAAAAATAAACAAGTCATATCTTGTTAGTGTGAACTCAGCAGCTTCCATCTCTCAGCACAAAATGCTGAGGCATAATTAAATCCCCTCCACTTGAGTGGAAGCATTATCTTGATTGTGTGACAGCTTATCAGCATCAGACATTGTATTAGAACATTGAACAAGTATAAAGCATGCGACAGGTCATTAAACACAGACAGATATACAAGAGGACACACACACACACACACACATACACACTGTACAAAAAGCAATCAAGCACAGAGCAAGAAAACTCATATTGGCATCTAGAGCACCGACTGCATCTAGCTACAACATTTAAAAAGCAAAAGAGAAGTGAAAAGCTCAGCAGTGGGTACAGTCATTTGCTGCAGTATTTTGTACACAGAGAGCTCAATCAATAGCTCCATGCCATGCCGTGTGGCATAGCTTTTTGGAAATGCATTCACACGCTGTTTGTGAGGATTAGCTGCTTATGAGGTGTAAAAAGTTCATGAGGGGTTTGTTTTTTTTCTGTCCTGATTAGGAATGAGAGAGGAAATTTGTTAATAAATGTTAACTAGAAGAGCACCATGAATCTTTCAGAGGCTAATTTGAAAAGATAAAAAGTACTGTGGATAATTGCAGCAATTTCAGGCTGCTTCTATATATCATAAGATCATTATTCACTGTTTGTGTAAATGTAGTGATGTAGTAGGAGGGTTTTATACCCCATAGAGCAGCTGGAAATGAAATATTTGTTGCGTCTTTGTTAGATACAACAGTCAAAAAGCTTAAGAAATGAGTTAGTAGACAGTGGAGGTCAGTTATAGGACACTCAAAGCTTTGCTATTGTTCAGCATGACTAACACAGGGGGGCGAGGGGTTTTCTGAAATGGTTCTGCCCACCTTGGTAGTCACTGTGAGGAGGGGCTTCCCTTCTGATGACGCCTTACTTGGTATCTCCTTCAGGACCATGGCAACAGTCTTATCTGCAGCCCTAGAGTCTTTCCCCTACAACAGTGAAATCAACAATGACTTGTGTCAGGACAGTTTGACAACTCAGTGCTTTTTGCCCCCGTCCGGGGCATCTTACAGACAAAGACTTTACCTTATGATGATGGAAATACTGTGCGGGTAACTGTCTACGGTAACAACACATCAACTGAAGACATTTCCACAAGACTATGGCAATGAAAAGAGGGTCACTGCACAATGTAGAGGGTTGACTGTAGACGGTGATGAGCATGGTCGTCCACAGCAGTACTTATCAAGTACTTATGATGACAGAATATCATACAGAGCTCATTACACAGACCACATTATTTACTAAGAATGATGTACAGTGTATCAGATGAATGCCCATGTGTACTGGGCAGCTGACCGGTGTAATGCTTGTCGGGTTGTACTCCTCAAAGCTACATTAGACATGTTGGAATCACAACATAGAGGTCAGTGAAAGGTTCAAACTTGAGTACCGAAAAGTCATGTGATGAACTGCAGACAGTACTCAGGAAGAGGAGCTAATACTGCTCGCTTGTTAAATGTACCCTGTTGAGTTGATGACTGCTTGTAGTAACATGAGTGATGCGATATACATGTCCACTAATCTACGGGTGGCGGTACAGCCCTAAGACTCGCGTACCAGCAAACCGGAAGAAGTAGGTTGCTAGCAAGTAAACATAAATAAAATCAATGACAGTTTTGCAAAGCCAAGTGGCGTTTTGGTTGGTAGCACTGAATGCGGACATTGTTTTGATTCGTGAAAACACCAATGGGTACCTTAAGTTTCTAATGATCACAGAACATTTCATACCAGTGATCATACCTGAAACTGAAATGTATTTTTTGGGAGTGGGTGATGAAGGGATGGTTTTCAGCACACATTGCAGTTATACTTTGGGCTTTGGCCAAGTATACGTGTACCAAAACTAGGGATCCATCGATAGCAGTATCGGGTATCAGGCCCGATACTGCGCTCCTGTACTCGTACTTGTAAAACTACTCTGAATACAAACGCACCCAATAAAAATGTGAAAGTGAAAGCGTATTTTCTAAACATACCTCATTGCCACATATTTAGGTAGCATTACTGTTGTAATATGAATACGGACCTCTTACTTTAAGTACTAATTAGACGCCCTTAAAACTTCTATTTTTTTTATCTTTCAAACGTATATATTTGACAATAACTTCTTGTTACTTTTTGTTCAAAGGCAGCTGCATTATCAAAATGATCCCCCATTGCGAACTGCTGCTCTACTGTATAAGGTTTTTAGTCAACAGTAGTGATATGATGACAGTGTTAGTCCACAACTACAAAGTAATGTGACCTTTACAATTCCCAAACTTACCCTCTGACACACACAAACTGCCCCGCCCTCCGTCTACCACCCACAGCCCCTCATCGCTTTAAGCTTTAATTGCCAAGGCCACATTACATAACAGTAAAAATTGATTACACAAGAGGTCAAATAGATTTTGCCAGCCTATTGTCATCCTTTTCACCTCGGCTTTATGTTAGACACGGCCAGCCTCAGACATTTATTCACTTCGCATTTTACCCATAGCCAGAAGACAGAATATACTGTTCGCTATTAATCATTTTATGACACACATTTCATCAGAAAAGAGCTCATCCTCTTGCAATTAAATTTGCTGACCAGTGAGAGAGATGAAACTGCTGTTCATCACTTTCAGTTTCTACGTTTTGTAGACTCGTACATGCTGCCTCTTCAGACTGCACATGAAGCCCACTGAAAGCCTTTTAGCTGGATCTTTTTTAGGGCTTTTCACATTTCCACTTGCCAGAAAATTGAATTGGGCATTTCTTCCACTGATTTCCTCAGATGATCATGTAACAAAATGCATTTGCCGCGCCTGGGGGGAGTTCCCTTGAAATCCTAATGCTCCTAATAAAGTCCCAAAAGCCACCTGCGCCCACACTCTAGCTCGGTCTCACTCAGTATAAATGAACAACATCCTTTGCCAAGACGACACCAGCCGCAAAGCAGCATTCACGTGGCAGGAGATGATTCAGAAAAGCTCTAAACATTTGTTTTTAGTTTGTTTTTCTGAATGGCAATGGATGCAATTTGAAAAAGCGATGAACGTTCCCTCTGTGCCGTATGTGCAGGTGTTGTGTTAGCCAACAGTGTCTAGGATGTGTTTCACCCGGCACACACTCGGTTTGTATTGCTTACAGTCTTGGCTTGCCTGCTGTGTTGTTTGGTGTCAACTTTTGCAAAACTGGATCTTATTTTTCTAGGAATTATTACGGATTTATTTAGCAGTACACTGCCGTAGGCAGTAATCGAGAACCTGATACTGTAACTTTTATTTATTTATTTATTTTTAAACTTGTTTTTGCTGTTTGAAACCCTGACAATAAGATAATTACGTGCTCAAAATAAGGAGACTTTAGGCTTTCTTCATACCAAGCGTGAGACTTGCAAAGACAGTAGTATGAATTAATAGTTTTATTTAACATCAAGATCCGATTTCAGTGTCTGAGTTGAATGAAACAGCTGTAAAATGTTTTCCGTAAATAGTTTCCTGTCCTAAAACAGCAGCGTCTGATTATAGATTTGGTCACTGTGGGCCTGTTCTGGAAGATCAAATTAAAATAAACATATCTACAACAGATGCGATTGACTGCAGCATTATGCAAACAGTTTAACCTAATTATTAGGTGCGGTTGGAGGCAGAGGACATAAATGTTGCTGTTTACGTGGCTCAGAAAATCAATTAACAATCTCCCAGCCACCACAGCTTGTTCATCACTCCAAACTAATACATCTACTGGAAAGTGACGCAGGTGTTCTCATAGGTAGGACTGAACAGCTTTATGAATTTCATAAGAATCAGTGGTAGTGAGTCTGGAGAGAGTTTGTTCCACGTGCAATAAGTTGCATTTATTCTTAGAAATGGTCTTCATAAAGAACTGCAATGTGCTTTCTTGCTGAAGCAGTGACTTTGCTTCCTGATGAACTTCTAAACCCAGAACATTGTTTTGTAGAGTAAAGCCATTGTCAGACATTGAATGCAAAACGTTGCTGGCTTCTTCTATTTGTTCAAGTGATGACCTTTTCTAATCCAGACAAACAGTAGATGTCAATAACCCCAGGGCTCATGACCTGGTTTTAAAAAGGGTCTAGTACCCGCTTTACATCAAAGACTACCTGCATTCAATGCGAGTGTGTTTGAGACCAACATTGAGGAGCTTTGATGTCCACATGAAGCAGTTTCTACAGAGTGCTTTACATGAATAGCAGATTTTTTGTGTAAACTTATATTACATCAAGCTGTGGCACCTGCACTAATTTTCATGTTTTCATGCCTATTATGTAATTCTTTGTCTGAGCATTTACATTGAAAAACAGACTAAAACAGTCAACAGTATTAATAAACTGTAGCGGTGTAAAATTACAGGGCAATTCATCCCATGCAAGGGAGGCATGGTTGCTCCGACTAATGATGAGTAAAATTAAATTCTTCATGCAGACTGGCTGTATTGTACCATCTTCTGTGACATTCACAAGACAGTAATAGAATAATACGAATTTCATGGATCATTGTTTCTATACAAGTAAAAGAAGTTCTTTACTCAACCTCTTTAGAGATGAAACACTTTAAATGTTTTTTTAAATGTCTGAACTCAAGGTTGCAGGTCAAAACCGGTCGCTGGACACGGGACCATCCTTTTCAGATGGACCCACGAAAAGAGCGTTACTGTAACATACTGTGACCTTAATGTTGAGATAAAAGGGGGAACACATGTGGTCGGATCCTGTACTGTGGCTCAGTGTGGTGGCACATAATCTATTTGTCAGTAAATATTTCCAATTATACATTCAACTTCCATAAGCGATATGTTGTATTTAAAAGTCGTGGTTGAAGTGGATTGAGATTTTTGTGGGAATATAAACCACTTAATAAACTTTACAGTAGCCCAATTCTTCTTCATGTAAAAGATGGATTTCATGTGGGAATACCAACTACTCAAAACCTTTCTGTTGATCCGGTTTATGGTGGTAAACTGGTGACATTTAAGTCCTGCGTGATATACCAGGAGATACTTATCTACAAGATCTATTTCAGAGCAGGTAGGGAAAAATATACCGATATAAAGAACTGGTTGTAGACAGGAGGACAAAAAGACACATCTGCAAGAGAATAGATATTTGTTTATCTAATCTCACTCATGCAATATTAATATTCAGGTATGAATGTTGAATAACATCAATTCCCCACTGTTTACAAAGAATGGTCAGAACCTGGAGCACAATCTGCTGGCGGGGTTTGCCCGATGCTACAGAAGCAGCTGGGTGTGTTAATGCAGTGTAGTTTTTTGATGTGTCTCTCAGCGCCCCTGGCAGGCCTTTAGCCTCTCACCTCTCGCATGATTCGCTCTTAGCTTCAGAGAAATGCATCAAACAACAGCTGGGATGCCTCTCTGTAGATGGAATATTGATCACAGTCAGAGACGAGCACATATACTCTACAAGTACTTGAGAGGAAAATATGTGGAACGCCCCTGTTTGTATTGAGCCCATAAACAATGGAAAATAATGAGTAAACCACAGCATCATAAGTGGGACTCAGCATTAATAATACACTTACATTTCTTGGACATATTGGACAAAATATGTGTTTCTACACTGTTTGTTTAGAGCACAGGGCCCAGCATCCGGGTTGAGGAAGTCAAATCTTTGGGGTAGCAAGATGATTAGCAAGGTAAGAAATCGTAGTGATTGGATAAAATGATGTTTCAGGCCTTTTTTTTTTAATAACTCAAACTTGTCACAACTGGTACACAAATGCAACCAGTGGCGAGTGGTTGCCACAGTGATTTGCTTCAAGGGATTACAAGCTGAAAAGGTCAGGCACGACTCATTAAGAGCTGCAATGATGGCCACTAAGTGAGCAGGCACAAAAGAGAGAGTGCCATGGTTTGCTTAAACAAGCACCAAAATTGCAGTACGCCACCAGATCTCCTCAACTACAACCTTGTTTGAAGTCTCAATCAGGCACCGAAAAAAGCATTGTATTAGCATTTCTACTGACACGGAACACATGCACATAGAAACACACACACAGACACACACACACACACACACACTCTCAAACTGTGGCCAGTCACTCTGGTACTGAGGTTATGGGATCCTGAACACTCCAGTTATTAAAGCCAATAGCTGATTTCCAATAGTGCTAATACTCCTGATAAGCTAGGCTAACACCTCTAAACGTTACCCTGGGTCTTTTATTGCTGACGTTGATGACTTTCATCAACTTTATGGAGATTACTTCTTATAATGAATGTGGTTTGGTGGCAGCAGACCTAATACGTCGCTTAAAAACTGCAGCTTGATGTTGATTACAGCTGCTCCATCACTGTTTGAAACTATTGCCCTGTACAGTGGTAGTCTTTGCAGCAGTGTCACGTCAAAGTTTCATTGATGATGGCAACACAAATCACGTCCGGGATTACAGTCTGCAGCCGAGGGAACCTTCCAGTTCAAATAACTGCCCTCAACGCCAAGTCTCATCTCCTGAGGATGCAGGTAGTGAGTGGTTTGTAAAGACTTGAAGAATATGCCATTAAGTCATTGTCAGCCAAATAAACATGTCAAAGCACTAGACATGGTCTAACTCCCAAAGCTTAAATTAGTGTAAAGGCACATTCAGGATCACAGACACGTTTTGGTTGGTGAAGCAATGTTATTTTGTGCTCGTGGCAAAATTATCTTATTTAATTGCAATTATTCTGATGTGAACATGATTTTAACCCTGGAAATCAGCATGGTGGATTTATTTCTCACCGCTAATCAGTTTTCTGATTCGTTGGTTACATTAATTTATCCAGAACAGAAGATCAATTCAGGCCACAGAACTAATTAGAGGCATCGGCGGCAACAGCAAAGTTGTCAGTTTTCAATTGTTTGTTGCGTGCATACAATGTCATCTTAATGCCCCATAATGTAGCATAGCAACATATTTATCACAGTGCCAGAGGCAGTCAAATTTAGTTAATTACTTCCATTTGGATTGTTTTCCAGAACCAATCAAAAAGTGTAACATGGGAATTTACACAAACAACAGCAGACTCATAATCCTTCATAATTTCCCTAATTTTTGCATTGGGTTGAAGGAATAGTGACATTTTGGGAAATATACTAATTCGATAAAAATATTGATAGTGTTATCTATCTTCTTATCTAATTTTCAGCAAGAGAGGGAGGAAGTCTTTTCCCCAAAAGGCCGAACTATTCCTTTAAGATATGTATTTAAAGTAACTGGTATAAATTGATTTAGACAAAGTGAGATTACACTATATGGTTGCTGCTTTGATTCAAATAATAGATTTAGACATTTTATGTAAATAAATGCATAAAATGTATTTGGCCAAAAGCCAAATCACTTCCGCATCCTCTTTGTCTTCAACTCTGCAGTCACTTTAAAGTGACTGCAGCTTATTTCGTTTGCACAGATTTTCACTCACAGATTGCTTGGACAGCAGTGCTCAGCTGGTGATCTGTGTAAAAGTGTTTGCCTGTCAGTAATGTCTCCAATGGTACTGCGACAGACAAATCTGTGTGGATTTAAGCTTCGGTTGGTGACGCTTTGAATCCCTCTGTCAACAAAAGCAGTTTCAGATGATTTGCTGAAATCCACCCCGTGGCTACATTTCTGCAGCTGTCAATTAGACCCAAGACAAATACTTTTTATAGTTGGCTTTAGCTTGTTCGGGTGTCACAGAGGGGATACTGATCTTGTGGAACTAAGACACAAACAGAATTGGAATTGGAAGACAGACATAAGGAAATACTGAAAAAGCCGAACCCACAGCTGGTTGCCCTTTCAGTATAGAAACAGTATTGAATTGTATTAAGATGATATAACTTAAACAGTTTATTCTTGGTTTGATTAAACCCAATATCCATGGTGTCACATGCTCCCTGCAGCTCACTGATTCTGTACATTTCCTTGATTCTGTACCATGACCTCAGAATAGTTCGCTTGTTAACAATGATACAAATTATTCATCTGAATAATTTATTTGATTGTGGTCTAGTTTTAACACCACAACACTGTAATCGTATCATTAAGTGGCAGAATTAGAACCATTTGAGCATCTTTACAACTCTCACTAATGTAGAAACAACATAGAAAGTTCGTTGCAGTCAGCATTGATTTATTTAGATTACGGAGGGCTGTTACTTTTCAATCCAAGTTGTGTTTTTTGAGTTTCAGTTTTTGTCCTCATGTGGAAACCCAAACATCCTGCTATCATATGTAACATCTTAAAAATACACTAAGGATTTTGTCGAAATACTGTTCAACCTTGCTCTGCGGTGAATGTCAGAAGGATGCACACTCTCACTCTTAATAGGACCAAAAATAAAAAAATTAAATCCACAGACAAGCTGGTGAGAAAAAGATACTTTTAACTACGGCAAACTACTTTTTATAACTTAAGGCAGATCCGACAATATACCTGTATATCTTGTATGCAGTCCCCAATTTATGAACCATCTACAATAAATGTCCCCTATTAGAATCAAGTACACGGAAATAACTATTGCATCGGTTCCATGTAAACCTAATTTCAGTGCAGCACAACGGAATATATGTCATTGTGAAGAGGATGTTCCATGGCGGGGCTTTCACAGAAATGAAGTGACACTCTGGGAAAGGCAGAGGACTGTAATGCCTTATAATGGGGATATATGGTGGAAAACAGTCCCTGATGTGTTTACAGGCTGCCGCTCCCAAGGACAGCTGAGCAAATACGGCTTAAATAGAAATCAGTGCAAAGGCATCAGGTCGTCTACTGTGTGCCAGACTATTACGGCCCAAAAAAACCCCGTGCCTATAGCTCTGAGTTCACACCATTAAGATCACCTTGCTGAGCTACTGTTCGCTATAGCTGAGCTGCCGATGCAATGATTGGCAGGAGGTGTAAAAGAGTGCTAGCACACCACTGTCTGCTGCTGGACGGTTTTAACACTGACAACCGGGATATGCACATTATATGTAGGGGTAAGACTCACAAATTTATCTTCACAATTGTATTTAAAAAAGACAACATTGTCATCACAATTGTTTCTTCATCAGGCTTCAGGTTTAAATTGATAACCAAACCCATATACTGTATACAAACAGGCTGTTAAGCTTTATTGTGGCAGGTGTGGTTAACCACTCAACTCGCCTAGAGTGGTAAACATCTAAAAGGAAACATGTTTCTAATCATAAAAATATACAGTTTCAAGTTGATATTCAGCAATGGTTGGTGTACAACTGTCGCGGTCTATAACACTGGGAGATTATGAAGATGCAATCACAGCCTTACAGTCGGGACATTTCCAGTGTATGAGAGCCTGAACTCAACTCAGTACTTGCCTCCTAATGTTTTCATCTCTTACAAAAAGGTTCCTTGAGGGAACTCTTGGAAGAGATGATGCGTAAGGATGTAAGGCTTTAGCACACAGAGGAAGCTGTAGCTGTGAGCTTACTCTGCATGCTGATGTTACTCTACATGGTTGCCAGTTTGAACCTCAGGCCATCAGAAAAAAAGAAAATGGAAGTGGAAACATCCTCGCATACTGCGACATTGTTAAAAAAAGAAAGAAAAGAAAATCTCTTCTGAAAGTGTTGAACATCTTTTATTTTTTTCTGTAGAAGAATCAGATGTCTTGATGGCTAATAACTACTCGCACTACTTTATATAAGTTTCACTTAGTTACAAAAGAAAATAAATGCACATCTTCATTTCTTAAGTAATTAAAAAAAAAGTATTTAAGGAGGAAAACGAAAAGAAACAGTAAAATAAGGTGTCACTTGTACAGCAGAGCTGGTATCACATACTGTAGAGCAGTGTGCTGTGCAGTTCACTTTGAGTAGATCTGACCATCACCGACTATCTGGTGCTGAAAACCTTGTAACTATTAATGCTTTTATTAGAGCCAAAAGATGTTGAATCTTTCTCAGTTTGTTCACTCAAGAAAAGGGAATCAGAGATTATGAGACCCAATATAATAATAAAATACTCTTTAATATGATAATACCTTGTTGTCAATGTAAAAGGGTTATTTTGGATCCAGTCGTTAGCAGAAATTAGGAATTTAACAGTTTACCTAAGGACAGTAGTTTCAGGACAGGAACAAAAATAACATGAAATAAAATGACAAAAAAACCCATTCATTTTAATTGGATGTCTGGTGTAGCGTTAGATCCTTTCTTAGTTTAAATATTATTGTCGTGCATTTTAGATCACATGAAGATTTAACACATTTCAAAATGTGTCTTCATGGCTGACTTCAACTTGAACTCGGATTTACATAATTTAACAATTAATCTCTTTTAGAGATAAAACAAGGCAACAATCACATTTCCTATCACTTTGTCTTTTCCACTTGCTGAATCTGCCAAGAAATTCAACAGCACACAACGTAATATAAATTAATGATTGGCCCTGAAAACTGTCTGATTGAACGCTGGAGCCGCTGAACTAAAAATGACAAATGAATGCAAAGTATCGCCCTCTGATCGTGAGATCTCCCCAGTCCTACATGCAAAGTAAGACTTCAAATGGCATCACTGTTTGTCTACAATAAGCTCTCCTTCAATCACTTTTCAATATTAATCACCCTATATTGATCTTTCTCCATCAATCACTTTTCAATATTAATCACCCTATATTGATCTTTCTCCATCAATCATATCTAGCCCTGAGGCAAATTTGGGATTTGTAAAATTAGGTTATACAATTAAAATTGAATTGAAATTGAAATGAATGATGTGTAGCATTCAACATTTTAATCCAATATTGCAGATTTGTGAGCTCACATTTGTCACATTGTCATATACTCTGTAAGGAGAGCAACTCAGTCAAATAAGATTCCCAAGAGTGACATGGTTGAAATTATTATTATATTGGCTGCAATGTTCCATTGTGTTTTTGATATTGATACCTAATACAATACACAATATGCATCCAAACACACGACAAAGCTGTTTTTAAAATGGGATTACAATGCAATAGTGTTGGTATTAACTGCAGCATTCTTGAAATCATGTACTTTGACAATACAGCTATACAAAACAGTAATAAATCAGCAATAATATCAATACAATATGATTCCACTGCCACCATTGATAGACGATGTCGGTCTGAATCAATCAGTGGGATCGTTCAGAAAATCAATCGACATCTGCACATCTAAAAAACGTATTGTCACTTATATGTTAACTTGATATTATGTTTCTGTGCATTAATGCATGGACCTTGAGCATTTAAATAGATATACTGTATAAAAAAGTATATGTCGATAGTATTTGTTGACATTGACAGTTAATTCTTGACTGTGTCACATGGTCTTCATCAGCAGATTAAGTTTGCTTAACCCTTAACTCTTAACCTTTAAGCCAACATGGGCAAGAAGACTCAAGTCAAAAGCTCGAGAACCAAAGAATACATGAAATTTGGTGCAGCACAAAAAAAAATACAGGATATGCTGTAAATTCTACTTGTATGAAATGTGCTTTAAGAAGTGAATCAGAAAATGACACTGCTCCACTGTATGGGGGATAACATTTCAAAGGCACCTTTGGTCTTTGGTCGAGATATCACTGTTGGTCAAAGGTCAGGTGACATGACTGAAACAGGTGCACATAAAAAAAAAATAATACTGCTGATGGCCAACATGACACTAAACCCTCCAGCCTGTAGATACTGTAGACTCATGTTGAAACATGAAACGCAGACTGCTGCTCATGAAACATTAACACTGGATCACAGAGCATGTAAAAAGCATGTCAATTTCAACTCAGGCTATGCAAGAACTCGACTCTCGATGTGTGTTTTACTCATTAATATGTATGCGCACACACTGGACACTGTATCCACTTGGCTGAAAACTCTAGTTGACTTCTGGGAGAAACGGCTAAGGAAGTGTAAGCACAGGTGTTAAATGTGACCTTCAGTTTTCATCACAGACAGCTTTGGGCTCCTCCCACTTGGAGTGCTCACATGAGATGTTTTTTGGCAGTTAAATATTTCATTAACGAGAATCCGATTTGGCAAGAAAAACACAAGGATTTTGCTGAGGTTTGTAGTGTGCTTGGTTGAGCACTCTGAGTAGTGGATAATGCGTTCCCATTTCTCATTATAACTGCATGTATTAACATTTTTTAATATTGTATAACTTAGGCTACTATTATAGAGCACATACACAGATTTAACACTCTGGCTGGAGTTACAGTACATGTAGGCCATGTGTGGGGAATATAATGGGATTTAAAACTAATTAAACTGTTGGTAAATGTGTATTTTGTCACTTATGATGTCTCGTTTCATGAGGAAACAATTAGAGGCTGGTAGCATTCATATGCATGGTATTTAATAATGCTAATATCTAAAAAATAATCCACATTTCTGGAATCCATGTGCCGCGCTTGAGTTGCATTTCTGTTCACTTTCGTCTTACTAATTGGGCATGTGTCATGTTTTTCGCATTCACAAGCTTGTGTTAACACACTCTTACACTCAGATGCACTACGCTGTGTTTACTATTCTCTCAACGTGCTCTGCGTTCCTCTTTGCCCCTTAATTAAAGTTGTGTTACCGCGGCACCTAATGATAGGCATTGTTTTGACTTCCACTCTTCGCAGGAGAAGATTGATTCTTACTTTGGACTCTATATATTACTCCTAATGTCTGTCAACACTGGAGTGAGATTGAATTGTAAAGCTGAGTGAAGTGAAGTGAAGTCCATCCACAGCTCGCAGCACTGATCATCCTGTTCTGGTGGAACCTGAAAAAAATAATGCTTTTACAACCAATCGAAAGTATTATATTAACAGAACGCTATTTAGACATTAGGGGAAAGATTTAGTTTCTTACGAGCCGAGTCCCTGGCCAGCTAATATCTAAAAATAAGTTTTTGGGATATTTCAAATTTGGATACAAGTTGTTCAAATATATTGACTATGTATAAGTCCTTAACTGTGTTAATTCCCTTATTTTGCCACAATAGAATGGTATTAACCTTAAAAGACGGTGGGAATTGGTGGTTTAATGCGATTGGAGCCCAGATGCCAGCTGAAATGTCTTCGCAATTGAGCCCACACAGGCAAAGATTGACAAGTTCATCAATTTAGACCTGAGAGAACTTTTCAATGGAGCTGAAATGTTAAGGCATGAAACAAGAAGAATATCGTGCCAGTCAAGACATGTGCTATCCAATTTAACACATTCTAAACCGCTTGCAACAACAAAAGATCCCATTTCCAATGGTCTTATCTCTCTAACCTGAGATCAGTCCTTGAAGGATGCCAGCTGTACAACCTGGTACTGTAGCTGTGCACGTTCGCTGCTTGTTCTTTACAAAACAAAGCTGATTCATCCGCTGCTCTTTCCCTGCTGCCATCTGGACCCTTCACTCTGATGCTCTCCAACCTGACCTTACTCTGCCACTATACTGCTGCAGCCTCATGTAGTGTTCGTTCTGTCATCAATGTGCTCATGGTTATGGCCAAGGCCAAAGACACCCTCATCGCTTCATCTGTAAAACCCACGAGAAGTGGAAGGAAAGTTAGCGGAAACTGTAAATGGAAATTGAAGGGTCAAATAAAACCCTGTTCGGTTATTGTGGTTTTTCCTTTTTTGTACTTGAACCCTGAGCAAATTTGATCGTTTTATCTGTAAAAATAATGTAAGTGTGAATTCAGCTACTGTTGTGGACCATGACCTGACCGTGAATTTCAGGAAATTCTGGCTCAGAAAACAAGTTTATTTTTGATGGGGAAACAATGTAGACACCAGTAACAAGACAAAACACGATGTTTGCGGCCAGCAGTGGAACAAAAGGTTGTCTCTACATGAACCACAGCATTAAAAAGTAAAAAAGTCTTCCATGACATGGAGAGAAGTATAGTAATCGTGGACTGAGATAGGAAGATAAACACTTAATGCTCAGTAGTAAGACCTGCTGCCAAATTTATGCAATAGAAAATATAAGTACATTTCAGTACCTCCAACTTACTAAGAAATAAAAAAGGATTAATTTACAGTAAAGGATTGGTTGAGTGGTGGAGGGAGAACACATGGAGACATGTATGTTTTTGAAACTAGAATGTGTTTAGCCAGTGTGCAACCTACTCTTAACATAAGATCAAATGAGCTCATTTCTTCCTCTAAATAATGGCAACACTAAATGAAAGGGGGCACTGGCTTATGCAGTGTTATTATTATACTTTATTGTTAATTTCCCAGAAGCCCAAATGACCTGACAGCAAGGTTTGACATTACTGTAAGTCTCCATTTCAGCAAATAGCAGTGAGTCAGTTCTCTCCTTAATCATTCTTTGTACAGTAGCTACAGTCCAGCGCTCAGGAGCACATGAGCCATCTGTGAGCTACTGAAGGATGTCGCTAATTTGTGGAATACCGGCAACTCATCAATTCCTCATGTGAATTTGCTGATCAGTGCACTCTGTCGGCTAACACTGATGAGTGTCGGCTTGTTTCATGTTAAACATCACACTTGCCCCGAACACCTCAAAGAATAGGTATCTTGTTTTCACGTATTTTATTATTTGGTGTTTTCAAGTATTTTTGTGAGCGGATAAGTGGGTCAAGGGAAGTGGTGTATGTTGAGAGTAGTAGGATTCAAACCAGAGCATTGCTGTACCAAAGATGTATAGTTTGGACAGGAGGATTTGGCAATATGAGAACTAATAACTGGGCATCCCTTCTTGCTATCCTCAGGGTGAAAGCAGTGCAGTTTCAGTGGAAAGATGTTTCTTGAAACCAGATTGATTTAAATCAAGTAGAATGTAGATCTCAGATTACATCTGTCATGAGTACGAAATCAAACAGAGGAAACTCCTCTATCTGATTTGATAGCTAGGAGTCAGATGGACGGATATGACCTGAGAGGACAAAATAAAGGAACAAATGAATTAATTCATCCTGACATTAGACCAATCCCATGCTGCTGTAATCAAAGAAAATCATTTTTAAATCAGTAAACGTCACATAGTCCCTCTAATTGCACTCGTTTGTTTTAAAAATAACTTGCTTGAGTCCAACTCCCATTACCTGCCGCTGACTCGTACATTTCTCTCATCGGTGCCGAGAGCTGCAGTAATACCTGCAGGGCTTCTGTCACTGCTGAACTTTGAGTTGTAATTCCTCCATCAGCTGCAGAGCCACCGGCTGGACGGTAATAAAAGAAGCTGACATTATAGTTTTGTAAGAGTGCTGTGTCGTCACCGCTGCTGAAGTGCTGCTGCACATCTCCCACTATAATTAATCTACGAGGGAGAAGAATGAGGGGAGAACAGAGCAACGCTGAAAGATCGCTGAACTACAACAGAGGACACAAGTTTCAGCCGACGTTCCACACTTTTCCTCATGTTTATTCTGAGATAGTTTTGCAAGTAGAAAATGTTAGGTGTGTCTTATTACTTAATGTTTGCATTTTATTTTAGAATTGTTTGCAACCCTGTCTTCAATCCAAAATCTTTCACTAACCTTAACCAAACGCTTTAAGTGCCTGAACATACCCATAAAACGTGAATCATGCTGTAGTTATTAAAGTCAGATATTGCAGTGACATATGGATTTGAATACAAATTAAACAGGCTTTCAGTCAACACTTTGCAAATACATTTAGAATAAACATTGCCCTTAACAATATATATACATATATACAGATATCACACATACATTATCTGAGAGTGACTCTGAGAGATATTAGGGGTGGCCATGATGGCGAAAAAGAGAGTAGGATTGAAAAATGAAGGCAGGTGATGATAGCTGGGCGGTAACACTCACGCAGAACTCAGCTTCTGCTTCTACTTTAACTCCCTCCCCTTTGATTACTCCTCATGTCCTGACGGAACAAAAGCCCTCTCCAGAGCCCATTGGCCAATTTCCTCTTTCACCATTACCTGCCTATTAAGACAAAACTGTGGAGAAAGAGGACACTCAGCCCTTTTTGCAGAGCCAGCCCAAGCCATTACTTACATTATAGCTGTGTCGAAACTTGCAGCTTGCAGCTGCTAATGATGAGGGATGGCAATAAAAAGGAGGATCCCCTCCGTGCATTGAGCAGGAGAGTACAGTAACCTGATTACTAGTGGCTGCCTGGAAAATGGCATTACATTATTGCTGTACACCCGGCTCTCACTTCAAGCCTCCATGTGGCCTAGATCCGGACGACTGCACTGTCTTTCTCTCTGTAGAAGTGTTTGTATCATTGTGCTTTGTAAAGCGCTGTCGTACAAACGGCTAATTGGCATCTGTCTGCCCCTGAGTGCTTTAATTGCAAAACGTGGCTTTCTGTCTTCTTCATGCAGTACTATTTCAGCCCATCAAGATGCGTTTGATTTAATTAGCCACCTACATTAGGGGATGCTGGTCCAGCTGCCTTTCCATTACATAGCTGAGAGGTGGACAGGAGGAAAAGAATCGACCATATTGTGCAAGTTAAGAGCTATTGTCAGAGCGGACTTCTAATGAGTTTACTTAAACTAGAAAATTGGCTTTTATTATTTTGATACTTGCAATTTAATCCAGGCCCACTCATTTCTCTGTACTGTATTAGGTTTCTGTGGTACTGAAATAGACCCTAGACAGAGCTAATTTTGGAGAGAGAGAGAGAGAGAGACACAGAGAGCGAGAGAGAGAGAGAGAGAGAGAGAGACACAGAGAGCGAGAGAGAGAGAGAGAGAGAGAGAGACACAGAGAGCGAGAGAGAGAGAGTACAGTCATGCTAACAGCTCTGTGAGGGTCCATTTGGCACAGTGATGCTTTGAGCTAAATGCTAACATCAGCATTGCTAGCATGCTCAGACTGACCAAATCATCTTAGTTTAGCTTGCTGAGCTAGCTGGTTAACATATGCTAATTAGCGCAAAACACAAAGTGCAGCTGAGGCTGACGGAATGTTATTCGTTTTGAAAGTATTTGTTCATAAACCAAAATGTTGGACAACCTGAAGTTTTTAACTAATAGACATGATTGTACCAACAAAATTTCCTGTAAAATCCACCCAGTAGTTTTCAATTAAAAACATAAATGTTAACGTCATGGTAGCGCTAGAATAATTATCAGAGGACCACTAAAATCAGAAGTATTGTTCAAAACAAACAACTAGTTGCTATGTAAAGATATATAGTGGAGTAATGTCTACCTGAGAAGAGATGGAAGTTGCTCTGCTTCTGTTTGTGTTGTTATGCAAGCTTCTCCTTGCTTTGATGTCACAGCTGGGCCCACCGCCCATGCGCTTAGTGCATGTTTGTACATGTGAGCATGCCACGATGGCTAGCTACATGGCCACCGCTCTGCACTGAGCTCATATGGGGGTTACAGCTAGTAACACCGTTCCAACCAACGGCGTTGTCGTGGAAGCGTGTACCACCCACCCCCGGTTCCACTATTAGCGCTGTCATTACTTTAGCCGTAGTTTGCACTGTTAGTGCTGTTAGCATTGTTAGCTGCAAGCCTCCGACACAGCCGTCGCAATGTTGAGAGCTGTTGAGAGGAAATAGAAATCCTCCCAATTTCATATACAGCAACTTTAATCAAAGCAAAGCTTTGGCTTATACCACAAGCAATTGCATGTCCTCCCAGTTGACTTCAGTGCCCCATTGGAGGGACCTTTACCCAACCGTTGCACACACACACACACACACACACACAGTAATCAGGTTGCCCAGACACAGGCCCGTGAGACCCTTGTTACCTTGAGCGACTTTGCCCAATTAAAGCCTTTGAAAGCAGCAGCTGCAGAAATAGAAAATTGTAGGGAGAAGGAGGGGACGGGTCATTAATGTGCATGCGTCAGCACCACATCAACCTCCCAGCCTGCTGATCATGACCAATTTCTGAGCCTCCTTTTTAGATGTTGTCTTACATGCCAGTCAGCTCTGATCAAAATCCAATCCATATCCTAATTGCAAATAGCTGAGCAAGGTTTTTCCGGCTTGTCAGTATGGCTTGTTGATTACAGACCCGACAACACCAACAGACAATCCAAAAATCAACTTCCATTAGAGCTGCAAAAGGTTGTCAAGTAATATATAATGTGTGTACGACGCCCAGATGGTCAGATCTGATTCAGATCAAGAAGACATGATTAAAAGTCAGGAGTCAGACTTTCACTGTTTATGCATTGACAAGCAACCCCAGGTCAAGTGTAGGTCCCCTGTTACACATGCCCACCCGCACCCTGATTAGTACGGTGTCACACTATGAAGGCCCTGACACCCAAACCCACCTCCCTGCTGTCAGCCAGCCTGCCTCTCGTTCACCGGTCCTTCACTGGAATGGATTGAGGTCCTGCTGCGTAAACAAGATAGGCTGCCAGTAACGGCTTATTGTTTGAGGAAGCTAACCCATGCTGTGAGAGGAAATGAAGGCTCTTCAGATGCATCCATTTACATATCATAAAAAGATCTGACTACTTGAGGATATGACAGTAATGCAATCATTCATCGGACAGTCATGGAAGATCAATTCATTATGATGTGCTTTCATTAATATGGTAAGATTCTTTTTTACAAGATTTATTACATAATTTCAGTAATTCCTCAAAATGACAAACACAAATGTTGGCAGCTTCAAAATTGTGGCAAACAATTGTGGCGTTTCTTTGCATCGTAAGTAAATGTACTCCAAAGTGAACTGACAGTTTGTTCCATTCCGGCATTATGTCTAAAGAACACTATCTGGATCAGCGCCTACTTGGGATAATACTGTTATCAGTGAAACTGAACCAGGAAGTTTTTTGGACTTCCTCTGCACAGAAAGATCCAAGTGATTAAGCAAACATTTAAAAAGCTATTCATTTAACCAAAGAAACACAAGGCAGAGTTAAACCTCAGACTGCCAGCATCAGCTTCTCAAACTTTCTTTCTTAATAAAAATAAAGATCCCTGCATTTCCTCTGTAACACACATTGTCTTCAAACACAAACACAGCGTCTTTTCTGAAATACACATACTTGATTTGTATAGAACCAATTTTCACCAGAAGAAAAAAATACAAAGCTAATATAAATTACAGGTTTTTGGAAGCCACTGTTGCAGCGCTTATTGAGCAACAGCATTAGTTATGTGGACTTGCAGTGACTGTGGGCGCAGGGCCTTTAATTAAACAGTAGTTAACTCAATTTATCTCATGAACTGAGCTGAATATGCTGAATATGAGCTTTCATGAGAAATGTTAACTTAACAGTAAAATATCTCACTAATTCAGAGAGGAATAACACTGCAATCCATCATCTTAGAAACGTTTAAGAGTATAATTACTAAGTTTATAATTGTTAAGTTTCAAGAAGAAGCCAAAGCTCCATACGTTATGCAAACTTAATGTAAAGGCACATCCAGAGGGACCATTAAGCAGCCCTTGTGCACTTAGCGAGTCATTTGTGGTTGCTGCTGATGTTTTAAAAGCCTTTACTGGACAAGTGCAGCGAGTCCAAAGCGGGTTGTTCAGCTGAGAGTGGAACTTTTCAGGTGTTTAAATGAAGAGCTGCTTCTCTGTTATAGCTTGTTTGTATGGACACAATGAACTGAATGAATTTGGGGACTTTCTTACAATGACACTGTACCTGAAAGGCATGCAGTCATTTCATTTTTGAGAAAGGGTGCAGTCAACCATCTAATGGCTCTAATGTGATCATCACATTGTAATAGTACAAATCTATCAAACTGAAGTATGACCCACAGAGAGGAGCATGCCCTAAATGGGAACCGCCAGCTGTTATATATGGCTCTCTATTGTGAGAATGCTTTACAATGGACTGGAATTTATTCTCTTTCAGTATGTCTCTGTGTGTGTGTGTGTGTGTGTGTGTGTGTGTGTATGATAAAGAGAAACAGTGACAAAGAGAGAGAGACGCCCACAGGCAGCTCATTACCCGTTCACCACAATCACAAGGAATCCATGATCCAGATAAATGTCCTCTCACAGTATCATTGATCTCAATGGAGGCAGCATGCCGTCTAACTCAACACGGCATCACTGACGTGCAGGGCTGACACACTTGCAATACACAGCCATGAATCTCTGTCTGTCACGAAGCCAAAACGTAGAGGTGATGTGTCACTGTTCAGTCTTGGCATCTCATTGCTCAGATTAAATGTTTTAAGAGTCTTTACTTTAAATCTGCAGTAATCCCCTTTGAAAGTTGTGACAGTAAATCAAACTGTGATCAAGGGTCAATGGGGTCTAACGCCATTTATTGCAAGAAAAGGAGGCATCAAAAAGCAGCGCCAGTATTTCACTACTTCTATCCTTTGGCAAAAATCAGACCAGGCTGGATTTTCTCGCTGGGCCCTTTATTAGAAGAAGACTGATGTCCCGATATGACTTCGAGCACTAAGCCGAACATCACAAAAACAGATTTTCAGGAGACCATGGCCATTCATGCAGAGCAACTGTGCAAGGTGAGATACTGATGGCAGCTATTTCTAATTTCCCTGCACACTGGCTCACTCTGTTTCATTTGCTGTTGTCCTGACAGCTTTTAAATTAGATTTAGATGCTCAAAATGTTTGTCTTTGACGCCTACTCTTTTTAAAACTAAGCAGCAGCCAGTCTAGATAGCCAACATAGCACTATTCATTCATCGTCAAACAATGAATTAGCACAAAGCAGACCATTAGCATCACATGTAATTAGGGTAATCTATTATAATCTCACCCTTTGGCAAACACACATACAGTCCCACTCCTACCGACGCCCTTCCATGCCAGATTACTGTGGGACGTGCGTGAACAGTAACAATTCGTCGAGTTCCTGACAAAGGAATCAGGTTGACATGCTGAGCTGCTTCATAGCTTTTTATAAAGGAGTTGTAACATCAATTTGCTATTCTAAGTCCTTCCTCTTCATTCACTAAAACAGAGGAGGAACATGACGTCAGAGGATGTCCTTTAACCAAACGCACGGGTTCACTCGGTGATCTGTAATTATTAGGTGCTTGCATGAATCAGCGTGAAGGATGTTTTCTGCATGGGAACAGATATTCACTGAGGACACAGGGCAAGGATTCCTCAGCACAACATCCACAAGTTCAGAGCTGAGACTGGCTTTGTGCCAGATCATTGAACAGTCGATAGCAGATTTCACAATAGCTTCGAGGTGTGTGGGCAATTTTGATCCCTGTTTTTATAACTGAAGACTGAAACAAGCTCTTTTCAGTTTCTTATTTTTGTCATGGAGTTGTTATGGCCATTTACTTCAGACATGAGACCTGCTTGATTTGGCTTTCAACCCTTAAACACGACGCTTTTGATAATGACAGACTGGAAACATCTTGTGACCAACCAATCAGTGTAAAGAGCTGCCTTCATCAATGCCGAAAATAAGTTTTGTATGATTTTTTTCCCCGTGCTGGGTTACTCGAGTACACTTGAGTGGTTATTTCTGATGAAGCTACTGTAGCTTTCCTCATATAAATGTCTGACTTCTAGCTCAAATCAAATCTGAGTAGTTCATCATCAAAGGACAAATTTACTGGTCATCTAGAATGGG
>NW_022280060.1:1065433-1108652 GCF_004355925.1 Anarrhichthys ocellatus
CTGTAAAAATACCACGCATTATCTCGCTCTTCAAAGCATGAACACATCCTCTGTTGTGCACAACCAACTGATTTACATTAACAGAAAAGATGATGCTGTATAATAATGCTCTAACAGGATTGATGGAGCTGGAACCTGCTGGTGTTTTTACTTATATTATACATGTCTCTCTGGATAACTCTGAGTTGCTAATTAGAATTTACAGTATCTATTCACTACTGTCTGTCATGGATATGAGGCGCAATATCTTTACATGGATTTTGTTATCACAAGGATGGATTGGAGTTAATGAATCTGCAGGATTGAGCTGTTTCTTCGAATAAAACAGGATCTGTGCACACAAAGTAGGGGAGGAGACATTTTTGACTTTGAAATCATGCATGAATGTCAGGGTGGCATATGAGTGAATACGTTTCCTCTTAACTCCGTACATTGGGTCAACATGATAAGTCAATTTTAGCCAGAAACCTCACACAGACCCTTATCAAATTGCCTGAACTTCAAGTCGTCCATATGTAACTTTACTATAAGTGGTTTGAAAAGCATTTGTCCAATCTGTGTTAAAATCCTTTAAAGGTACAAGAAAGACTAAATCAAGTTTAACCATTCTTAGTGGTAATTTCACAACATTTTGTAAAATCATTAGTAAGCACTAATCTGACCTGCTCTTGATCTGTGTCGGTTCTTCCCTCCCAACAACACTCTTCTATCGTCTGTGTCTTTATTTCTCCTTGCACCATTGTTAAAGCTGTGACTGACCTTTTCTGTGGCAGCCTGTCTAACTACCCTGGAGTATATGATAGCTGGAGGATAGGCTTTAATTGACGTGATAGCATTCTTGAGGTGTGTAAGGTGAGGGAGAGGAGTAGGTATGGAGAAATCTTGAAAGTAGAAAGGTTACGCTGTAGAGAGGTCTTTGTCATCTAAGCTCATGAAGAGACATTTCCAACCTTGAGCAATGATGGGAAAGGAAACAGAAGGATTTCGCTCTTTATTTATACACACAGAACCACTACATTCTATCCAAGTTTTGAAATTAGGCTTAGAAGGTCTGTTGTCACATTTTATGATGTCATCAGCCCAAACAATTAAAATAAATGTCCTTTAACAAAATCCTTAATTTTGATAATTTCATTCAACACATTAAAGTGACAATATACAACATTCAGAGCATTGGTATAGCAGCAAACAACTATCTGCTATGTAAAGTGGAGGAATGTCTACCTGAGCAGAGAATAAAGTTGTTATCCGAGCTTACTTGCTATTTTGACGTAGCCCGGCCGTGCGTAGATTTTAGTGCATGTTTCTGCTCGTGAGCCCCACTGGGTCGTACGGCGGTTGAAGCTGATAACCTCATCCTGACGGACAGCTTCGTCGTGTTCTGCTAATCTCGTATTATGCTATTATTGAATCGACTTTCTTTAATGAATATAACTCGTCAGTGCAGGCTTCCGTGTGGCAAGCAGGGAGCAAAAATATGTTGACACTAATCCTACCACCACTGGAATCTAATTCTACAAATAGTATAATGCTATTCCCTTGATTATAACTGTTGCCAACAATGTTATCTTCACCTCACCTGTCTCTCCTCTGCTCCGCTCTGTGTGTTTGTGTGTGTGTGTGTGTGTGTTTGAGAAAAGCTTCTCAATGAACGGTCCGCAGACATAACTTGTTCAATGTAGCCCGCCTTTAAGCTCCACAGTCAATGAAACACAAGAGCAGAGGCTATTATATATAGAGAGAGGAAACACTGATTAGTGTAGCCTAATCTTTATTTGAAAATATGTTGAAATGTCTGGTTTAAACAGAATGAATAGACAGAATTCGAATGGTGATTTAGAATTTGGATGTCAACGTTATGAAGGAAGCTTTGAACTATTCGGTACAGCCCTAAATATGATCAGTTTATCACTTCAATAGTTTAAGGACTAAAAAAGTAATTTTGAATATCCTCAGTAGAACCATGTTTCACTGCCTGACTGCACCTGATTGAGCCCAAGTCTTTTCTACGACCTTTACATCGGACTGTATAGATTTCTCTCTCTCTCTTCAGATGAAAACAAAGCAGGGCCAAGCCTGAAAAAACATTCCACTAGCCTGCTTCAAGTACCACGGACATGCAACTCTTATCTCAACAGCTCGCTTATCTTGTGTAAGCTGGAACAAGATAAATCGTATTTAGTAAAGTCTCAACTCTAAATGAACTTGAGAGAATTTATTTAAAAAATACATTTAATAGATTTACAAAAAAAGAAGAAAAGTATTTTTAGTGTCTCCACATTATTTGATGACTATCCGCTGAGATGAATTACCGTTGAGTTTTCAGCGGACCAGAAATAGAAGTGGATCGTGATTCATTATCTCGACCGAACGTTTATTTCCATTCATCCATCCAGAGACTTGTCCGTAGTGCAGCTCATGGTGTGCATTGGTGCGTTCGTTTTCTTGGCTTACATGATTGAGCCACATCACTTTCTCACACAGCTGGGCATTCATTAGAGCTGGAACAGCAGGCAGCTGCTTTCTAGGAGCAGATCTCTTTTAGTTGAAGGACACTTTAGCATCTACAGCACTTTTTACCACTGGATTTTGATCCATGTTACACTTGCCCGCATTCGTTTATCTTAAATCCAACAGATCCTTTGTTTTGCACACCGCTAAATTGTGCAATGACCAGTTTGAGTAAAAAGTTCGAATGGTGTGTTCACAACAAAGGCGTTTACATAAAGAGTCAATGCAAAGATGGGAATGGACATTTGCATATTTGCATATTTGCGCAAATTATGTCGCAACCCAAACTCTATGATTTGTACAGAGACCAGACGAAAATCTATGGGTATAAACCATATCCTGTCTATGGTACATACAATATCGTTGCTGGCCTATTTATGCCTGGATGGTGTTATTTTTGAGTGTTAATGGTGCAGCTACAATGTCAGCATAGCCTAGCACCGATCTATCTGAACTTCATTCAGAATACAAGCATTTTAAAAGTTGTTTGCTTGTTGTCTTGCGGACCTCACAAAGCATGATTTCAGACTTTTGTTGTTTGTTTTCTGTAGTTATTTCGGCAACCTTTTTATCCATTTATTGCAGTTAAAATCTGTTTATTTTAGATTCATATCGCTGTAGTAAACCAGCCGGCGTCTGGCTTGCTAGATAGAGTAAAAACAGGAAACATGCTAAAATCTGACCTGAGGTGTATAGATTAATCCAAATGAAAAGAAAAAACTATAGTACAGTGTAATCAAAGAGAGGGCATTGCATAAATCTTTTGCACACATTCCCATCTGGGAGATTCCCAGTACAACCACTGTCCTCTA
This sequence comes from Anarrhichthys ocellatus, assembly GCF_004355925.1. Taxonomy (NCBI): domain Eukaryota; kingdom Metazoa; phylum Chordata; class Actinopteri; order Perciformes; family Anarhichadidae; genus Anarrhichthys; species Anarrhichthys ocellatus. The sequence continues at coordinate 1,068,757 of NW_022280060.1, forward strand.
TTGTTTGTCACTACTGGACCAGAAGGGAGTTAAGCACCTCGCTCAGGTTCACCTTGATGAGAGTTTTTAGATGTGGAGAAAAACCTCACTCATCCTCACTCATTACTTTTGGCAGGCAGTCCAGAGGTTAGAACCAGTGACTTTCTAATGAAAGAAAATGCCCTCTCCTCGCAGAGAGAGAAGATGTTTCCTGCTCCAAATTATCGTTATTAATATCATATTGCCATCAAAAGTTAAATATCAGTCGACCTCTAGTAAACCCTGAACGTAGACGTAAACGCAGAAGTATAAATACATCGTGAATGTGTACAGCCCCAATGTCCTTCCGACTGTGCCATATTACTGACTGACTGCCGCCTCTTTCTTTTTGTGGCACCTTTGCAGAGGGAAAAACATTTTTCTCTGCCTGCTCGTAGAATATTGCCTACTTGCATTTTAAGACATCTTGCTCATTTTACAAAATTTCCGACCAGTCTAGATAAAAATGCCCCTGAGGAAATAAGGTCCATTGTGATGACAGCCTCAGAAACTGAAGTTCCAAGGTTTGATATATACTGTATATGGTTTCTCTGAGTTTCTTCACACTGTCACGAAGGGGAAAGAAGCATGAGAGACCGTTCAATTTAATCAATCTAATCTGTGTGGGATGATCCGACACAAACATACCACACACACACACAGATAAAAAGCGTCAACAGTGCAACATAACAACGATCTCTGGTATCTATATTACTTGAAATAGACATTCCCACAGCCAACAAGCCTTTAACTGACACACAGGCCTCCTTCCCTGGAAACAGACACAGTCACAGACATGTAGAAACACCTACACTCTCATTGCCTCTGTCAGTGATGGATTATGCTGAGAGAGCAATGGATTGGAAGAAACAATGGAACAACGTTCATCTTGCCACAAGAGATGAGGGTTGTAGAAATAAATGTGTACCTATTTAAACAAGGGAATATCGTGACATATATCTTTGTTTTGCTTTGTCTTTTTGACATCCTCAACACATTTCCCACCATACCAATAACTAGACTGTCACATCATATTGAAACATCTGTTTATCTCTTTCAAGGTATTTGTTCCAACTGTGAATTCAGTCCCATTGTTACTTCTCCTTCGCCCCATTTTCATATCCCTCGCTCACTCTCTAAATGGATGTGAAACTTTGCCAGTAAAAGTTATGTATTATTTAAACAAAGGAGAGGTTTAATTCAGAGTCTTTCATATATAGGTATATTAGTCATATTTGTCATGTAATTTGTTTTCAGGTCTGTCTTGTTAACAAGATCTTGATCTCAATGAGAATTCCTTAATAAAACAACTCACTCGCTCACTAATTACTTTGATATTTCCAACTAATGCAACATATATCACAGACAGAATTATTCTACAAGACCTTTAAATCAATGCCAATCAAGTCGGACAACTGTGTCGAAAGTTATGCAAGAAAATGTTTTCAATCTTGTTCCATATAGAACACCAAGGCGATTTTATGAGGTAAATTGTCCTCAGGAGGCGACCCAGGCATTGTTCATTTCCTGCATGTGTGGAGGGAAGTCAGGGGGAGGAGAAGGGCCTTCGACCTATTCCCTGGCACACTGCTACAGCCACTGTGTAGCAATTAATCACACGTCCACGCCATGCCTCGTTACCTACACTTGTGTGAACATGCCTGCATGTCCGCGGGCATACAGATACAACCACATACTTTATGAACAAGCATGAACTGAGATGCACATGCAGTCATAGCAGGATTGTTGGCCTGTGGGACTGCTTCAGGTGAGGAGCCGGTTCTGCTCTGCTAACGAAACCTTCCTGCCTTTGGACCTGTCAGCTGGTGTACCCTTGAACTCCGCATACATCCCATCTGTACACCCAGCTCCTCTCTGTGCTCCGCACTGCAGCCCAGCCCTCAACTTCTGCCAGAGAATTCATTAACTGCAAGTCTTGAGAGTATTTATAGAAATTCAAGGCAATTCCCTCTCACCCAACAGACAAACTCCTACAGGAAGTTATGGTGCATAGACACTGAAACACACCACACTGGATTTGAAATACACTTCAATGAAAGTGGTAACTCGCCTCTTGCCCGCTGTAAATCCATCCGCCTCAAAACACTAAACAAGCTCCACAAATGTTCCGTCCGTCTTTGCAAATAATGTTAAATTGCCACATTTTTCAGCTACAGCATCGTTATCCTCCACACTTCATCCCTCATTCAGCGTGTACAAATAACATCAAAGATTCCTATTACCACTCCAGCCTTACACAAGAGAGCTTTGGAGGGACAAATTATTGGTTCATGCGGCAAAAAGCTCTTGAAATTAATTGATGGGGAATTTGAGAAGCCTCAGTTTCATTTTTTTGACTTTTGTAAACAGCTTGCTGCTGTAAACTGTCGGGTAGCGCTCGGTTGTAAATCGCGGGCTGTGACGAAGAGTGTTGAAATTGTCATTAGCGGCGATCATAAGAGGGAGGTAATTGGTATTTGTGGATACATGATAATTGGTGTGATAATATTCAGACCTTGGATTTCTGCGGAGTGTTCTCCAGCAGTTATCTGACAAGATCACCGACTCAGAGAGGAAGATCTATTGTGTAGAGCTGAGGGTGAAGATAGAGTTGTTAGTTTCAAATCCACAGGCAGGATGTCTGCAAATCAAGAGATGCTCTGGCTCGAGGGGCGTAACAGATTCTCCTAGTGATGAGAATAAGGCATGATGAAGACGAGAGCAGCGTTTCATGTGTTTCCCATGTAGCAACTGCCTTTGGATATACCTCACTTCTAATGTGTAAGTCTGTTCTCACTATCGGCTGACTGTAGCTGCTGTGCTCTGAAAAGCACGAAGAGAGAGACAAACGTAACATGCACGAGTGTGTCTTTGTTTTAAAACTGTAAAGTGATTAGGCAGCAGAAAATTGCATGAATTTGACAGATTATGAATGTGATTCAAAAAGCTTTTATTTAGAGGTTGAATTAATTTGGAGAGCGTTAGTAGCCGACTGGTTACAGTGCATGTCACTGCCTTTGTTGCATGTCAGACCTCTTTTTCTTTCTAAAATTAAGTCATTGCAAATATAAAAATATTCAAAGTCGATTATTAGAAAAATCAGGAACACTTTTGCTAATTGTTTAATCCTCTTGGCTACGACGGCCATTGTGTCCGTGCGAGTTAAATTTCATCATCCTGTCCTTACTACCAGCGACTGTGCATGTGCTAGTAAAATAAACTGGACGCTTGTTTTGTCTACTGTATGTGATGTATTCCCCATCCTTGGTTCTATTCTCGCACACAGTTTTCTTTTTTCTTTTTATTCAGCCAAATAAAACCAACAAAGAATCTCTCCTGCTGTCAGTGACTCGCCCTCATTTCTTCTAGTGTGCATGTGAAGAACAATTGCCCACAATTGCAGTACATATAGAAGCACATGCGTATCAGCAATTGTGTGTGGGAAACACGATTACCAAATTTCATAGCAATTTATCTTAGAATACATGTCGAGACATTTCACTAAAAGCCCAAAATGTCAACCTCATGGTGGCCCTTCAGCGGAGGTATTCAAACTGTTAGGGGGGCCTCTCCAGTGGACCGAGAGTGGCTCGAGAGTTGTTGTTTGTTCACTAAAAATGCCAAAGGTTTGCTTATATTCCTTGTTCAATATCTTTTAAACGTATTGTCTTTGGCAGATTAGTTGCTGATATCTATTATTTCTTTTAGGAGTAGTGGAAGAAGCATTTAAGTACAGGTCAAGAAGAAAAACAGCCAAATATTGTTTTTCAGTTAAACTAGTACCACTATCGCATGTAGAGTCACAGACGTAGAGCACTATCTATGTATTTAGTGCCATCTCAGAGGAGGGTCGGCACTAACTAATCACTGGGAAGTGAAAGTGCTGCTCACATCTGCCACGGTGAACCGCATATTTGTTTATCAACTGTTCCCATCCATGATAGCTCATACCTCTCCCCGGAGGACCAAACACATGCTCTCTCCTCTCCGCCGCTGAGACGAATGGTTGCTGGAGCAAATTAATTCCCAGTTGGAGGATGACTGTAATGAATGGGTTGGGCGAGAGACATGGATGGGCTACCCTTTCTTCTGCACAGCCCTCTGCTCCCAGTAACAAAGATGCTGAGGCTTGTCCTACTTTTGTGGGTGGAAAAAATGTGGCTTAGTACAGTAGCTCAGGAGACTCTCCATGTGGGGCTGCCGTGTTAACTGACTTGGAGCACAAAGACACCCAGAGGAAATCTACCAACAGAGAGAATGATGTAGAGCTGTGAAGCTGTGAATTTGGGTGCTTCACATTGATTATATCCCTTCTCAGATGCAGGCTTCTTGTTTGAGAAAGCATGATACACCGTATTGACATTTGGTCTGTGTGTGTGTGTGTGTGTGTGTGTGTATGTGTGTGTGTGTGTGTGTGTGTGTGTGTGTGTGTGTGTGTGTGTGTGAGAGAGACAGAGAGTCTGTAGTTCAGGCAGAGTCAATCCCATGACATTCAGTTTGAGACTAATTATGTCGAGTAAGGCTTGTGAGCTGGTTCTTTGCAATGGTGTAGGGAACACTTCCTGTGTCACCCTTTCTGTCAAAACACAAAAGCACATGTTTATTTGAGCATAAAATAAGCAGCAAAGGTCTGACAGACATGATGTCATTATTTATCTTTTGAGCAGGCATGGGCGTGTCTAGTGGCAAAAAGCTACACTTCTGTAACACGCTCTCCACCTCCGGTACCTCGTGAAAGCTCTGTACCTCAACACTTATTAGCTATTAATGAAACTACAAAAAACTGTAAAAAAAATGAAATAGACAATGTATTGTAATATATATAATATAATAAAGATATGAAAATAGAGTTCCAACAAATCCTTTATTGAAAATGAAAAGGCATTCTTGATCTTGTCGTTGCAAAACGTTTTTATTAAAATGAGATATGTAGGATTTGTAAAGTGTAGGACATCAAATCCCGTCTTTTTCGCCACCTCATGCTAAAGCTATCGGGTTTCCATCAGAAAAGTTAGGCCTGGTGGTAAGTATCTTTAGATGATGGCCAACGACCCGGCGGGGTCAACGTAAACGTAGGGCCTACAGTATCTGATAACAGAGTCGTCAGCAGCGCTGCCATCAGCAGGGTTCGTGCCAGAGGTGGAACCTTAGTTGTTAGTTGGCAAGAATGTTGATAACATTTCCTGAAGCTGGTATATTTGTGGTTTAAATTGTCTGTTTATACTTTTTTCGTGGGATCTTTTCGGACGTTTAATATATTTTATTCCTGAAAGGTTGTGTCTGATCGTCAGTCTCATTAAGACTGCGGCTTTCAGAGAAAATCTTTAATTGGCTCAAACCATAACAATCAATAATGGAATAGAGTTGCTCCAATTGGATTGTGGTAACCTTTAGCAGAGCGCCAGCGATCAGCCAATAACCAGTGCAAGGTTATTAATAGGAAATTACATTTTAGGCTATATTGATTGTATTATACTGAATAATGAGGGCAAAGTAAAGCATACTTTAATTCATAGATAGTGAAGATTAGATGGTCACCATAACATCAACATAATATTTTTGGTGACATTTCTTTTTTTTCAGCTTCACTTTATGCTTCACTTTGGGTTTATGAATCCTTGTCAAAACGCATCTGAAGATGTAAACAAGTCTATGTAATCGGTTTAAGAACGCGGCCTTATTAGTTCCTGACAAGTTAACATTCCCAACAGTCTGCCTTGTGAGGGGCACAGCAACGGGACATGAATATGCAGGAAGCCCAATCTCATCATTTCAATCCTGTCACAGCTCTGGATTTTGAGTTTTTTTTGTCTGCGTTAAATCAGGATTCTAGCCGTGGATTCGATTCTCAAACAGGGAAGAGTGATAGACACTATAGTCTCACACACATACCTGCACACAGACACACACTCCTACTGTCAAACTGACTATAATGAACTGTAGCACAGTGTATGAGACACAGGAGGTCATCTCATCATCTCAGTCAGACAGAAATAATTCATCATGTGAAATTGAAGAGGACTCGGAGGGACAGATTAGGGACTTGATTAAAGTTTACATACAATAAACATAAACAAAACAATTGAAACAATTGACAATCACTTTTCACTGCCTTCATCCCAATCTCCCATATCCCCTTTCATCATTCACACCCACATCTGACCCAATGTTCATTTTTTCACTTCTAATGATTTTATAGGATGGATGGGTGGCTGTTACTAGGGCACAGATGACAAAAGGAAAAAAAAAAATTCCCACGCTATGTTAGCAAGAACAACAACCCCTCAATCAGTTTATAGCACAACTGCTGCTGATGTATGCTTGAATCCCTCTTAGTCCCTCTATTCTGCTTTATGAGCTCCAAAGGCTGCTCAAAGCCTCTGTAGAGCCTCAACTACCCAACCAGGGAGAAGGACAGATCCCCCTCCGCCAGTAACTGAGGACTGGATGCCAGCCATCTTGGTGAGCACAACGGCACAAACAAGAAAGAGACATACAATACACACAAGCAGTATCAAATAATGTCACGTGTGTGAACGTTTCAGCTCAAATTTCATAAGCGTGAACAGTTTGTCAAATAACTTTCCAATGCAGACAACTAGGAGGCTATTGATTACAACTCAAGGTGTGGGGATATTAGGTATTAAGTTCTGCCATGCTTGCGAGTTTTTACTCAAGTCCTTCAAGACAAATTAACTTTTCCAACACTCTACTCTACAGAAAAGCCATTGCTGTCATACCTGCTGGCTCCTCCAATAGCAGAATCCCATTGAACCATTGGAAGTATTTGGGATGAAAGCTGAACTTCAGTGGCAAAACCTGCCATGACATCTGTGTAATGCTCGCTGTTCTGTCTATTGGAAATAACAGCTTTGCACGACTTTCATAAAGTGCCTAACAAGCCGCCCAGCTGCAACGACAACCCAATGCGAAAACAGGTTAAATCCATCTTCTACCGCCCCCTGTAGTGTGTGCACAAAAAGGACAACCGAGTGTCCCTGTTCACTCGTCCGGGCGAGTTAGCAGCGACGATGTTGCGTGCATTGTCGTGGACACATGAAGCCACTTTCCCGGTAAGTCTACGCCACATCAATTAGTTAGCTGCGAGATTGTCAACTATGCGTCTGCCTGGTATACTCTGTCAGGTAAAGGTGGACCAGCTATTCTCATGTTAGTGACAAGCCTCCCCTCAAAGTATTTGTTTTACTTTTTAATTGATAGCATTAATCAGTCAATATTCTTATTGTCGGTAAATGTTTAATTATTAACATCCCTAAAGCAACTAGCTTCTTTTGAAGAAAAGATTGCGTTCCTGTTTGAGTAAGAAGGCTGAAAAGAGAATCATTCTTCAGTTAAACAATTTTTGACATTTTTGGGGGGGAAATAAATTCAGAGAAAGAAAAAAGGAAAAAACTATTTACCTCCTTGACGCTCGATCTCACAAACCTTCCAGATCAACTTTACATTTCTTCTGATGTTAAACGATGGCCTGTGTCTAGTCGGCTCCTCTCTTTCTAATTATCCTTTGGTGTGAAAATACATCTTTCTTTAATATTTTCACAGTGCTCATTTCTCAAAGAACTTATGAAACTATTCTCCAAAATACAGTGACTGATGAGCTTTGGACTCAGCTATCTGTCTTGTCGACATTTACTTTCCTTCCCTACCGCACGTCCCCAACAAGGAGAGCAGTACTGTCTGTACTGTAGAGCCTAGGTTCCAGCCGGATACCACCTGATTTCACTCATTATCCTGGCTCCTGAAATAGTCAGGCCTATTAAATCACTTTTAATCAAGACCATGGTTCATCAAATCAAGGAGGCTTTAAAATGGTCTCAGTGGGAAAAGCGTTTTAGACCCCTTTGTCATGCCTGTAGCTGACCACCTCGGCTGTGGGAGAAGTCTTGATGAAAGCCTCTTAGTGCCACTTTAGTAGACTTAAACCAGAGTTCACGAATGATGGCCTGTTAGACCTGATGTTCACCTCTAATTGATGAATGCTTGTATTGTGGCGTGAGGTGCATGATTGCATAGACTCCTGCTGATATTGTGATGCCCTGTTGACTTGTCTGTGGATTGCGGTGCTCTGTTTTTACTGCCTGTTGCTTGATTATTCTGAATCTGCATCTCTTCCTCCATTAAACACTACTTAATTTTCATTTTGGCATTAATTGGAATATTTTAAATAATTAGAACTTACAACAAGTTATTTTGCATTTCATAAACCACATCGGATGATTGCTGATTAACTGCATTTTAATGTGTCTATAAAGTCAAGTTGTGACAGGAATGTGAACTCCAGTGACAATAATCTATCAGGGCTTTGGTTTACAATGAGGAGAAACGAGAAACACAAAGGGATGCACTAGGTTGCCACAAATATCCATTCCACCAAAACAGAACAAAAAACTGGAAACGCAAATAGAGAAAACTGAATCTGAACAACTCAGCAATTTTTTATATTGTGTCAGTAGCCTATTTACTCTTGCAGAGCTCTGGAGGATAACCTCTAAACAAATTATCTTTCACCCAGGGAACCAAACCTCATAAACATATCGGCAGCTAAGCGAAAAGATGGTGTGAGCGAATGAGATCTTTTGAGACTTGATCTACTTCTGATCAACGATAGCATCCATCAAAGTTCTTCCCTGGGGAAGTTGGAATGTTGTAATCAAATTATGTAATCATGTTATGCTTAAGAGAACAAATATCCAAAGGCCTTGGAGCACCACTTCCATTAATCCAGGATGTCTTTTATACTTACAGTACAAAGACTTCCGTAATCAGATTCACTGTAAACATGAATACCAAAGCAGGGAAACCGCTAAAACAATTACTTTGCAATCTAGTCTTTCTTATATGAAGTACGTCAAAGAGAAAATATACGGTACGTCGACTCTTTTGTAGCTTTTTGTTTGACAAAGATTAGCAGCAGTGCTGAATCAGCTCGCCTTCAGTTGCACCTTCACAGGAAGAGCAATGAGGCTGACATCCACACTTTTCTTTTCTTTACCTGCATCAATCATTTCCAACACTTGATACAGTAATACAGTAAGGTGATCCTCTGCTCACAAAAAATGACGCATTTTGTTTCATGCACAAGACAAATCTGTACTTTAAAATGCTAAAAAATTCCCTTTATTCACACATGCTTGTGAGACTTTTAAAACAAAAAGCATGATTGGAGTAATTGAAGACACAGGTCCAGCGTTATATTTCTGCCGAGCAGCACTCATGATATCACCCATCTACACCAGCCAACCATGAGGACGAGATCAGGCGTTGTTTGTGAAACTCATGCCAAGATATTTGATCCAACCAATATCGTATCATTGTGTGCAGATCTGTAGCAATTATGCAAACATGCCATGAGTGTTTTATGGAAAAACCTTACGCTCCACGGGTGATACCACCACATTAACCCACACGTATCAACACACCAGGTCAGCGAGAAAATAAAATGTAAACGAATGAACAATACTGTCACAAAAAGAGACTTTTCTTGTTCCCACAGCCAACTGCTTCCTGAGCAGCAACACTATGAGCTGATGAATCGTGCCTACTGACCATCGTGAGAGCCTAATAAATGAGAACTTACAATTGTATCTACGTTGAAGCGGAAATCTGATAGCTGTGATTATGAGCGACGGACATGTTACATGAAGAAGTATGTACAGTATGAGCTTCATTTAAAATTCCAAGCTATGGCTTCCAGCCCTCAATGATTTATGCCTGAAGCCTGCATTCAGAGGTCACATCCACACAGGGAAATATGAAAAAAAGTTCTTATGCGTACCCAACATTGATGTAATGTTTTACTATATTTTACCGTGATTTAGATCAATTACATGCAAGATACATAAAAGCTAACTTGAAATTCTGTTCCTCTTCAAAGAGAGTTCTGAAAGCATTGCGCCTCGCCTGAATTTGTCTTTTTCAAATACAGCCTTTGCACAAAGAACATGATAAGGTTCAAAACAATAAATACAGAAGAGTTCCATGTTAATTAGAACGTTAGATGTAACAAACCACCCATTCGCCACACAAGCAATGTGTTTGTCTCTCTGACAAAGTTCTGGCTGTATTACTTACAAATTCTGGTAACTCTGATTTCATATGCACACGCACACTTGACTTCAAGGAGAGATTGTTGTCAACATCAAGATAAATCCATCAGTTACACAAGCGAGCGTCGTGGCAAAAGAACCATTACCGACAGATTGAGCGCCTGCTTTGCATTCACCGGACATATGCTGCTAAATTAGCCCTGTGTAATGGTCGAGAAGGAGCCGCATGTTGTGTCAGATAAGGCACAGTGTTAACCCATGCATGTGATGAAAACCATATAAACTGTGAGATGGTTGAAACAATATGAGATGAAACATGGAAAACTGTGATTAAAGTAGAATCTGTGTTTGAACTTTGATTGTGTCTTTACATATACCATAACTCAGTGTTACAGGCTTTTCATTCACCCTTAACAAACACAACGGGGGTAATCCAGGCAAGAGCTGCCGACCGCCTTTTCATGCATTTTCAATGAACACTGCTGCTTGAGTAATATATCATGAAATATTAAATGTTGACCTTTTAATGCTCTCGAGTACTGACTCAGGAGTGGTCTTTTATTACATAATCAACTGTCTGGGAGCTGCAGTTTCTCTGTCAACCAACAATCAACGATTCTTATACAGAGAGGAGGCTATCATTTTCCACCGAACTATATGCTAATTGTGTTCAAATGAAAATGTGTGATTATAAACTGTTAATATCAGTTACATAGGCCTACTGTAGCGCAAGCTATTCATGTATCTAGCTATCTTGTCATGTTTTAATTAAACACGTTGCACCTTCTTGTCCCAATGTATGGTGTCTGAGGTGAGTTTGAGTCTCAATGCGTGATGCAACACAAAGTATATTGTTAACACTGTAGTTTGCTATATGGGAATTGACGGCAGATTGCGTGACGTCACGTGAGCATAAGCACGCCCGATAAGAAACGAATGATTAGTTGGCCCCAGTGTGAAGGCTGCCCTGACTATAGGCGCACCTCCTGTTTACATTTGACATGCACCTGCACGTGCAAGGGGCGCGCTGCAGTAGCTCACTCTCTGTGTTTTCTCAATGACTATTGTAAATTATGCCGGCTGTGGCTGACTAAGTAGGCTAGACTACACGCATTTGTAGTTCCATGGTCATCCCTTCCAAGCAATTTAAGCAATTTGTCAGCTATGTGTTCAAAGCAAACGTCCCTCAGTTAGGTTGCCCATTTTCAAAAACAGCGACACGTCTCTGTTGTCAGAGTATATAGTTGGTTGATCTCTACTCGCCTCGGACTAACCGTTATTACCTAAAATCCCTTAAATAAAAAAAAATGCCCTCGACACAAACTAAGCTGCATGTAGAAGTCCGCCTTGTTCACATCACTTAATTTGCTTCATCACAGCTAAATAGTTCGTTCTAATGGAAAAGGAACACGCAAAAGAGGCTGTCTTTCTTACCTGTAAATGGCCCTGGTACATATTGAGCACACAGTCAGTCGCGGATCTCCGTCAGCGGATCTTTGGACTTCTTCCAGACTTATGAAGCAGACAGTCGGACTGGAAGTGTTGACATGAAAAGATGTAGCGGAGTTTGTTTTTTTTTGGACAGGAGGTCCGGAGGATCTCACAGAGAGGAGCTGTCCTCTCTTTAGGTGCTGAAGCTGACACTTTGCGCTCTTCCAGGATTTCTGTGCGCAGGGACACCGAGGCGCGCCTTGCGCAAGAGGAGCGCGACGTCGGACCTCACTTTTACCTTTCCTCACAGTGTGCTGACGCTGGGTTATGACAAGTACAAGCCTTTGGAGTCCTTGTTGGGGGGGGGGGGGGGGAATCACCGCGATTTAAGTCTTCAACCCTGAACGCATTGCCGTTTTCCACGTATCTCTCCCTCTCTTTGGGTCTCTGACCGCGCTTCTGTCTCCCTCTCTCCTCTCCTCTATCGGCGTGGGTCTAAATGTTTGGACGCTTCTCGGGGTTCATTCTCTTCTTATAGTGCGCTCCTCTTTCCCGTTTGCTAACTACTCCCTCTGACCCAGCCCTCTGGTGCCTCCTCCAGTGCTGACGTGCTCCACAAGGAGGCACACAAGAACATTTCACTCACACTTCAGAGCTTGTTGAGAACACACACGTGGAAAGTGTCCAAAATGTGCACACAATTTCATCCAAATCTGTAGTTATTGAGCATATCTTTTTCCTTTGTGTCCTGCAAACAATACATAGCAAGTTTATTTAAAGTGCTTCTCAATCATTCTTTCTAGATCAACAATACATAATGTTTTGGTAAATTTCTGTGGTTGTTCAATTGTTGAAACATATGTTTCCGTTCCTCAGTTATTATGCAACATATTGTGCAATTTCCTAATTAAATGCGAAAAGCAAACTGCATACAGCACACATTATGTCTGAAAGAGTGTGAGATTTGCATGCAAAGAGCAAATTAGCTGTTGTTCCCAGTTGTCCAATTAGTGGAAGAAAAGATTATACAACCAAAACTTCAAGTCAAATAGTTTTACAGGTAATTATGTAGGAGAACTAGAGCAAATGATCTGGTGTGAGTGGAGGTACTTTAACCACAGCCATGTTGGCAAACACAATTTATCATCCTTTATGTAGTGAAAAGGTTATGAATGAAGTTTTAACAAAATGGGACATTTTTTATCTTTTCTCCAAAGTCCTGCTTGTTCATAGTTGTGCAAACCCACCACGTGACTGCAAACTTCAGTTTCCCAAAATAAGTTCCAGACCTATGAAATAAGAGACTCCTGACCAGTAGGCTAATCAACTTTTCTCCAGGCCGGCTGCTGGACGGCACAGGCAAAAACTGTAGGTGGCACAGCATGGAACTAAATTAAACATGAAAAAATAAATAAATAAATAGATTAACATATAACAACACCAGGTAATGTGCCAGGCAATTTGCGACAGATTGTACACAGAGATGCCCCTTCCACGTTTTCAGTATTACCAGCCTCATCAGCAATGCTGGTGTTGTTTTCACCTTGTGAGTCTGTGTGAGTCATCATGGCAAAATGTGGTCCTGGTAAGGCTGGTTATTATGTCTGTCTGACAGATTTTGTCAATGGGACAGCATCACAACTGTGCTAAATGCAGTCAGGAAACTTTGCAGATCAAAGTTTTTTGACGCCACAAAACTTTACAGGTGTGTAGTTGAGATCAAAATGAATTCCGAATTCGAATAAGGTTGTGGTCACAGCAAGGGCGCCAGAAGTAGGGGGCTAGGAAGTGAACAGAGTTTTAGTTTAGTTTTAGTGGTTTAGTGAATTAAAGCTGCACTAGGCAACTTCTTACACTGGCTGCTCCAAATGCCAGTGAGTAACCGATGATGTGAACCTCATTGTCCAGAAATCATGAAACATTTTTCTGTCGGCTTTCAAAAGGTAAAAGGATCAAATGTTAATGAGTGTACTTTTATCTTTATAGAGCGCTTAGTCGCTCCTTATTAAGAAACGAGTCCTATTACTCTTTATTTTTGTCGGCTGAAAACTGTTACATGTCATCAGACATTTTGGAGTTTATGTGTAAGGCCTACATTTTCACAAAAAATATTAGTTAGTGAAGCTTTAACTTTTTTTTTTGTTCTCATATGAAAGAAAAACAAGTGACACACTGTGCTATATAGCAACCACCCAAACAGTCAGTATTATGTGTTGTGCAACAACAGAAAGGCAGCAGTCCTTCCAATCCGCAGTGTTTTGATATTCTTCATGCCTCACCAGATGAAACCAAATCAACCCTCCAGGCATTAAAATCAGTGTGATTATTAGCCCTTGTGTTTGCATGCCTACACCAGAAATACACAAACATAAATTTGCCAGGCTGTGTGTCAAAATATTCTTTAATATTTGCACATGTTTTATCAATGAATAATGATTACACACTCACCTGATTTGAGATGACAGATGTGCACATGCTGGCCTTTGAATCTATTTTTCCTTTTTTTTGTGTTGTTTTTGTCCTCCATCAGCCATCAATCTCCTCGTGTTGACGGAGACATATGGCGAACATAATCAATGTTAAGAAGAGGGGAATTACTTCTCCGTACTCAGGACCAGACAGTCTGCACTCTCTGACGGACAAGTTATTTCAGTTAAATAGAAATATTCCTTTGAAATGTACCAGCTGAAAGAGAGAGCCACTAAGGTTTCATTGATGCTGAGCAGGAAATTGCAGTTTACTTACACCACAGCAATCTTTTGTTATTTTCAGTCATCACTCCTCACACATCCATGTTCACATTAAACTTTACAGTACCTGCTAACCATCAACATGTTAGCATTGTCATTATGAGCATGCTAGCATGCAGGTGTTTGCTACTATGACTGTAGGTTCTTAGTCTTGTTTTAGACTGGATGGTAAATTATCCAAAGGATTTTGAACATGTTTCACAAGCCACAGAGGTTAAAGAACTGTAAAGAGTGATAAAACCTAAAAATCATCCTACATCGAGTGTGGTTGGAGTTAAAGCACAGTTTCAGTATGTGGTTATCCCACTTATCCTGCTCATTTAAATGCTTTTTCACAGCTCGTTATAAACAAATCTGTCCGAAAACATTAGAATCACCAGACCTAGGGATATGAGGTTTTCATTAGCCAGTGATGAAAGCAGAAACACTACAGGATGTGTGAATTGAGTTTGAATAAAGACACTCAGGCTTCACCTAATTACTTTGGGGAGAGAATCCCACCTGAAGAGGCATGTGTAGTGCCATTTCAGATGAGTAATAATTATGATAAGTTCATGATAATCAAAAGAATTGACACACTTGTTGTTATTTTTTATTTTTTTTTACAGCCTTGTATGATGTATTCACTCCATCATTATTCAACCATTATATGTCAGCATTTAAAATGGCATCACAGATGCTAATGCCCATTTCTGAAATAGCCACTTAGGACACCTCAGAAATATATCAGAATACATTGATCTCTGGCATCACAGTATTTCTAATGAAGTAGTGCCTGAATATTATAAATGAGGACCAAAATAGCCGAGTTGTCACATTTGGCGTGTCCATTAATAGTAGACGTACACCAAATCCAACAGACAGATTTGCTGATTAAAAATTAAAATCTCCATTTCGTGTCATGTATCTTCTATTGGCTGATAGGTACATCATGTGACGTCACAGTTCCTTTAAGTCAAGTTAAGTCAAGTACAAAAATGTACTGCAGCTGAACATATGGGGAAAGCACATAGAAAAGACAAGATATTGTCAAGTATTGTTGATCTGTATTCACGGATAATTTTGTAAAATAGTTCCTGAGACACTGCCAGGTGGCTACTACACTGTTCACCACACAATATAGCATACAGCAAATAGTACAAAGCACTTTGTACCTCCAAACTGGTGCCTAATATAAGTCCAGTCCCATATCTCTACAGTGAAGCATGCTGCTCAGTCTGCAACTGTCACTTTCCCACAAACCTCAGGTCACAGACTGTCAACACAATTATGCACCTCATTTCACGATCGAATGAAAATTGCTCTCTTAGTTTTCGGTCATTTGTCGTTCTGGGTATTGTGTGTTTGTTTTCACGGTGCAATAGAGCGCAGTGACGTCACCACCGTGCGTTGTTTGCCTGAGACGGTTCAGACCTTCAGTCAGTGTGACCCAGCAATCTGAAAGTGTGTGTGTTTTCACAAACACACCTGTTAGAGGAACTGAGTGTTTGCTTGTTCTGTACTCTTTGAGTGTAACCAGAGAGACCTCAGTAATGTCAATCAGAGCATGTCTTTCTGCTTGATCAACGATAATGAATTGGGCACCACAGAGCTCATTCTTGTACTTCTATCTGTTCGGTCTCACTGCAGTTTTATGTGACTTTTCCTCCAAATCCAACACCTGAAAACCGACATGCTCCATCAGATCGCCTCAGACAAAATGTGATTTATTTTGATAAGGCACACAGCGGAACTACCAAGCTAACACCTAATCTGCTGTTTGGAGGACAAGTCATTAACAGTGAGCCAGCAAAACACAGAGCGGAGGAGAAGAATGACAAAAAGTTAATAGAGCAAACAAATCATGTCAAATGAGCTAGAGTGGCAGACACTTTGTACCACTTTACACTCTAACAAACACGTTTCCCTAACCCTTTGCCTTTGGTAAGGAATACACCAGCTTTGTTGGTAACTGCAGAATGTGATAATATTACTATTGGTACTAAATATGTAGAATATTAAAGACGGGTCACAATTAATTACACTACAAGGTGCATCAGTTTTTCTGGAAATATATGTAGTACAGAGTCTAGCCATGCTAGCGGCTCTCTGTGGCAGCACTTGAGCACATGCTGTCATGCTCACAATGATAATGCATTTTGAGGTTGATCTTTAGCGGGTGTAATGTTAACCATGTTCACCATGTTAGTTAAGCAAACACGGGCTAGAAACCTCCATGTATATCTGGTGAACAGTCCAAGCTAAATGTGGACACAACACAAAGAGGTGTCATCTAGACACCCAGCAGTAAGTGGATCTAAAAGCTCACCTCGTCAAAGGTTGACATGTTCTTTCAATGCTTTAATGAAAAGCAGGACTGTTTCTGTGTGCTATCAGTGTCTCCGGCGAGCTGACTCCACTTGGAGTTTGATTAAACAAATAGTCTTGGTTAACCGTGAGGTATTGGAGGATTAAACAGCATGCGTTGGCCTTGTTCACTCTTCTGGTAAATTATAGCCTGATTCACGTCTGTATCCTGGTGCCACAGACAGGATAAGGATCATGTAAGGCTAATTTTGCAGAGAAACTGGATGGTGTGGGCATAGATGTGTCCCATTCAAGTTTAACGTGGAGAACAAACTTGCAGCATGCCTTATTGAACTAGTCTGTAGTTTTTTGGGAAGTTTAGCTACTTTTGCCAAGGTTTTATGGTTTGTAAAGTAATGATTCAATCCTGTTTCTAGTGTGATTAAAGAGGTTGTCTGAAGTTGGCAGTAAATAACCCCACATATGCTGAATACATTTAGCATGTGAATATTATTAGCATCATAAATGTGCAACATTTAAAATGTAGGATATTGTGAAGTGTTTGCAGTGGTGTTATGGACACTTCACAGTACACCTTACATTTGCCGTCACCTCATGTCGGCCTTGCCCTGCCAGCTCTGGTTTCTTGCAAGCACCAGCCCGATAATACTGGCCGAATAATATACCCTCATCTACAACCTCTCACCCTGCAGTCTAATGTTGGGCTATCACAACGTCTAAATCTTTAATGCCCACATGACATGTCCACAAAGGAAGTAGTCTCTTTAAATATGTAGCCTATCCAGTTGTTCTGCCGGCTTCATTACAACGGTTTTCTGTGCACAGCATTGGATTCATAATTCATGTTTTTCAAATATTCCCTCAGATGAGTAGAGGCGTACACAGAAATCCCATTCATCTCCAATGCAAGCACATTGGAGATGTATGTCAGCTGAACTGCTCCAGATTAACCAAACTAGGAATATTCATATGCAGAAGTATTTATATTTATCAGCAAATGCAGGATTTTCTTGATGAATGCAAAAGTAGATCAAGGTGTCTGCAGAGCTTTGATATCATTATCCGCTGATTGTTACTGTTTAGAATGCAAATGCAGCTGCCTGCTTTTGCTGCATTTAGTTGTTTGGTGGCCGATAAAAGCAGGTTGCATTCACAAGCCCGCTGAGGTGCGAGCGCCTTCAAACAATGTTGACCCCTCAGCGCCTCTCCTTTTATCTATGCACTTTACTATTTGTGGTAAGGTCAATTACAGCAGCATTAGAGACTATTTGTATTTTTATTAAGAATCCTCTTAAGCTAATGCCAAAGGGGAGCTCTATTCTTCCTAGCATGACAGAAAACACCAAAACCACAAAGTACCACGACTTTTGATGGCGAGGCAATATAAATGGATACAAAGTGCTCTGTAATATGATTGAAGCACACTTGTTTTTCTGCTGCTTTTTGTTGTGCTTGTAGATGATCCATATATAAGGCCATGTTCCTGCTGTATCAACACGGGTTACCTGCAGGTGCTCTGTTTATTCTCAGGATCCAAGAAGAAGTTAGGTGAATGTGAGTGTGAACGTGTGACAGTCCTGTGATAATACACTCCTGCCTCTCACCTAATGCATGCTGGGATAGGCTCCGGCCCCTTGTGACCTCAAACAGGATAAGCTTTTTAGAACAAGGAAACAATGGAGTATATAAAGGATAGAGTGGTGCAATAGGAGCGGGTGATACAAAACTTAGTTTAACTCCAATACCAAGTAATTCAAGGATAGAATCGCCAAAACTGATGTTGTTCATTATTAGAAGCAGCTAATGTACTATCATGTAAGGGAGAGCAATATATAATGATTTATGAGGTAAATGCATGAAGAGAGCTTCTTCTGAATACATTTTCATGATCAACAAATGATCCGCCTGGTTTTAGTTGCGCCCAGCAGCTCCATAGCTCACTCTGTCGGTCGGTTCCCAAAAATTGCTCCACCCTTTGGTGGCAACAGTTTTCGCCCTCAGAGGCTGAACTTGGCTTAGAGATCAAGTGTGTGGGTGTTAAGCTGTGTGTTTGTGTTCATGCTACTTGGCAAAAAGGGGGGGGGGGGCAGGGCAATGAGAGTGGCCTATAACAAAAAGGCGCACAACTTCTAAACGGATTCATGTAGCATGGCCAATCTCATGAACTGTTTGTTGTTGACAGTTGAGGGAGGCATCATTGGTCTCAGCAGAGGGTTAATGTTTCAGTGGTGTGGGTTAGCCCTGCCCCTATACTTAAGCCACAGTCTCTCCTCTGCCATGCTGTTTGACTGAGTGCTCAGCACTGTCTTATCAACTGTAAATAAGTTCTTATTTTCACCATAGCACTCGCTCTGCGCACCATTGATAAATCTGAATTATTCTTTGAGCGCCCCACCGTTGGTTAAATCATGATGCTGGGCTCAGCTTTCGATACAGTCAGTCATCGGTCAGCCATGCCGATGGTCATGTCGATGGCTGACCAACTGTCGTGTGATTTATCTGAAATAACAAGGCGATTGAAAGGGGGTATGAACTCAGAAGAGTTCCTTTTTATGTATTGATCCTATTGACTCTGCTATGAACACTGAAAGCGAGACTTTGCTATTTGCTAAACTATACGTTTTGTTGTGTAAAGTGTAAATACAACTGTGATGATGCTAGTAGAGTGGCCTTCAATTTGTAACCTTTTGGTTGTTTGAGTAGAAAAGATCTGGCCAAAACATTGCAGGACTTTGATGGCAGGTTGTATTTCCATCCTTAACATAAGCCATACTTGACTCTTCAGGACAGCGGACAGCACTTGATGCAATTGACCGTGAACAAAGCCAGGACTTTACATTGTTGTATTTCCCCATAGCTACATGTTAGTTTACAGTTAAAAATACATTATGTTCTCTTCGGCAGCCCTTTAAATTGATATAAAGAGTCCCGTCCATAACGTTGAGCAGTTAGTCAGCCCCATATGTGATCCGTCTGTTTCTCTCTTCCCTTCCTGTCTCATCTGTCATCTCACTCTGATGAATAGATAGAAACCTGACACCTTCAGAACAAAGGGATTGAGATATGATGAGATGAGATATGAGACACACGGGAGGGATCCAGAATGTTTAATCTGAGCGTGGTTAATTGACGCAGCAGGTTGATGACTACCTAAGTTTCACACAGATGCTAATTAGGCATCCTGTTAGCTCTGGGACTCGCACATACTGCAGCGTTTTTGTGGGTGTGCAGTCAGACCGTGAGCCGTCATTGTGTGAAGTAGACTAATACAACATGACATACACAACACAAATTCAAGACCTGGGACCGACATCATGAGTTACGGGAGTGAAGATTTTGAAACAATATGGGGATGTTTTAAGTGAAATAATTTAACATGCATTAAAGAAATACACTGCCATTTTTGTAAATATGTTTCTTGACTTTCTTTCGAGAAATTAGATAAAAGGATTAATACCAGTTTCATCACTGTGCGTACAGTAGATTAGATTGCTCCAGAATGTGTTTATAGCTCAGGTTAGCATGAAGTTAGCGGAAACAGTTAGCCTCCACAGACGGACAAATACACCTTCAAAAGGTTTTGAAATTGTCTTGTTTACATGTTTTAAACATAAATATTCATCTTGTATGCTAGTCACCAATTCATCCAAGAATCACCTGGGCTTTGTTCTGCAGTTGGCGGTTGGTATAATAATTCCAACGTGTAAGCTATCTGTTCATTATAGGGAAACATTATCAATTTTCAAGCAGCTTTGTGCAAGTCGTCTTTGATTATGAACAAGGTTCAATATCCCTCCACGCTGGAAAAAATCCTTTGGACCACTCAAAATGACTGTTGACTAAAAGGCATTTTTTTTATTTTATTTTATCTTTTATCTACTTCACAAAAGAGCTAATTGTAGCCTACTCTTTTTATTACAGTTTATCTTGTGATTGTTCAGTAGAATTTAGTTTTTCTGTGATCAGCTAATGAGTGTGCGTGACGTACAACCAATTGCAGCTTACAAATTAAGAAAAACACTTTTTTTTTTTAGTTAAAGCTGCTTCTTGAAACTCGTCTACCTCCCCTCTGAGTTGTCTATTCACTGAAAATCAAAGAGATCACCTGCTGATCAAAGGGAGCTGGCATTACTATGAAGTGTTATTTGTGGAATTCTCTGCTGTGTGAGTTTCTGTAGATGGTGCTCTTTAATAATCGTCTCTTCAGCCACTCCTGTGTACCAGTCAGTCAATCTAACCAGCCCAGCCGGACCTCCATTGATAAAACTCAAAATCATAGACCTTATAGTCTTGGCTCAGTTCAGACCTCAGTGGACTGCTTCCTGTACCTCTCTTAGAGTTAAGAACAAACTCAGTAGACCCAAAACATTGCTCATTTGTAAATATCAGACCGAAGGAACAAGTGTTCAGAGACAGAGCTAATGATGTGGAGATGGTGTGAAGGGCTCCTTCTCAGGACAGGACTGCATTTATTTCACTCGCAGCAACATCCCACACATCTGTTATGTTTTAACGTCATGCGCCTCGCAACTCATCTCTTGTTATCCTAGTAGACATCATTTCATAACAGGTTTGTAGGCATTACTCCCATTATAATGTGTTTTTAAATGAATATCCAATTCATAACATTAAACTTAATGAGTACACTTTGTATGCTATAGTATAATGAGTCTGGTTGATGGACTGATTTTTGTTTTTTCAGGTGGAATGAAATAGACACAAAATAGAAGTTACACAAAATAGTGTGTTTTTTTATTACCAACATACAAAATTATGTTTATTCATTTCTCCAAAGGGGAAAAGCTTTATAGCTTACTCTATTTTGAATCACTAAGTTGAAGACGTGCTTACACGTATGCAAATAGCAGGTAGATCAAAAACCTTATCGTTTACATGTCACAGTATCCTGGTTTCTTTCAGAGTCAAACAGCTCACCTACACTGGTTTATCAAAATCAGAATAAGGACTTATTAGAGAGTATGAGATGTGTACATGTGCAAAACTGTTAACAGGACACTCTAAATCACCTGAGAGTAACTAGAAAACTAGCGCACATGCATAAGTGCCCCTCTTTTAAAATCCCTGTTAAATCTGTGTTGGGAGATGCACAACAGTCTCATCCATCCTCAGCTGCTGTTGGATATTAAGCATGCCTGCTGAGAAATTCACATTTTGTCAAGGACGTCTTGGCATTACTGTAGAGCTACTGATGGAAACCACATCCCAACTGTATCATCGAGTCAGCCACTCTGGCAGTCTTTTGGAAGCTGAGGGGTGTCATATGGAGTCAAGACAATCCTGTGCTGACCCCTTACACCACAAAAGCTGTCTGCTGTTCTGACAAATTGGCAATGGGGACTAGAACATGCAAGTAAGCATGTGTTACTCACACCACCATATGGTGTTGTGGAAGGGGTTTGTGCTCACTGTATTTTTTTGAATAACGATTCTGAGCGTGAAGTACCAGTTTATTAGGTAAACCTACTGTATAGCTAAATCTAATGCAGTCTAGTCTGACTCACAGGACTGTGGGTATAAGCCTTCTATTGGATGCGTATTTCTCATGGCATTCTCCTACCCTTCTGCTATTGTGATTGTCTGAAAAAAATACAAGCCAGAGCATTTTTTTTTCCCTTTGCCAGAATGAGGAATGTGGAGCCAGACTTTTATTTGGCGCAGGTCTGTGGAGATTGGTCTGGCTATGTGGTACTAAGAAAGGTGTTGATTCAACTTTATCCCTCATCTTGAGTAAATTGCCATTAAAAAGGTAATGGCACAAAGAAGAGCTTATTTTTTGAAATGATACTCTACCTGAACTAAGAAATGAACCCTCTCTGTAGAGATATACACAATGTATACTGTATACTATATCTAGCTCCAGTTCTTATAATGGCTTTACAGTGTACGGCCCTCATGTGATTCCACAGACATCCTAAGAGAATGACTGACAAGGTGAGCATAATCATTGCCAAGGTTGGGTGATTCCGCCAGGCTATATCTGATGAATTAAATGAGATGGGGAAATGATGGGGCGCAAACCCAGCTATGCAGCAAAGAAGCGCTCTCTCTATTAGTGTCTCTCGCTCCGTCTGTCTGTCTCTTTTCTTTTTTGGAGCCCAGTCTTATCACCATCGTGACAGCTGAGCAGAAGGAGAAGCAGAAGTTATACAGGTAACGATATTTGTTGTGCTCACTCCTTTTACGAAACTTATGAGGTTACAGTCTAGGCGGAAAGGGACAGATTTTGTTTCCTCCCACTCTTTTGTCGTCGTGCTTACTTTTGTTTCTCATTTTCTTCTTCACTGACTCAAACACAAGCATGTGAGCCAACCTCACGAGTACTTTATTTCATTTGTGAATGTATTCTGCCATGTGTGAATTACTGGTTAGACCGCTGACACATTTTTCAAAAGGAACAGCTCACTGCAATTTTAGCATTTTGTGCCTTTAATTAAACTCGTGAGAGTTAAAAATAGCACAACAATATGTAAATGAGTCTAGTCATTGTATTGTCTGAACTCCAGGTGACTCAGCATTGCAGGAACTCATTTATATGCCACCAAAGTCTCGCCACCAGCATCTTATTCCACTATTGCACAGACAGAAAATGCACCGGATTACATGCTGATTAGCTGTGTCTCTAGCCGTCTGAAAACACCTAATTCATCAGTGACCAATTACTGGTGACCTCTGAACTTGACATCACTTTACCTCATGCAGCGAAGTGAAGGTTTTAGGAGAGTGTTTGGATGTCCCACAGTTACATTTCTCCATCATCTGTCCTCGTGCAGCTTCAGTGAGTAAAATGAGTCATCACTTTCACTGAACTTAGCTTACAGTCATCATTGTGTTGAATCAGTGTGGAGAATCAGATGTTTGATAAATGAGGCGTACTTTGTTCTTTCTTCTATATTCATGTTCTCATGCTGGAAAATATTCGACAATAAGAAGAACAAGATGAGACAAATCAAGAGAAAGTGGGTGTCCAAAAACATCACCAGTGTTTTCTGTATCACCGATTGTATCATTACTGAACAGTATGACATCTGAAGGTGGGCGTTCTGTCAAACTGGTTATGATGAAGGACACTGCTGTGAGGATGCTTCATCGCTAAATCCACAGCTTTGGTAAACTTGTGTCTTTAGGGATTATAAACATTACTTCCTTTCACAGTGGGGGGCGGTTAAGCCTTTCACAGATTAAAAGCAAAAGTCCTTCTCTCCTTAAGAACTTAGAACAAAATCTGTGATAATTTCGGTCCATTCATTACATTGTTTAACACAATTTCAACTCCGTAACAAACAACTGACATCTCAGCATGTAACGGATGCAGTCTCTGTCAATATAGAAAGATGTGAGCCAGGGCTCGAGAAAAGCACAGAGGTGCCGATCTCTTTAAAAGGGGCAGTCCCTGCCTTATGTAACACTGGCAAGTCTGCTGTACTGCCTCCAAGGGAGTTTACAGTTCTTCTCTCTTCATTTTGAACGTGTCTCCTGTGTGTGAGCAACAACAAACATCCACATATACGGTATATACACTCACGCAGCTATTCTGTGCAGATAAAAATGCTTTTTATATGGAAACAGTCGGGTCTCCTTTCTGCCACTGGATTCATTTATGTGATTTTTGAAGGTTTTACAGCCGGCAGCAAACAAATCATGTGTGCCTTCTTCTACGTATTGGTTTCAATATGAATACTGCAGGTATCTAATGGTAGTTTAGAAGCTACAAAAGAGAAACGATGAAACGCCTTGCAGCGTGGATGTGAGCTGGTCGCCCTTACTGGTCTTGATTATTGGCTATAAAATATATCACCTCAATCTTACTGAATATCACAAGATAGCCTCGGCACACAATCAGTAATGGGTTCACTTCATAAAATTCAAGTAGGCCACTTACCACCAGCAGGTGTGACCTTGCAACCACTTGCCTTGAAAGGCCTCGAGATGTTGCTGCGCTTCATTTGCATTTTCTCTGCTCTGGAGATAAACGCAACCCACAAAATGCTGGAGGAAGCCTTCACCCCTGGTTCACGTTGTGACACCGTCTCTCTCACAAAACAGTTAAAAGTAAAAAAATAAGTGAGGAATTTGAAGAGTGGTCATGCCGAACATGGAGGCAGACAGCAACGGTTGAGCTGCAGGTTGATGGTAGAGTTTAAAATGTGAGGAGTTGAAGCTGAATTGAATTACAATCATGCTTTTTTGGGCTGCAAGTCACTTGGTGCAACTCCTCAGTCGGTGAGCTGACAGCAGCCTGTATTGTTGACTCATCGTCTTGGGTAATTAGTCTCACTGGGGGATTGTTCAGACTCTAAAAGAAAGGTGAAGGAAATGAGCGAGTTCGATTTCTCTTGTTGAGGGCGAGTAGCTGGCGTGCGGCTGCAACGTAAAAGCAGCCTCATAGGTGATTCTTTTTTCTTTTCTTTTTTATGAAAACAAAAGAAAAAGTCATTCAGATCCTGAGCGGCTCATTAGTAAATGTGAAATCACTTTTAGTTTAAAATTTCATTTTATCTTTTCAAATCTGAATATGTCAGGTGTGTCGGAGAAAAGCACAGCGTCACGTTTAATGCTGGTTCATTTATTGATTTAAGAATATAGCAGAATAGCAGAATATAGCTGCTGTAAGTCAAACAGACAGAAGTATCGTAAACGACAATATAGAGAGCGAGTTTTTTCCATTTTCTATTGAAATTAAAAATGTCATCAGGTAATTTCACTGGCCACACATTTTATTATCCAGTGCATCAGTGAGAGGAGGAGGGACAGGAGTCTGGTGGAGAGGTAGATTTTAATGGAGCGAGACAGCATTGTAAATCTGTCACTGTAGTAGAGATGTATTAGACATACAAGTACATCAACAACTAACAAAAACTGATCTGTCAACAGGAGACACAGCACAGGGGAGAGCAGAGCACACTGACATGTAAAATGAAATGCATCTAACAGACACTCAAGTCGTTACCACATTAGTAGGTGGAGAGTCAACACACATGTATCTAAATCTGCACATTCTATTTACAGTATATTCATTGTTTTTATATTTATTGGAATGTATATATGTACATGCATGTTTGATTTAGTAGACATTTAAACTTTTATCATCCATACTTCCTTGACACTGCATGCCAATTTTGTATTCCATACTTCTTTATTCTTATCTAAATCTCTCTGTCTGTCAGCGCTTTTTGTTTTATTTATATGCATCTTTTTGCTTTCCCACGTCTCGCTGTGATGAATGATTTGCATAATTATGCAAGCAGCATTTGCATGATTCCTTTTGTTTTGAACTGCAAAACATTTGTTGAAACTATGTATTGTTCAAAGTAACTTGTCTTGAAAAATACAAGTCTTGTTTTTTGATTGAGGAGGAGGAGGTGTGCGACCCCAGTCTGATAAACAAACATCAAATGAAATGTGGCAGGTTCTGGCGGGCTGAGATGTGAGATTGTTATGTGAGGTTTGAGAGCTCTGAGAAAACAGACCGTTCCCCTCTAACCTTCCCGGTCCCGGTGGTTGACCGCTGAGTCATTCTCCCCCTCCACACAAACAACAGCAAACGTCCATTCATCCATCCATTTTCTATACCTGCTTATCCTGCAGGGTCACAGAGGGCTGGAGCATATCCCGGCACACACTGTGTGAGGCGCCAGTTTCAACCCTTGACAGGTCAACCGTCTAACACACATTCACACCGTGGAGTCACTTATTATCATAAATCATGTACTTTTTTCCCAATGCAGTTTATTAATGCTGATAGATGTATGTGTTTCATATTGACAAAATGCAGTGGTGGAAAGTAACTAAGTATATATTTACTCATGTACTGTACTTTAGTACAATTTTATGTTATTCTAGTTTATGTATATCCAGTTCATGCTACTTTATATGTCTACTCCATTACATTTCAGAGCAAAATATTGTACATTTTACATCCCTATTATGTTATGAGGTTGCACACAGCTAATGAATGCATTTGATAATAACACTATTGACACTGTTGTTGTGTTGAGTGTTGTCTCAAGACACTTCAAAGTCATTACCCCCTCACAGAGGATTTGATAAACAACACAATATTAAAAAACACAAATGGGTAAAACACATGGAAATAAACAAAATAAAGTAGCTATTATGTTGGAGGGCAATTGCAAATTGACCAAGACTACATAGCTACGGCTGCCCTATTTCTGTTGACACTAAAGCTGTTCAATTGTTAGTTGCCTGTGGTAAAATGCCTGCATGCGTGTTTGTGTCTAAAGGTGCTTGCAGACAGTAAGTGGCTCCATTGTTTGTAATGAAAACAGCCATGGCTTGAGGTTGGCAACAGCAGCAGTAAGAGAGAGCTATCCACACACTGCTATTTTGCCACTGCTGTCTGAATTGATGTTGGTTGAACTTTTTTGTCCTGTGTGTCTGAAAGATCTCTATTTTGATGGATTCTTAAGATGGAGTGCTGTGGAGTTAGAGAGTCAGACTTGAGGCAAAAAGTTG
Organism: Anarrhichthys ocellatus; assembly: GCF_004355925.1. Taxonomy (NCBI): domain Eukaryota; kingdom Metazoa; phylum Chordata; class Actinopteri; order Perciformes; family Anarhichadidae; genus Anarrhichthys; species Anarrhichthys ocellatus. The sequence goes on from NW_022280060.1 coordinate 1,095,824, forward strand.
AAACACTCTCTGGGTTGTTGGATGTGAACAATGATCTTCCTGACAACACCAGAAAAGAGGTTTTCCTTTTTTTTAAATCCAGCAGAAAATTCTGTCAGTGTTTGAGTGAGTTTGCAGCTAACTCAATAAAACATTTCTTTATCAATCAGTACAGTATGCAAGTATAGAGTCCTTTTTAACAATAGACACACATCAAAAATAACTGCACAATTCTCAAAAGAGGCAATCCCTCTGAAGGATTATGTCCTCTCAACAAGCGCATATACCTGACAGTCATTTCCATGGCGTCTTTATCATTGCAACTTATCTAGAAATGTATATTGTTTCTTGCAATTTATCTTCTCTACACTGGAGGACCTAATCTCCATTTATATTGCTACTTAATGCACATGGTGAGCTCAACGCTGGGTGCACCCTGACACAGCAGACAGGCCCCTGACTGGCCCAACACTACTGATAGGTATACCGAGATGACTCCTTGTGGGTCACCGCAATGTCGGTTAGAGGGAAGGGTCGAGTAGAGAGTAAGTGTGTGTGTGTGTGTGTGTGTGTGTGTCTTCAAAGACAGCATAAGAGAGGGATGGATGTTGTGTTAGAGTTATGCATTAATATGCACGTTTAGTATATTTGTATATGGTCAGTGATCAGTTAATAACTCCCAACAGACTGAAAAAAAACAAGTGCCTCATTAATTTGTTATTTTGTTATTTTGTTAATATTTAAATGTGATACTAATTGATAAAACTGTTGATGAAAACATGCCAAAAGCTTAACAGACTCTTGCTGAGGCTCGTTTGTTTCCAAGTTTTTAAGTTCAGGATAACAGATTGCCAGAGCTTTTGTGTTAAAGGACATTATGTCGGTGTTGACACTTATCATCAGACTTCTTCACAGTTTCCTGAGGAGATGACATTCGGCACCAGCATTCAATGAGTAACGTACGTAACTTGTCTGTTTTGCTAAATTCTTTGGGATTTGAACAAATGTTGCCTTTTCATGTGAGAAACTACAGTAAATGTACCTTCCAAGTATATTTTGTTGACTTGACGTTGATTGATAAATTTACTAAATGCTCAATGTGAATATCATACTTATACAAATATTACAGTATTCAGCTTCAAAACGTTTCACAAAACACCATAATTCATTCAACTTGCAAAAATAAAGACACATCGAAGAGCACAAGAAGAGACATACTGCTCAAATTACATTGCAATCAACTCCTAACTAAATCACCTGCTGGCAGTTTTGTTCTTTGAGTGAACTTAAAAGTTGGCAAAATTGTATTCTTCCTCAATCTAATGTTTTAAGATGACATATGAAATGAAATGAATCTGACAATCACACTCAATTTAGCTGGACCTTGACAGAGAATGTTGTGCGCAGCGACAAATCATGTGGATGCTATTATTATTGTTATTGTCCAAAGTGTAAATCTGTCTGATGACGGCTCCAAATCACGTGCTGTTCCATCTCACCCTGCGGTATCACTTCACAATGACTGAGAGGCCCCTGTGAACCACACACAAGAAACTAGATGTCTTCAAGAGAGATACTTTCACACTTTTGTATGAGTTTCTACACCTTTATATTCTGAGTTTCTATTCTGATATGAAAGCACACCACCTCTCCTGTTTCAGTAAAAACAAAAGAAACTGTGTGGGATTGGAGATGGATAGCTGCTAACGCGAAATGTTGATCTGGTTTGTGAGGTTCGCACCAGTCCATTTGATAAAACTAGTGGCAGAAGATCATCAGTTCAATGAATATTCTCATTTACTTTACCTTCAGTAGTTAATGTCATTGTCACTGCAAATGAACTCCGCACAGCTTCTTGTGATAAAAGATGGAGTAGAGACCTGCTGAACATTAATCAGCCCCCCAGAAATAGCTTTCCTATTTTTACATAGACGAATGGTCCATCGTTAGCTTAGCTACAGTAGGAAGGTGCTGAGCAGGCTAAACAGTGTTTTAGAAGTCGCTCGTTCTTGTGGCCGTTGATTCACTCTGTGGTTTAGAGGGGTTTGTTTTGCTGCCTTTGTGAGTGACCTCCTTCTTGTTCCTTCAAACTAATTAGATTCTGTGCTTTCCTTGCTATTATTATTTGTTATACATATATTTTTGATGAATTTTGGGAATGAGTGGAGGGTTGTGTATTGAAAATTGCAAGCAAACCTTCAGCAAAAGACATCTGGAGCTTCTTATTGCAAAAAAAGGAGCTTGTGAGTTCATAGGCAATGATGAAAATAAGAGTATAAAGTTATTCTGATACATGTCAAAAAAACTGCTGCTGGACAAAATTTCGTGATTTTAACTGCAGTTCTACACGTTTGTGTGGATGCGTGTGTGTGTGTAGGCGTGTGTAGGTGTGTGTGTGTGTGTGTGCGTGTGTGTGTGTGTAGGCGTGTGTATGTGTGTGTGTGTGTGTAGGTGTGTGTGTGTGTGTGTGTGTGTGTCTTATTTGAGCGTTATGATATACTCAGCTGCATTGGCTGTCCTATCCAAGGCAGTTCAGCTGATGTGACGTTGTAGTTAGATTGTTTGGAAGATTTAATTGTCTGTCTGATAACGTTTGAATCTAATTTGACAGAATGGTGATACTCTTATCTAAAAATATCCAGCTTTCATTTTGAACTCAAGACAAACAAGGACAAAACGGAGACTGCAGAGACTTGGAAATCACTTTTAAAGCAAATGTTATTCTCTCATTGTGTTTCAAATTCTACAATTTGTGTGTGTGTGTGTGTGTGTGTGTTTGTGTGTGTGTGTGTGTGTGTGTGTCTGTGTGCATTTGAAACATGACGAAACATGTTAAGGCCCAATTAGGTTTGTATTATTCCCATCATTCAGTGTTTGTTATATGTTCTGCTGTTTTATCATTGAACTGTGAATGTGTTTGTATGTGTGGTGTGATTCTTGTGGCCTCGTCAGTGTGAAAAATGGGTTTCACATCAGTGTGGTTGTTGGGGAGATACATCGGGAGCGTCAGCAGGCAGAAACTTGTACGATCCCTCTAACAACTTCATCTTGCCTGAAACATTTCAAAGGTTGTGTGCAATGTGGGTTCATTTTTTGTTTAACACAGTAGTTGAGCAGATATTTGGGCTGTAAAACCAAAAGAAATGAGCTAAAAGAGATGCAGAGTTAATGCTTCATTAACAGCCCCGTTCACATAATAGGGCCATTTGATTTAATGTAAAAATCAATCAAAATTTTGACTGATACAGGATTAATGTAAGTAGTTTTTAGAGATCCCTACAGTTTCTCAATGTATTGGTCAGTACTCATCCTTAAGCACAGATCAATAATCGCTTTCATTTTTATCACTGAAGTCCTTTGGTCACACCCACATACGTAGCATGAAGAAGCCACCAAATGACATAAGCACATAAAAACATACAAAACTGCAATCAGTGTTTTATTTTTAGAATGCATTTGTATACCAGCAGCCCCTCTTCTCACCCTTTGCTTGTCTTGAAAAATTGAGTGACTTGAAGTACGAGTGCAGCACAGTAAAGACACTGTCATATCTAAAGGTCATGTGGTATAACTGCAATGTACTTCATTTAATTTATCAAACCCCAAAACCTTTGATATTGACCCACAGAGCAGTCCTGTGGGGTAGGAGAACAGAACAGACACGATCGCTCTAATTGCAAATGGCCATTTAAGAGTGAAATACTTTGCTCATAAATCTTGAGGTTGAATGGCAAAGTGTTTGCTTGTGTCCTGAACGCTGGGCCGATGCCCTAACATCTACTTGGGGTACAGCGAAGGTGAAACAGCTCATTAAGTCAATGACAGCATTGTCACTGGTGTGTTTTAGAATGGCATCATAGATCCCAAAATATCTCAAACTTTCCTTTTATCTAGTGACTCAAACTGACCTCTAAATGAACAAAATGATGTGACTAAGCACTTTTGTCTGTGTGAATCCTGTTTCAATATGGATGCCGGAGTTGTTCCTGTAAAAAGGTTTTTACGGCACCCTTGTGCAGATGGATGAGACCTCTGTCTGTTTAGTAATTCTTAACTAAAATTAGACAAAGGAGAAGAGGACAGGCTAAAAATAGGCAGGTCTTTTTTTCTTTATAGCTGAGCTATTTCTGTCTCATTTCCTCATACAAATCCTGACAAGTCATTATTTGAAGCTATTTTTTCTTCTTGTTTTGGCAGCTGGGTCGTTGGCATCATTATTTAAATTATTATACAAGATTATTCTTCCTTCATTGAACATTTTTAATTCCTTTTTTCTTAAAATATATTGTGATTGTTAATGCTGAGATCCCTGTAGTTAAAGGTTGAAACCATGGATTTTTAGTTTTAAACATTTTTAAAACATGTCTGTTCATGGCAGCTGTTGCACCTGTATCTAAAGTCTGTTTCTCAATGCACAGTTAAATGTTTTGGCACATTTCATTGTGTTTTGATAATTTTGTGTTCTTATCGGAAAACATTTTCTCAGCAGCTCCCTCAGCTCACTTAAATCTTGTAGCATATTAATAACCCTTGAATCACTGACATGTGCATTCTGTCACATAATTACACATCAGCATAATAGACTCTCGGGTGAAAACATGAAGAGAGTAAATTAAGTACTTTACACATGCATGATGTAGGTCTAAACAGTGTTTAGACCTACATCATTTAGTGATTATTATTTTGGGATTCATGGTGACATACAGTACATGTATGTGACAAGCAGTCTGTCTGCGCTTTTAACAATAACCATGCCTGATTCTAACATGAATAGATTCATATTTTCATATAGCTGAAGATTATTTTCCATTATGTAATATTTTCTCACTGCACAGCCAAACTGTGGACAGAAATCTGATGGTTTTCTTGCAGTTCACACTGTATGACACAATAATCACCCCTAACTAACATATCATTAAGCACCATGTCCTTTTATATTTTAGTAACAAAATTTTGTGTGTCATATGAATGTAAAAGATTTCATGCGCTGGTTAGATGTTAAAGATACATCTACGTCTCTGGAGACAATTCAATAATCGAATTAATCACTGAGGGTCTATACCTTTTGTATAGATTGTCTTGAGCTAATTATTTCATGGAAATAAGTTAAAATATAAAAACATGCTCTGTTTACAATGTGCCACCATGACAAGTTTCAGCACCTGACAGATTCCATTTTTAGCAATGAGTGAGGAGGTGTCATTGTGACCCCAGCTCCATGTTGCTGCACTGCCTGGGGGTTGCAGCTGGCAGGCAGAGATTGGACTCAGCTTGCACTGCTGGAAACTCCTCAGGTGGTGGGGTGGGGGGTGAGACACCAGCGCCAAGGCATCTGTGTTCTCCAGTGCCAGAGGCCAGGACTGCCCCTCGGTGCCGTCTGCCTGTGTATGACAGCTTGTGCACGTGAGCTTGTATTTCTCTATACTTATGAAGACCATTGGCTCAAAACAAAACAAGGACGAGGAAGCTGCTCTGTAAGCAATTTAAAGACTTGATGTTGGTATACAATTGTGGTTTCGGTCGTGGTTAAATGTTAGGTAAGTGGTGGTGAAGGTCTTTACAGGAGCTGGGGGTGAGCGGTTTTCAATTTGCTTAATATACATCTTCCTGGTGATGAATATAAATATAGAATTAAAAGTCAAAACCAGGAGACACCAGAAGGTGATTCAAGGGGTGGCAGGTGTTCTGTGTCTTTATGAAATATGGCAAAGAGCAACTTTTGAGTTCGTATGCAAATGAAGATCAAATTTTAATTTGTACAACCCTGGGTCCAATATCAGGGAGGAAGTAATCTAAAATATCTGATGAACCTCACAATTGGACAGTTTGTTCCAGGCTCTCTTTGTTCCCACTTTGCGCACTAATAAAACAAGTCCCAGGGGGCTGTTACCTGTTACATATGGCAGATGTTGATGTGTAATTTGTGGCACAAATAATTGTCCTGAGCTTTTTTATTGTAACTCATTTGTGCTTTTAAGCTATTTACATAGCAAAGTCTGTTGTGTATATTAAAAAAACAATAAAAATGTATTGTTTTTCTGTGTGTCTGTTGACATTTGTATGCGTGTTTCACAACAGCAGGTTGCAGCTGCATCACAAGGAAGCTTCTTGAGGCTCGAGGGCAGCTGGACTGAGTCCACTGATCCAAGAGAAGACGTCTTTCAATCTGTGGGTCAGTCAAGTATCAGTCAAGGCATAAATAATAACATAATTCATCAGAAAAAATATGCAGAACGCAAACTACCAAAGAAAGCATGTATTTTGTGAGCAACACAGAAAAAAAAACCTAATTTTGCAGCTTTGATGTCACTATTGTATTGTCTATATTTTCACAGGTGATGTGGTGGTTAAAGCTGCTTTTGACCATTATGGGATTGAAAGATTACAAAGCAACCCCATAACGAGGGAGTCTTGATGAGTCACCAGCAAGTTAAGTCACAACCTTTTAAATGTAAGTCCAGAATTCATTCTCTTCGTTATCTTTGGTCAGGTTCTTTACATTCTGGGGAAAATATCTGGGTCTCTCGTTTGCTAAATGCTCCACATTCTTCCAAAGCAAATCATTCACATTGTCTCCATGCTGTAACCTATCATGAGTTTGCCGTAAGCTTGTTTGCTCACCTCTGGTTTTCTATGGTGGAGCCGGAGGTCTGTAAGCAGCACAGAGCTGTAGTTTAGTTTTCATTGTCAGTGGGAGCCGCAGCAGCAGCAATCCTGTCACATTACAGGGAGTAATCTGTGTTTCTATTATTGCCAATGAAAACATATGAAAAAGTATTTAACTGAAGTCAAAGTTCGGACAAAAACTGAATTATAAATGATGAAGAGTTAACACTCAAAACTCGGCTAATCTTCTGCAGTGTGTGGGTGTGAAGTGATTGACAACATAAACAATGATTGGCAGATCAAAGCGGCACAAAGAACGGATCTCTTCTCTTCAGTAGTCCTGCTCTGTTGTCGTAGAATAGTCTGATTGACAACTGTTCTGAGCCAATCATGTCATGAAAGTGCGATGGTCAGTGTGATTGGAGCATCTTGTTATGAAGAATTTTCATTGCTTGTAATTTTTTTTCAACCCGCCTCGTCCACTTACACTTGTCAATTTCCCAGAATGACCTTTGACAACTGTCACAAAAGTAAAAAGGGGATGTGAACTCGTTGGTTTCTATCAGAAATGTTTTTTAGTAACTTTAGAATGCTGCAGGAGTGGGTCTAGAAGCGATAGAAGAAATGCACAATAGCATTGACTTTTTTTTAATTTATTCTTTGCCTTAAGAGTTCTATTCTTTAGCCACAGTTGATCAAATATGAATCTCCCCCAAGAGCTTTCAGCTTTTCTTATGACTTCACAAAGCAAGAAAATACTGTGGAGAATGGGAGTTAGAGTGCTTCAAAAATCAGCCAGCCATATCTGTCTATTCTCTATAATAGGCCTCTGTTGGTCATTAACCCTGAGTAATCAGGTGTGCCATTTCAGCTGAAAATCCATCTGGTTACTGCAAACTATTTTCCAGTTGAAATCTCTTAGTTTGGCTGTACGGGGCTCCACCTCATTTTATGGCCTCTTATGTTCTTCAGACACTTTGCCCTTTTCACACACAATTACCTCCTCAGCTCCATTTCAGGCTCATTAGCAGGACTTGCAGGCTTATTCCTTCCTAAAAGCAGAGGCTTCAAGGGATATGACGAGTTCTTCCGCTTCTGGAAAAGGACCGTTTAGCTCATCTAAAACTGTAGAACTGTAAAGCCATTGAATTTCAAAATGAGAAATGAAAGTGAATTTATCAAATTATCTCTTATAATAGGAAGAATCCCTGAGAGAAGATGAATGTGAGTTTGATATATCAAGTTATAGTTTCATCCCTTTGTCTACACTGTATTGTATAAGCACTAAGGATTTCTGCTGTACAGATTTCTCCATATTTATTTTAAATCATCTGGGTATAGTCCATCAGGAAGGTTTGATCCTACGGTTTGATCCCTACAATAACCAGGCAACCTTTCACGGTGTTTGAGGGCAAGAATGTAATCCTCCTTGTACTTTGGTCTGAATGTATGAGATCTTTTGAATGTAACAGGTGGAAATTAGAAAAAGAGCTGTAAAATAAATGTCGCATTAGGAAATAAAAGCCCGCTGAAATAAATGAATGTGGAAATCTGAAATAAATTTTTTTTCACATAGAAACCAATATTTTTATTTTGTTGGAAGTCACTGGATTTCACCATGTGGTTGAAACAAAGAGATAGGACTGCATGTAATTTTGAAAGCCGAGATTGTGAAATTGCACCAACTGCCCCGTGTGAGATTTGGTTCAAACCACAACACTGGTGCCTCATTGGCTAAGAGCCAGGGGAAACCCATGGAGTCCCTGTGACACAGCCATGACGTCGCCAAGGCTATATAGACCGGCACATACCTTCACACTTCGCCATCTATGCAATGCAAAATGGCATTCCTTATGCACTGTGAGGTTTAGGGAAATAATAAGTCATATTTTGTGTCATTATGAGCATCAGAAGTGAGTGGAGAGAGGCGGTTCACATTTGGATGTTTCTTGACCCGAGGAAATGAATGGTTGTTTTCGAAGTTTCTAGAAGTAAAGTAGGACATTTCGATGGATTCACCGGGAAATCTGATACATAGTTTTGAAAGAATTACTGAAGCTGCCAGTACACCAAAGCCAGTTCAAAGTGTAATTACATTTATTGAGGTTAGCAACAGAGAGAGAATTTGGTGTTTAGAATTCACTAAGCCTATAGGCCCATGCCAAGAGAAGAGATAGGACAAGATCCCCTGGAGACGAGTTTCTGGTAGCAGCGGGTGGTTGATGGAAACTCTCAGTTAAATCTCCTTGAACACCCTGGAGGTTAAGATGGTGATGGGTTGCACCATAGTAGGTCTGAAAAAAGAGCTTCCAGGGACTGATTGGCTTGAGGAGAAAAAAGATGACGATTGGTCAGATATGATGGTGTCAGATGTGTTAATGTTGGGACTTTGACAAAGTGACGGACAAAGATTAGAATGGGAGAAAATAGCAAAAATGCACTCATAGTGGAATAAAGGCAGAACGAGAAAGAAAAGATCCTCAGTTAAAAACTTTTCCCAAAGCTTCATATAGTGGTGGTTTTTACACTCATGCAGGAGAGTTGTTAGAGATACAGTACCAAAACATCTGATGACACATGCCAGATATCCCAAGTACAGTAAGGATGCTGTACATCAGTGGATCCCAGACTTATTGGCTCATGAATCCATCAAATAAATCAATGTCTACTTATGACCCCTCATCACAGGTTCTTCCTCCGTGTGGAGATGAATTGTAAGCAGTTCAACCAAAGAGACAGTTTTCCTGGTCATATTGTTTCATTTGAGGCACCAAAGAGCTGAAAGTATCCAGAAAAGAAAATAGAAAAGAATTGTGTATCAGAAATATATTATTTTCCATAATTATTACCTTAATCTTCTTGTGACAGCTCATTTATATTGTCTTGGGACCCTCTTGTGTAGTTATTTATAGAAACCACTGCTTTGCAGACCAAGCATTTTTCTTTAGAGCAGAAGGAAGTTATGCTCATTTAACCTTCATGTCAAAGCTCATTTAAGTTTGACTTCTTTTAGCCAACAAATAGAAAAATAGATAAAGGTTTGCGCATAAGTTCAGTGTAATCGAACAAAAGGATTTCAACTCCAATTTTTGCCCTTTCTGACAATCACAAAAGCCCGGAAATGCATCTCTTTTATGTGTTCTCAAAGAGATACAGGGAAGCAAGTGTAGAGCAAAAGCACAGCAGTCACTCAAATCTGGATAAATGATGAAGACATCAGACTGCTTTCTTCATTTGAAGACGAGAATAGCTTTGCGATGCAACATCTAGGAGAGGACTTAACAATAGCTAACCGTGCAGCATAACACTCAGCTGCAATTCAGAGCCGAATGAAATATTTAGCAACACAACTCTTCCGTTGAGTTATGTAGTATGTTGGTGTTTATCTGTGCAAGACATCTCTTGGTCAAGACTTGTCATATGATTAACAAATCATTTTGGTTTTCATTCTGTCCTTTCTGATATCTGCCTATTCTGCCTATTCATAATTCTCCACTGGCATCAGAACACCCTTATCTGATGTAATTGAGTTATCCCACTCTGCTGTGTGTGTGTGTGTGTGTGTGTGTGTGTGTGTGTGTGTGTGTGTGTGTGTGTGTGTGTGTGTGTGTGTGTGTGTTTCTCCATATAGCCTCGAGGTAAATCTGATAAAGCAAAGTTATGTTACTCTCATTAAGTCTCTTCATTCACAAGCCATGCTGTCTGGCACAACTTCCTACATTTTTCCGTCACAAACGACTCCTCTAAAGGGATTTGTGTAAATTGCAGTGTCTGGAGTAGTCTCAGATTGGATCCCATCTGATTAAATATGAACATATTTTATTTGACTTGAAACTAGATTCTGTTGTCTGTATCACTTGATTTCAACTGAAACCCACTCTGTAATGCAGTACAACAGTTTCACCGAGGGCAGAAACACCACTGGGAGCATTTTAAGGAGTGAAACTGTTAAATGAATATTTTTCTGTTGGCTTCATCTTTGAAAGTTGCTGTTTTTTATCCAATTCAGAAATGCCCTCTAGTGGAAGAGATTCATATCTGCGCTGAGTTTCTTCTTTGCACAAAGAAGTTAGGAAACAAAAATGAGTAAAAGGCACATCTGAGAAAGAGAAACTAAATGTCCACAGAAGATTAAAACATGGCAGTTTATTAATGGTTCTGTAGGCAAACACACATATAGCAAATCCCAGCTGACATTGGGCGAAGGCAGAGTACACCCTGGACAGGTTGACAGACTATTGCAGGGCTTACGCATAGTGACCCTAACCCACCTACGGGCAATTTAGAGTCATCAATTACCCTAAGTTGCTTGTTGGCATGTCTATAGACTGCGGAGGGAAGCAAGAGAACCCACGCTGCCACGGAGAGAACATGCAAACTCCACACAGAAGCAAAAATACAAATCAGACAACAATACAATAGAATCAAGAGGATAATATACTATAATAAAAGAAAGGAAAGGTGTTTAATTTATTTTAATACCAATATATAACAATATTACTGAAAATAATAGTTATAGATTAACTAAATTGCTAATAGAGATCTTAGAAAAGTTGGCATTTTGAACTAACTTCAATTTGCAGTGTTTGTAGTTATTCGGTCATATAATGTAGAGTGATGTGGTTTTCCATTGTTTGGACTTTATTCAGTAACTAGGTTTAAGTGTTGACTTTGAGTTTTAAGGCTGTCTGGGGTTTGGACATTGTAGGGACTCATAGCCCCTTAAACCTTTTAAGTATCTTTTAGTTTATATAAAAAGGGCTTTTGAAAAATGTTTATTGAACATATATGTAGAAATCCTGAAATGAAAGCTGACCCTTCATAGTTACTGTTCATTGTCATAGTCATTATTCTGCTATACCATCTTTTAAAGGCACAAAACAGCAGGTGAACAGTTTCTATTAAGATAAGTTTTAGTTTTTGATTATGTTATTATCTCTCACGCACAAACTCACACATATCTTCACACAGACTGGGTTAATGAATCTGGCCTACTGTTTTCAGACAGACCACCCTATTAAACATAAATCCCAGTCCCAGACCGATGCTCAGTGTTCTTTATGAATTGGCCTGTGGGATTTATTCGTTTAGCAGTAAATATCCATTTTGACCTTTTGAGAAGAGTGCAATCATTTCCGTTTTTGTTAAGTAACATCATAAGTTTGCACCTTTTATAGAATACCAGTGATGAAGAAAAAATAAAGCTGTAATACTTAACTTGAGCAGAAGAAACAAGCCCATACGTTTTATTTAATCTACTAGGATGTCATCTAAATTGCAGACACGTGTTCACCAATTCTAGATTGCGTTGGATAGTTTCCAAAACTCCTCTTGTCTTTTGTGAATGATAATTTGAAGTTTTGTGGATCTCTGTCTCCCCCTGCTGCAAGATGGTGTTTGTTGTGCCTGGATTTCAGTCATAACAAGACAAACAGATTTCCATTAATAGATTAATAGTTGTACAAGGTATTATGCATATGACACATTAATATGCTAACAAATATATATATATTTTTTTCAGAAATACTTTACAGCAGAAAAAATTCCAGATGTGAAATTGCCACATGATATGTACAACCTGCTAAAGAATGCAATCAGCAAAAATATATTATTAGGAATGTATAGCTTACTTTAATATTGGGTTCAACATCTCACTCAAGGACGCTTCGGCAAGTCGTATGGCTGCTAATGTGCTCATTGGCAACAAAGAAGTGAGCTTTCTCTAAAGTTCTGTTGTTAAAAGTCTTACGGTCTCTGCCTCTTGTAGAGGCCTCAAGATGATCTCTCTCCTGTGCGAGTAATGGGTGAGTTTGACCCCGTGGTTTGTTTTCTCCCTGCGCTGCAGCAGGCGGTAAAGAGACAGGGTGAACTTAGCCAGGGCCAGTGTGCAAATAATCATCACCAGCAGCAGGGCAGTATAGATCATCATCTGAGATTTGCACCCCTGAACTTTCTTTCTGTATAGATATGTGAAGGAAGGCGATGGCTCTTGAGTGACCGGCTCCATAGGACAGGTGAAGATCTCTGGAGTGGTTTTTGGAGGAGAGGTCGTTGTTTGGGTGGTGGTTGGTTGGGTTGTCGTGAGGGCGGTGGTTGTGGGCATAGTTGTTGAAGGTGTTGTTGTGGTTCTAGTAGTTGTGGGTATGGTTGTTGAAGGTGTAGTTGTGGTCATAGTGGTTGTGGGCTTAGTTGTTAAAGGTGTAGTTGTGGTCATCGTGGTTGTGGGTGTAGTTGTTGAAGGTGT
>NW_022280060.1:1108662-1120306 GCF_004355925.1 Anarrhichthys ocellatus
GGTGTCGTTGTGGTCATAATGGTTGTGGGTGTAGTTGTTGAAGGTGTAGTTGTGGTCATAGTGGTTGTGGGTGTAGTTGTTATGAAGGTTGTGGGTGGAATTGTTGTCAAAGTGGTGGTGGATGCAGTTGTGATAGTGGTTGTGGGAGCAGTTTTTATTATAGTGGTAGTGGTTGTTGGCAGAACAGTAGCTGTTAGTATTGTTATGGTGGTTGTGGCTGGCTGTGAGGTGGAGACGGGGGTGGTTGTTGTAGTTGGCAAAGTGGTTGTTGATGTTGTAGTGGTTAGGGTAGTGGTGGTTGTGGGGCGTGTACTTGTGGTTGATGTTGTAGGAAGTGGTGTTGTGGTAGTAAGGATGGTGGTTGTTGGTTCTGCGGTTGGGAGTGCCGTGGTAGTTGTTGTGGTTGTTGTTGGGGGAAGAGTGGGGCAAATAAATTGATCCTCTGGTAATAATTTGATTTCCTGTCCTTTCAGATTATCTGGATACTCACAGACAACAGGAGACATGATCTTCACAGAGTTGGCTTTCATCCATAGGTAAAGATTTATCAGATTGCAGTCACAGTGCCACGGATTGTCATTGAGGTAAAGGCTTTTCAGTTTTATTAAAGGCTCAAAAATATCCTCAGGAAGCGTCTGGAGGTCGTTGTGAGCTAGCTTGAGTGTGATCATTGATTGTAGCTTTTCAAACACATCTGCATCCAGCGATTGTATCCTGTTGTTCTGTAGATTTAGCTCCGTGAGCTTCTCAGGACCTTCAAAGTACTCGGGATACAAGGTGACCAAGGTATTATTAGACAGATCTAACTTCTTGAGTTTCTTCAGAGAGCTGAATATTCCATTTGGAAGAACGCTGAGATTATTTTGATTGAGATTTAAATCTGTCAATCTAGGCATTTCTCCAAAAAGTACAGGTGGTAGACTTGTCAGTTTATTCTTCTGTAGAGTGAGTGTTTTAAGTTGAGGGAAACCGACGAAGAATTCTTCAGGTAAGCTAGTCAAATGGTTGCTATCCAAAAACAGTTTAATTAGTTTGTCTTTATGTGGAAAAAGATTAGGTGACAAGTCTGCTATTTTGTTTCCTTGCAGGCCGATTTCCTTCAAATTTGGCAAATTCTGAAAAATCTCCTCAGGAATAGTGGTCAGCTGATTCTCGTAAAGCCGTAGAATCTGCAGTTGGTTTAGGTTTGAGAACCAGTTGGCAGATACAGCAGAGAGATTGTTTTTAGCTAAATGGAGCATTGTTAGGTTCTCCAGACTATCAAAAGTCCCGTTTTCAATCGATTCTATCTCGTTCCAATTTAACTGCAGCTCTCTTACTTTTCCAAGACCGTCAAATAAGCCTTTCTCCAGACTACGAAGCTTGTTCAACTTTAGTATAATCCTCTCCAGGTTGCTGAGGTCTTTAAAGACTCCCACTGGGATCGACGTTAATGGAGTGCTGGAGATCTCGATATGCTTGAGGTCTGACAAACCATCAAAAGCTCCAGGCTCAATAGATGTTGTGTTGGTATTCATGAACTCCACCTTTTCAAGCTGCTGGTTTTCAACAAAGGCTGCTTTAGGGATTGTTTTAATCTGGCTATCCACAAAGAAAACTTCTGTCACAGTTGGTTCCAGAAAGCGTGGGATTTCTGTTGTCGATGAACTGTAAACATCCTGGTTTTCTTCGGGGCAGTCTGTTTCTTTTTCACATTGTTTGTGTTGAGACAATGAAAGCTCAAACAGTAAAGACAGAAAAAGAACAATGATTTCTCCTCTTGACATGCTTGTTCACTAAAAAAAGGAAAGAAAAAGAAACAACTTTTATTAGATTTACCTGGATGTGTTAATTTTCTCTTTCTTGTAATAGCATATGTGTGCTCAAATATCAATAACATCATAAAAAGCGTTGCTATGCCATGTTATCAATAACTCAATGAGCTGTCACAGTCAAATGCCAAAACCTTACCTTTTTTATTTTCTGTCCCAGGATGAAACGGGTTGTTACAGCAGTGAGGAGACACAAACAAGCTACATATCATTAGTTCTCTCCTGTATCGATGTTGCCCAGCAGGACTGGAGAGTATAGCTTCCTAGATGAGGCGTGGTGTAACACACTTCTGCTGCTCAAGATAAGAGCAAGGACGGACGGTTTATGGCAATTTAGCAAGTTACTTCCCTTCTCTGCAGCATAGCTCCAATAGTTTTGGAATTGATGTATGATTAATCTTTCACCACTGATTTTAGTGCAGTACCTACCATCTGATGTGTTATTCACCTAGGACAGCAGCGTAAACTACAGATAAAATTATTCAACATTCATACACACTCTAAACATTAAAGGGACAGTATTATTGAATATTGAATATAATATTCATAACAATGATATAATCAGAGTACAATCGCCCAAAACTAAGAATCGTTGTGTTTTCCTTTGCCTAGAAAAAGCCATTTATATCTACGTAGGGAGCAGGTCGTTTTCCAAGGAGTCCGCCATCTTGCACCGCCATGTTTCGACTGCAGCCAAGAACGGACACTGGCTCCAGTGAGAGCCTTTTGCGTTTTACGTTATCTGAAGGTAGGGATGTGTTCTGAAACCCAGTATTAAACGGGCCTTAGTGCTAAATAAGCAAAGACCGTGGTATTGATAAGCCCCAATGTAACTGGTTCTTTTCATTAATAGTTTTTAATGTTATCATGTAATTTATTATCATGCTGCAGTGTGCATCTGCTCTGCTCTCTGTTGGGCTGAGCTCCTTTAACGACACACACACATAGACAAACACACACAAAGCACGCGCAGACATGCCGCTGTGGTGAAGTGGAGGATACTCGAATTGATGGCAACTACGCTTGTTACTGTACGTGCAATATAATATTTGCCGGTGAAAAGCCAATACTTTATCAATACATCTGTAAACATTAAAACGAAAGTGAAACCTAATTCATTCAGCCACCACCGCTATGTTTACGCTTACTTCTCTGCTGGCTGAGACAAAGCAGCCAGGAGGGCAGAAGACAGGAGGAATGACTGATACTGACGGATGTCTGTGTTGTTCATTCTTTAAAAACTTCACTCAGAAATATCATTTATTTCATTGCCATTTTACAGTTGTTTCCAGTGACTTTGCTGTTTAAAACATAACTGTTGCTGCTCTAGAAACAATACTTAGCAATATCTAGATTATAAATTGCTTTAAGTTTTTTTGAATCTTATACATCTTTTTAAAAACAATTATTTAGTCATGTAGAAGAGCTGAGTATTGATAAGAGTAGCCCCTAGTTGTACTAAAATCGTAAAGATACCCTTTCCCTACCTGTAGTCCACCGTAGTTCTCTGACACACTTGGAAAGGGAAGGGCTGAGCTGAGAGGTATTTGGTTGATTGCAACCTGTCACAAACCATTAGATCCCACTAAAAACTTACACACTGTCCTTTAAACATACTCTATGGTATACAAACATTTAGTCATTTTTAACATATGCATCTGTTTCCACATCAGGAAAAGCAGAAACCTCCATTTCACAAGCCTTTATATCCAGTTTGATGTTTGTGTTTTATTTTGAATTCCTTCTTAAAACATTGTTATTGTCAGGCAACAATTAGACACACATTACAGTGACTGGTGGAATGTTTGGATTGTATCTAAATGTTTCTGACTCCCTTGAATTAGATGGCAGTCTTTTGTATATGATTCATTTAATGGAGAGGAATATATACATATGCAAGATAGGTGAATGTAGTTATAAATGTACACCATCACTCCATTACAAAAAAAATACAGAATTCTGTGAATGCAGAATTACTACTCAGTCTAAACTTCCTTGTGTTCTTCTGGACATCTGACAAACTAACTTGGTACAATCAACAAAGCCAGTAAATGATTAAATATCTGTCTAATGACAATGTAGTGATCACAATAAGACCATCGTACTGCAAAAAGTAGACCACAGCATACTGTGTAAAAACATAATCTCAATACTTTTAGATGTGTTAATGTGTTTCTTCATTTTCATGCAATGTATACAGTATGCCAGCATAATACTACTTCCTATTCAAATAACTTAACCCTCATTTAAGCATTTAAGGGGAATTCTATGCTCCTTTTCACTCCTGAATAATGTGTAGATAACAGTTGATTTGCCATCAGATTCAGGAGGTCAAACTTGCTTAGTTCAGTAAATGATTAACACAAGGTGAGATTGTTTTCACTAAAAGTAGTGCATTTATTCAATGTATAGTAGCATTTTGCATTGTAAGTGTCAAAACCATTAGATGAATTGTATTACAGTGGAGTCAAAATGACATGTTTTGATTTTTCATGGATAGCCATTTGGATAGTAAAACTGTCTCCTCAATGTATTGTTGTTAGCACAAACACACATAGTCAAACTGCAATTACTAATTCTGAAAAATGGAATACTAATACTGCATGCAGTTTTAATTCTACTGTAAGAAGTACACTTTTTCAGTGCATCGGAGCTCACATTCACCAAAATATCCAGGTTGCCCACAAGATGGCACCATAACTGTTTTTACCATTAGTACATGCAATGTCTGTTCTATTTTTACAGCACACATGAAGAGGGATGCTGGCTGGTACATTTGATCATTAAAAATGGAAAGCTAATGAATTCAAAAGTTGACTTGTTTGTTCTAGCTGTTACATCTGAATGGAGCCGAAGTGGTTCTTTCTGTTGCCTTTGAGACTCTAGGAGCGTCACATTTTCCAAGTAAACCACAGTAATCAGTGAGTACTTTCCCTTGGCTTTAAAAGTTTTTGGGTTGCTAACATTGGGTGGTCTAAGCTACAGCACAGAGTTCTTATTACTGCGGCCTATATTTCCGCTGCCTCTCTTGTTCCTCCTCCAACACACACAGCTGATGATGACAGTGCTGATGATGACAGTGGCCACTACAGCAATGAGGATGAGGATGATCGAAATATCATTAGAAGTTGTTCCCGTCTCTCCTTGGCCTCCACTGGTGACCTCTTCGTGCTCTGATGTGGGGGTGGTCTTGACCGCAGGTGAGGAAGTGCTTTGTCTAGTTGGAGGAGTGTGGGGTTTCCTCTTCAACTCAGTCGAGGTCAACACAGGCTCCTCTGTAGAGTTGAGAGGCAGGAAGTTCTCATCTGCCAGCAAAACAATGGTCTCACCATTCAGACTGAAAGGTGTTTCACACACTACAAGAGTTTGGTTGACCTTGAATGGGTGCTTTCTCAGCCATTCTCTGAGTGGCAGAATATCCTTGTCACACCTCCAGGGGTTCTGCTGCAAGAGAACCTCCTTTGCTACAGTGAGGGCATCTAGACTCTTCTGTGGCAGGTTGGGAAGGGAGTTATTTTGCAGGTCTATCTGTCCCAGGTTGATCAGGCCTTGTAGAAAACCCGGTGGTAGGGAGCTGATGGCGTTGTGCTCTAGGGAAATGTTGACCAGACTTGGCAAACCTTGGAAAACCCCAGGTTGCAGGGTTGTGAGCAGATTGGTGTGAAGTGATATCTCTCCCAGCTGCTCCAACCCTGCAAAGGCCCTTGTGGATACAGAGCTGATCTGGTTGCGACTGAGCACCAGGAGACGCAACTGAGTCAGGTTCCTGAATGTGTCATCCTCCACACGGCTCAGCTTGTTGTCATACAGCCACAACTCTTGCAGCGCCATGGGCCCAAACACTCCTGGTCCCAGACTCTTCAGCTGGTTTTCATACAGGGAGATCTGGGAAAGAAGGGGCAGGTTTAAGAAGATCCCTTGTGGAAGAGATGTGAGCCTATTGTTGGAGAGGAACAGCTTCTGGAGTTTCAAAGTCTTGGAGAACAGGTCATGGTGGAGATGAGTGATAAGATTGTCATGTAGGGATAGTTCCTCCAGGTTGCCAAGGTCATCCAAACTGCCAAGGGGGAGTTCGTGTAGCAAATTCTTATTAACCCGTAAGACTTTCAGCTTAGATAGCCCATTGAATGTCTCTCTAGGTAGTTGACTGATATTGTTTCCCGAAAGAAAAAGGTATTCCAGCTCAGTAAGAGGGTGAAAAGTTTCCACAGGTACGGAATTGAAAAGATTCTTACTGAGGTCAAGGTTTTTCAGCTCTGCCAACCGGGAAAACCAGTGAGGTCGGAGTACGAGGAGCTTGTTGCCATTTAGATTCAAAGTCTTAAGTTTCTGTAGATTTTGGAACACGGCCTCAGGAAGATCTTGCAGTTCGGTGGTAATAAACCCGATGGCACTTATGTTCGGAGTGGAATTAAATGTGCCAGTGTGCACTTCCCTCAAAACAGTGTCTTTAATCACAAGGACGCTAAGGGCGTTAGAAAAATCATTTAAGTGTTCTGGTTTCAAGAAATAGATAGTGCAATTGGAGAAGTAGAGGAATGTGGTAGATGAGGGCACAGATGTGGGGAAATCTGAGAGGCCACTGCAGAGGATTTTGGTTTCTTGACATTTGCAGTCATCCGGACACGCCCAAACAACAGCATTGATCGAACAGAGAAGTAGGAGCACATGAAGTGTCAGGGGCAGGTCCATTATTTAACCTAGAACAAAAGAAACGGTTATGTTACAGTCAAGGTTGGTCATGATGAATCACATTTACATGGATGGCAAAGGACTTTGTAAACGTATCATGGTCATCACAAACTAAATACGCCTTATTTTGTACTCTAAGGTGCACGTCACAAATTTTACCAGACAAAATCGGTTAACTCGTCACTGTGAGCATTTCACTCCTGTGAAAGTTTTTCAATTTCCTCTGTAGCTCTGGAGGACCGGAGTCAAGTCTAAGAAAGATACTCAAATGGCATTACTTCACATTTTTTTAAAGAACACCGGAAGGGCGTTGCAGAAGATACTGGCTGTCAAATTAAGGGGAAGTGTCTTTCGAGCTTGACCCAAACTAGCGACTAAAAGTCAGGTTATGCTGGCCTCTGCTGCTTTCATTCTTTTTACAAATCCGCCTTTTGTAAGTCCCCCAACATCATGTAAGTGTAATATTCAAGTGCTGAGCTTTGCACATGTGCATGCCAGTATCTTTGTCTAACAGCTGACTGATTGTAGGACTCAACAAAAATGCTTGTATACCACAAAACAATAGAGATAAAGCACTGAAATTTACTACAAAACATAAATGTTTTCAGCTCTGAAAAGTAATTAAAATTTCAAGTTGTTGGTTGTGTTTAACGATAATAGGGTCTATTCTTGGTCATGAACTGCTCTACTCTAAACTTAAGCCTAAGCCTCGGGGAGCATTTTTGCATTTGTTGTTCTCACCGCACTACTTTTTAAGACTTGATGTACCTTAGTTGTTAGTTTCCAGGACAGTAAAAGAAGAAACAGTATGTTTTTTCTCCTCTCAACGACAGAACAGCCACAAAGGAGATATTCTGCATTTTAAATCATCACCATAATAAGGCAGTTATACTGAAGGCAACTCTAATTAGTAACAGTGCCTACATGCAGCATCAGCATTCCTGTTTAAACTTAAAATTATACATTTGCATAATCTGATTCAGAGTTGTACTTTGTTGCCTGTGGCTTCATCAACATTGCCAACAGGGTTGGCTGGTAAACAAGCTTGCTTAGCAATCTTTTGGCATTAAAACCATTTATTCAGGAACTGCGTTCATCAGTGTGTTTGGAGCTCACATGTAAAGTTTGCTACAGAATGTTTTTGAAATAAATCCCCAAACCACAGAGTATATTCTCATTGAATATGGACACAGTGTTTGGTTTGCAATTATCTCTGTGTTGTGTCTACAGTGCATCTAAACATGACGGACTGCCTGCACATGTTTGAGGCTGTGGCGGAGGCTGTTCTTCCTGTTTGTTATGGCTCAGGAGGCTCCAACGGCAAAGCTGTGCCAATACAAAGACCTGCTTCTCCATACAAATCCATTTAAAGTTCTGCAACTTAAGGTTGGCAAGCATGAGTTGTTGCTCAGTGGCTGAGACGTATCAGGGTGCAGAGAGAGTCTTTTTGAGGAAGTAACTTTCTAAAGAGACCAGAATGTCCTTCAATTGCGCCGGAAGAACCAGAATTCTTTTCTTTTTTTGTTTTTTTTTCACACCAAAGATAGAGGGTCATAAAATTGTGCATCAAAGCTGTTTCCATTTCCAATATATTTTTACTTATCTGCTTTCATTCAAGAGGTGGGGTGCTGGGTCCCTGCTGTGAGATGGAAAATTATGTTTTCATTGTTAGTTAAACTATTTTTGAATATGTTTTTTCTGTATTCCCCATCCAACCGCTACTCCTACTTTAACAGTACTCCTTCCTTACTTTTAATAATTAGTTGTTTTTCGGGGGCAACTACCACTAGTCTCATCACTATCTCTAATTCCCTTGTCTTTACTTCTGTGAATGCAGGAAGTCAAAGGTCACATTTAAGTCAAGTATGTGTACTTGATTACGCAATTACCAGAAAGTCAGATGTCCATTGTGTAATGTCATCTATATACAGTTCCCCTTCCCTTGAATGTGCGGAAAAAATTACTACTTAAAAAAAACAGTTTGGAACAATGGATTTAAGCAGCTTTTAGTAGCTTTCAGACACATGACACATTCCAGCATCACTGCTTCTAGAAACAAAATCAGCAGAACCTGACAGCTAAACCACGTTTCCTCTCTGATAATGCAACATCGAACCAAACCCACTGTCTGCTCCTGACTGGCACAGCATGGAGAGCTCTGCTGTACAGTGTAATGGCTAAAGCATTTCCAGTTCACCATTAATTGCTTTTGGGTTTGTTTTTTTACCCCTTGAAATAGCTGAAGGATCAGCACTTCTAGCAAAGCGTGGAACTATATTTCGAGAGACCAGCAGTCCAGCCAATCAAGTTAATTCATCTTTGACATATAAGGTTTTTGATTACCACTTTTTCTAACATGGTGTTAGGACTCAAGTTATCCAACCTAAAGCACATTTTCATATAACAAAATTCACTTAATTCAGTGCAAACCTATAGGCAGTATTGTAGTTTACACATAAATACAAACATCATTTTGCGAAATCAAGGGTTGAATTATGCACAGAAGATTGTAATTTTAAGATACAATTACACACAAACGTATTGCTGTTATAGCTTATTGATTGTTATCCTTATCTTATTTAGGTTCAGATTAATTTCATCTCCCTGCATCATTATCCTTGACAAGTATGTCCCAAGTATAAAGCGATCAGCACTCTGTTTACCAAGACAGCATGCCGTTTTGCAGAACTTACCTCTCGTAGCGGCTGATGATTGAGTGAACAGAGAGAGGGTTGGTGTGGTTATCTTTTATGTACGTCCTCCCTTCCTTCTCAACCTCACAAATCCTCTGATGAAAGTTTCCAGCACCATCTGAACTCTCACACCATCACATTTTCCTGCTCTTCGTCATCACTGGATTCCCCTCACCAACCAGTTTTTTTGGTTTTGCCCTGAGCTCATGAAGTCCGCAGGTCCTTTCTGAGGCTTTAATGGCACTGTTCAGCGACAGCTGTACCCTCTGCCCCCTCTTTTCCTCGCTCACGCTCAAGCTCACATTTTTTGCTAAATGTGGTGGGGGGTTCAATGTGTGTTGGGGATCAAGCTATGCAAGCGGAGGCCCCACCCTCTGGGGATTTGTGTTACAGTAAGGGTGTCTGTGCTTATGTGAATGCAGGGTATGTGTGAGCTGTGCTTCCACTTAGGGGAGCCATATGTTTTCAACAATGTAACTAGATGTTTTTCCCTCCAGGAAAAAATTGTGTCGGAGGTTAGGGTTACAAGGAGGGTGAGAATGTGGTTTGGTTGAAGACAATGAAGTTGTTTTTAAGTTTTTTATTCATGACATTGTTTTGTGTGTACGTGCCCCCTTGTTTGGGTGTGCACATTTATCAGCTGCACATATCTTTGGTATGATGTCCCCTGTATGCTTGTAAGCCGAGGGTTTGGGCACTTGGCAGTTTTGGACATTCCCAAATCCAATAGTTAGGGAATTACAGATTGCAAGTTCATCCGAAAAACAACCACACAACCTGCAAACGTCTGTTCAGTCTGTCTCGTGTTGCAGAAATAATAAATCTATAATGAACCTTTGTGCAGTCATGTTTGGGAAAATGAATGAAATGCGTTGATGAATGAAATGCTTTGAGTATCGTATAATTCTGGATGAGATTATTTCCTGCTGTTAAGGAGGACTTCTGTTTGTGTGCATATCCAGTATGAGAGTGACTGAATCATGGATATCTGGATTGTACCCCAAATACTTTCAAGTAATTAAGCAGAAAACATTACACTGCCTCTAAAAATGATCTCTGTTCAGAAAATAGTGTATTCCTCAACCTGTTCATGTAAATTAAATGGGATTTGGCTTTGGTGCTAAAATGTGGAACGACAATAAATCAATGAAACAAAAAAGGCTGAGCAGCAAGTTCTGCTGCGTTTAACATTCCTGAGTTGCCATAAGTAAATCCATCTGTGTCATAACATGACAAACAAACTCACAACAGAAACAGATAAGGAGGGTGGAGTTAACGTACAGAGTTTTTTTTGTTTATTGTAAAGATACTGGAAGACTGTAGCAACAGCTCGTACTCATAAACTGGACATATAATGTATCAGACTGGGTGCAGTCAGGAGTTTTTGTTGTGATATGAGTTGTTCTAACGTAGTTTATTTAGAGAGCTAAGGATAAAAAGGACTGTTTAAGCGCTGCTACCTTAATTTCCAGTAAACATGCTTGTTTACAACATCAGCTATGACACATGACGTATGTGAGAAAGCCTTCCTGTTGTACTTCCTGTCAGTTCGGGGAGCAGGAGCTCGATGACATGAGAGTCTCTGTTGTTGTTTTCGCATTGACTACAGCCCACATTAGCCTGTGAATGAAACCAGGTAATGTCTCGCAGTCTTACAGAAGTTTGTGTTCCTCCTCTGAGTTAGGTCAAAAGGTCAGTAGTGAGCAGACAGATGAAGAAAAGTTATACTATGTCAGTACACTTTACTTTATTTCTCCCTTTTTGACAGAAATAGACACAAAGAACTGACAAGCCTTTGATATTACTCTTCTCTTTCAACATCCTTTCACATTTTGAGGTGCTGTTCAGTAGCGAAAGTGTTTAAAGCTTTAGGAGTGTTGCAACTAGTTGAGCAAGAGTCACAGAGTGAAGGTAGGAATGGCACGGAAATTGATTAGTTTACGAGGTTTCCAGTAACAACCCTATGTAGTAATATAATGAGTTTATTTGCTCCCCTAAATCTTTCGAAACAAATAATTACATAGTTGATTAGGCGTGACTAAACAGAGAACTCAATTTTATGATAAAACAGAACCCTTAAAATAATGTTGAAGCTGTCTTGGGCAAAATGTTTGGCTCCATTTGTATATTGTTTGATGTCAAAATGCTTTCTAACAGTTAATTATTGGACTTAAGAGGATTATTGCTCTACTTTACAGGCAAGAGTCTGCTGTGACCAGAGTTACAAATGTGCTGTGGAAAATCCCTCTAAATACCAGGTTAAAGTAAATTCATCGCAGACAAATAAAGGCTGGATTAAAAAAAAAATCCTCTTATTTTCCACTGTGGTCAGAAATTTCTTGTGAACGCTGCAGTATGATTTCCTCTCCCTGTGCTCCCCCTCTCTCACTGTCTGTCTGTCTGTGTGTGTGTGTGTGTGTGTGTGTGTGTGTGTGTGTGTGTGTGTGT
>NW_022280060.1:1120316-1139824 GCF_004355925.1 Anarrhichthys ocellatus
GTGTGTGTGTGTGTGTGTGTGTGTGTGTGTGTGTGTGTGTGTGTGTGCCCACTGTTGTGTGAGCTCAGCGTACTGGAAAGGCCTAATCACCCGTTGCCATAGCAATGAACTTGGGCGCTGTTCACCGATTCATCCTCTTTTGTTTGCTGTTTGTTTTAAAGTCCAATCACTTCTCGTGGAATTCGTGGCATCCGCTGTGTTTTTGTGCAGGTTTAAAAGATTTGAAAGCTTTTTTGATCATCAGTCGAAAAGTGTCTGTTGTTTCGGCCACGAAAGAATTATTTTAAAAGGTGTTATTATTATTGTATGAAAACTTTAGGATAGAACGAAAAACAACTATTTTCAATCATTTTATGGCTTTATAAGTTATCTTATGTTGTAAGTGAACTTGGACTACTCCGAAAACAGGGGAGTCATAACTGTGTGCACATTGTTCCGTAATGGAGGCTTGCGTACTCTCTTGCAATAGGAAAAGTAATCAGAGCTTCCTGTTTTGAAGGTTGTTAGGAAGATGATGGTGTTATACTTCCCAGTATTCAAGACATGATTCATTTTGGAAATGCACTTTCCTCCCACATTCCAAAAAAGATGAGAAACTCAGATAAGTGGTATGGTAACAGTAACTCTCTCAAGTACGACTGGTGCCCTGGCACAAGTTTACGAAACAACTTCAAATATTTGAGAAGCGTCAAAGAACTGTTTGCTCAAAAGTACAGCAAACTATTTTTTTGAGTTGTGACGCCTCTTAACGCAGTTTGAAGCTTTCACCACTAGAGGGAAACAAACCACTTGTGATCACTTTTGACCACATAGGCTTGAGTTTGCTTTATGAAGCTTAAAATTGCACTCTACATAAGAAAAACAGATACATTAAATGTGGGTAGCTTACACATTAGTATGCATCACATTTTGATATTTCTGGCAGAAACCCTAGAAGGCAAACTTCTCCCATATGCACACGGCACCATAGCAAAGACAGGATGACAGAAGGAAAGTTTAATTTAATGTTTATTTTAATACCAACAATTGAATTTATATGCCACATATTTTCCTGATTAATCCATTAACTGTTTGGTCAACGAAATATTAAAAAGTAGTAAAAAAGGCTCATGACAACCCCCAAAAGTGACCTTTTATTTGGCTCTTTTTGTCTATTTGTCGGACCAACAGTCCCAAACACAAAGCTATTTGATTTACTTTCATTTCAAAGAAAAACAGCACATCATCACATTTAATAAGTTATTGGAGAAATGACTGAAACCAATTGATCGATTCTCAAAATAGTTGCGGATTGTTTTTCTTTTTATTGACTTCATCTCTATATAAATTACAGCTCTACATAAATTACAGCTCTACATAAATTACAGCTCTATATAAATTACAGCTCTATATAAATTATATAAAATTAACAAACAAGTGGTAAAATCGGTATAGCTGGTTAGAGGCTAACATACTGTATTATGTACTGCAATGTATTATATGATATTAAATACTGTATTATGTTACCGTAATTCTTTGTTCTCTTAAAATAACTCCCATTAATCTCAAATTTCAAGTCTGACTGTTAAAGTAACACTTGAAGATACAACTTAACACAACATCTAGTAAACCTACAGCTAAGAGGGCTCTTTTATAAAATGCAGCCTTTGGAAAAGGACAGGATGGTCTCTTTTGCACCAGGTCTGATAACATGCTTTGTTACCCTGGAGGATGTTCAAACTCATCCTTCAGCTCATCCATCGTCTTGTTGAGGAGATACATGCAAAACATGGCAGCAAGAATGAGGAACAAGCCTGCGGCCACAAGAAGGATGTGGCAGAACATGAGGAGCCCGGTCAAGGCTGCATCCGAGGGCAGAAACCACACGTACACCAAGCCCTTGAGACGGTTGTGGTGAACAAACTCGGGCCCCTGTTCAACCACCAATGTGTCATGGAAAGTAGGTGACAAGTAATAAGACAAGGGAGTCTCGGTTATAAGAAGAAACTCCTCGTTAGGCAGAGTGGTGGTGGGAGATTGGAGAGTTGTTGGTGGGATCGTTGTATGTAAGGCAGAAGGTTTTGCAGTTGGAGTGTTTGTTTGGATGGTGACTTGTTGGGTAGCTATTTGAATGGTGGTTGATCTTGTTGTAGGCATTGCGGTTGTTGAAGCTACAGCTGGTGTTTGTTCACTGGTGTGAAACGGTTTCATCGGCTTATGTGAAGAAAAAAAAGTCCTGAACGTTGTACCATCGCAAAATAACTCCTCATCACGCAGGGAGCCAACGGTTCGGAGCTGTTGGTACGTTGGACTATGACATATCACATCATCTCTGTCAAGAACCACATGCTCATTATGTCTTATCCATTTGGCAATACCGCTGATACTACAAACACAGTTCCAGGGGTTGCCACTCAGCGTAAGATCACTCAAAACTGTGTTTGACAAGAAAATATCTCCTGGAAGATTCTTGAGGCTGTTATTCGTCAAATTAACCGTCAAAACCTGTTCAAGGCCCTGAAAAATGTTATCTGAAAGGCTCTGCAGCTTATTGTCATTAAGACACAGCATGCCCAGTGTGGTCAGTCTGGAGAACAGCTGAGGATGTAGATAATGGAGGTCGTTGGATTTCAATGACAGCTGCTCAAGATTGGGAACGCAGCAGAAGAGGTCTGAGGGCAACTCCCTCAGCTTGATATTAAGATGTAAGTTAAGATTCTGGAGTCCAGACATGTTGGCGAACAAGTTTCCAGGAACAGTGGTGAGGCTGGTGTTATACAGATAAAAGACAGTCATGTCAGGCATGTGACCCATTAGCTGGTCTGGTAGAGATAATAGCGGATTCTTGTAAATGGTAAGCTGGATCAACTTGGGCATGTTGTAGAAACTCTTTTCCGGGATCGTCTGAAGTTGGTTGGAGGACAGAGTCAGGTTCTCCAGGTTCCTCAGTGACCAGAACACCTGAGGTGGGAGGCTGGTTATCTGGTTCTGATGAATTTTTAGCACCACAAGGTTGACAAGTTCATCAAAAATCCCAGCTTCTAGCACCTTTAGTTCGTTGTTATAGATCATGAGCATGCCAAGATTAGTCAAATCATGAAAAATGGTTGGTGGAAGTTTCTTGATGGAGTTCCTGCCAAGGTTCAGGAAGGTGAGGCTTGTCAGTCCATAGAAAACATGTGAAGCAAGACTGCTCACTCTGTTAGCGCTCAAGTCCAGTTTCTGCAACTGAACAAGTCCTTTAAACATATCCGGAGCTATGCTCTCCAACTGGTTTCTATCTAAATACAGCTCCTCCAGAGTGGTCAATGGACTGAAGACTCGAGCAGGGAAGGCAGAGAGATCATTGGACGACAGCTGTACAGACTTGAGCTGTGGAGCAACGTGAAAGGCTCTGGGATGGATAGTGTGTAGCCGGCTGCGAGTCAGACTGAAACGCAACAGGAGCTTCTTGTTCGCCAAGCTCTGCTCATTTATGATGTTCATGTTTGTTTGATCAAGCCGCAGTGTGTATGTGTGGACAGACAGCTGCTTTGGTATATCTGTGATGGTGTCGCTGAAACACAGGACTTCATTTGATTTGTACAGGCAACAGCCGGGGCAGGGCATGTTGCAGGTGAGGTGTGGCAGTGTGAAGAGGATGAGTGTCGTCCACAAGGTGCCTGCAAAGTTGAAATAAAGACACATTTTGACACACAAAATCAAATCTGAAATTAGGTATGTCTCACGTATCTCCCCCTAAATAGCAGAGCATAGTAATGATCTTTCCATGTTTAACCAAAACAACACTATATTTCTTCAACTACATTTAGAAAATATAGAAAAGAATAACAATTATGATATAAAAGAATAACAGTTTGATCTTTTTTCTGTTAAACAACAAAAAGACCAAACCTGAGTTGGGGTTAAAACCAAAACAAGTTTGATATTCTACCAACCTCTGAAGTGAGAATCCATCATTGTCTGTTTGATATTATGATCATGTTGCTGGGATCTGTGCTGCTCTTCTCTTCAGGGCTGTCTTAAAGCGCTGAGCACCCTGTCTGTAAAGTCACCCTGCCCTCTGCTCCGACAAAATGCCCGCCCAAAAGTCAGCCATCACACTGCACATCCTTCATGCTGCCCAACCTTAACCCGTATCTTGCCTGTAGTGGACCTGGAATAATATGACAATACTGGATGAATGCAATGACTTATTTCATCAAGCTTCTTTCACTAGACCCATATTTTACTGAATGTATTTTTATTTTTATTTATACTTTTATTTAGCCAAGATTATCCTAGATTTTGATTCTCGTTTACAAGGTCGTCATGACAGCGTAACATTTTCACTCAAGCCCAACATACAAACGCAAATAACAGACTTAAAACAAACAGCAAAAACATTTTAAAAAGTTCTGATAAAAGAGACAGCAAACTTTAAACAAATCAGCAAATTATATCAACCAGAGAATTGTAATTGAATGTCAGGACAAGTTAATTTAGTGCTCAAAGTGATCCTGTTTTTCAAATCTTGCACTTTTTAATTATGTAGTTTAAAATGTCTCTGTAGCTTAAAAGCACTTTCACCAAAAATTGTACTTAATATAGGATTACAATTGTTCTGTCTTTATTTTGTTGTGTTTTTACAAACTGTTACAGCATTTATAACTGCCAGTTTCCACTGCCGCCCCACGATAAAGAGCTTTGAATTGCCTTTCCAATGGTTTCTTTAGTTTTTTCCTTGTATGTGCTAAGTTTTCGGGGAGTTTTTATTTCTTGTCTTGAGCTGTGTCGGAAACAGGCCTTTGGCACATACTTATATTTACTGCTGTGGAGTGACACGGAGGATGCTGAACATACTGAAACAGATAACATCCATTTCTGCATTGAGTCAGTTAGGATGTTTGACAACAACAGTATCGCTTCTTCAGTGTGTTTTCTCCCAACATGTCACGTGTGGTTTTAGGGAGAGAAAGGAAGTTTTTCTGCTAGTGTTTGCAGTTAGGCGTCTCACTGGCAGTCACAGTTAAAATGAGTACCAGGCAGTGATGATGTACTGCTGAGCTACCAGATACCAACAGGTTTACAAAAGCATCCCATGTTAGCTGAGTTTGTCCAAAAGTTGTGGATGCATGTTGAGTCACTTAGCTTACACCCCTTTGAATTTAGGGGCAAAATAATCAAGTCAGCAATGTGCAAAAATAAACGTAACTGTTGGTATATATACAACACTATATAAGGAACCACCATAGAGCAGTCTATTGTTTTATGGAATTGGTTCTTTGTATCTTACCTTTCAATATTTTAAATATATAATATGCTAGATATTTATTTATGTGTTGTACCATAATGTCCATGTTTTCATAACTGCAAAAAGACTCACTGGCTCAAAGCAAGAGTCGACGCTTTCTTTGATGCTGCTGTGAATGCAGCTGAGCGTCACATCATTCTCTGAGTGAACAGCAGCAGCAGCATTATTCAGACAAAGCATGAGACTCATCTTTGTCCCCCTCCTCCAAAAGATGAACTTCACTGTGCAGTATTTCACCCGTCACCGCCGATGTGCAACATGTGCCACATTCCTTCCCTTCCACGTTTATTTCCACTGATTAAAATATTTGATAAATCAAGTAATTAATAATAAAAAGTAGGTATGAGTAGAGATGTATTCAGAGCTCAATAACATGGTGTCCTTTATTTGATTGGAAAGTTGTGCAAATAATTGTCTCCTTTTTAAACCTCTAAAAAGAGTCCATTCAGTGACCAAGTCACGGTCAATCATTTTCTCTTAAGATAAAAAAAAGTGCAGATTCACGTTATAACTTTATTTATTTTGTAAAATGAACAGCAGTGCATTCTAAAAGCAGTGACTGACGTCTTGGCAGCGGTACAAAAAATGTTTTGCCCAATTCGGCCACAAGAGAGCAACATAAACACATGCAGTATAGGCAAATAAAATCCCTGCTAAAATAATAGTATGTCTTTGCTGTCAAGTACATTCTGTCATATCTGACCCTCAAGTATTTCCAGTGTGTAGCTGATTATTTACAGATTAAAGATGTACAGCTGCAGTCCTCCGATCTCCCATGAGGGCACCCCAGTGCGGCGGAAATGTATATTGATGACTTTGATTATGGTACAACTCTATATTGCTGGGATGAATACAGTGTGATTATATTACAGGTGTTTTCAGTCTTAAGGCCATGTTGGGCTTTGCAGCCAGATTTCACAGTGTTCCTCCTCCTCTTGCATCTGTGTCAGACACAGTACTTCCAGAAGCAAGCTGCAGGCAACAGAAGCACGCAGAACATTAATACTGCGATGGTTTAGAATTAACTGCAAATGTTAATCAGTTTGCATGATGCATTTTGATCCAGAAGCACTAAATTTAACTCACGTTCGCCCCTCTTCCTAGTTATGGATTTGCCTTCTGCCAAATTGGCTGTGATCTCCCTCTCCATCTCCAGTTCCTCCCTCAGCGCCCGCAGCTGCAAGCAGAGATCAGAGGGATTAAACACACCACGGCAGGTCGACGTCATCTCAGTATCAACACTCCTATTCAACGACTTTTAGTAAGGAAGTAGTGTAACAGGTGTTCATTCAAAGCCTCTTCTCTAGAATTAATACACTTTTATAGAAAATAAGAATACACCGTGTACACATCTAATACACCGAATACACATCTATTTACACCGTGGTTAATCAAGGCTTTCTGCCGAGGCCACATTTTTTTCCAAAGGTACCTCAAGGTGAATCTGTGAATTTTCTTACCTGCTCTAATTCAGCAAATTTATTGGCCAGCTCGAGACCTGCCGAAAGGAAAACCAGTCATCATCAAAGCAAGGAATGCATTTGTGTTATCTATATTCACCATTTTCTTTTATCTCTCACCTAGAGGATCATCCTTTTCAACAGGAACTAAGCCCCTGTGTAGTAACAGTGCCAGAATCTTGCTCTGAGGATCTGTGTCGTCTTTTGGATTATAAACATGGTTTCCTGCACATACAAAGCAAATAGAAATGCAACTTTTAGCACTCTGAATATCACAAAACAAACAGACAATGTCACATCCATCCCATTTCAGTCATCATCTCTTAACCGGAACCATTGACCCAACAATGGCACCAACGTGAAGAGTAAAGGGAGCAGTAGTTGCATCCTCAGCGGCTTCTTCCAGTATATATATAGACCTGAAACAATGATAGTTTTACACACTTACCTTGGTTGAATATGCTCCGTCCCTCCACATTTAGAACTCCCTGCAGTAGTAACAAACCCAGGAGTCCTAAGCAGTAGTTCACAACTGTAACCCTATACATACTCATTGTCCCAAACTATGCTGCACTATGACCACTGCCTCAAGTAAGACAAGCAATCCACTGCCTTGGGTCCATCACATCAATATATTTATCCTCTCAGAGGCCAGGAGGAGGGGCCAGTCAGCTCCTTACGTACTAAATCAATTGTCATTGTTGGTTTCGTCAACAGGCCACCTTTTCACATAGATCGTGGAGAGTCTGAGTGCAATACTGTGATCTTACGTAGGCAAGGCCAGTAACCCTACATCACTCTGACACGGGCAAATCAAACCAAGCGAGGAAGTTATCAATCAGCCTGTTGGTTATGAGAGACCAGAATCAGATGGTCTTGGCACTTGCAAGTGTTTTTCTCTTACATTAATTGCTTCTGTAAATAGATACATGGGAGTGTGTTGGTCAGGGGAACAAGTAAATTGGTTCAGTCTCTAAGTGGATCATAGCCAGATATGAGCTCCTTATTCTTGTCTTCAGGACTGATTGGGAGCTGAAGGAACATCAATCACTGCAGCCGAGCCAACTGCCCAACACCTCCTAAGTCACTGTAGATTTTGTGCGTCAAGGAAATCACATCTCATACCTCGGCCAGAGGAACAGGCATTGTGCTTGTGCAGTATTTGGGAAATTAACTTGTTGAAATTTGCCTACTAAATTTGGCTGGTGATGGTCTCATAAAAGCTGCCATGTACCTCTTCAGAAATGACTCAGGAGCCTGGTGAAGTGTCTCACATCCAAGAACCTTTCATCACTTTAGTCACTCGGCTTTTGAATAGGCAACAGCTCAAGGGCTTGAAGGGGAACAAATTACAGGGGAGCTTATTGTTCATGTCAAGTAAATGTCAGCTGCATGCACCAAGGCCTTAACCTAACTAATTCAGCATTAACTATGGACACAGTCACTGGGTGTCTACTAATGGTGTTACTGACTAGCCAGTAAATGGACCAGTAATACCACTTCACTACACGATGATCAGTAAAGAAAATGAATTGGTGCAGGTGTGGCGGACACCGCAACTTGAAATGTTGAAGTTGAACACTAGAGGGAGCAATTTCATTAACACAATCACAACACCAGCTGCTGTCAGATCACATGACACGTGTGTGTGTGTGTGTGTGTGTGTGCGTGTGTGTTTAATCGTGGAATTAAGAGGGAAAGAGAGAGAGAGAGATCGAATATGAGGCGCATACATAGTAGACATTATGTGTGTCATCTTCATTCAGACAAACACGTGTGTAGTCATTCTACTTTATCCGGGTTTTTTTTTTTCACATAAGCCGCATGCAGCGCCTCCAGACATCATTATTCATTTGGGCCGTAGATATAGCCCAAGGAGGTGTGCTCCCTTTAGCTCATAGGCTTCGTACTTACAGAGGTAGACAGTCAATGAACCGTGAGGAGGAAACTGCGTCAAGTTAAACAGCGCGAGCTGGAATTATACCGGAAGTGTGATAATATATCTTCCAAATTGAATCGCAAATCGGAGCATGGCCCTCTTATAACAAGTTAAATTGGTGGCTTTCGATTGAAATATAGTGTAATACATTTTCTTGCAGTTATTGTATGACTTCAATTTATTATTATTGTAACGTTACACTTTTGTTATGTTGGATGCCATAAATATACAATAACATTTAAGATTTTAGCCACTATTGTATTTAACACACTGCAACACCGTGTGCATTAATGTAATCTAATAACATTCAATCAACAACATATTCTTCAATCAAGGTTCATGTTTGGACTAAATTTCACAGCTTTCTTCAGCAGGAACTTGCTGTGGTGTCTTCGTGTGATCTATGTACAGAGCTTCTGTTCATAATTTTGAACTATTTGAAAAGTAGGGTTTTCAAATACTGAGAAACCTAATTAACAAATGTTGGATGAATCACCCATTAAGCTCCTGAAAACTTCTTGTGTCAATAAGCTACCATTTAAGAGTGATGGGATCTTATGAGCAAAGTTATAACAAGTTTGGTTATTTTTTACGTGAAATATTTCTGTGTGACTGGAGAGCTCATTTGGTAAAAATATGTCACAACATTTTATCTGAAGCCAGTTGTTTTTGTCATTGACAAACACATTTGATCAACCCACACCCACCCATCCTCCTGAAGAGAAATAGTAGCTTAGTTTTCACTGTGAATATCCTAATAACTAACATATAGTATGTTTATTTTTACTGTCATTTTCACTTATGGTCATGAATATCTCATGCTATAAAGAAACAACAGAAACCACGTTTTAAGGGGCTTTAACTTTAAATTCCGTGTCTTTTATTCTGACATTCCTGAGCGGAAGACGCGTCTTAAACCAACGTCTCTTCTCGGGCTTGTTGTGAGAAGGTTCACGGAGGGAGGGACGCTCGTAGAAAACCTGACAGGCTAGCTTCAAGCAGAGTAGCAGCTAGGCAATTACAGAGGCGACGTATCGGGAGAGGGTGGCCACCGAAACTAATCAAAAGGGCCGTCCGGCACTTCAACCACCAATCGATTTTATAAGCAAAGGCGATCAATCAGCCTGCGGTTAACCTTCGTTTGAAACGCGGAAGTGTAATTCAACGTCAACGGTGTTTTTGACTTATTATCGGTGACACCATGGCTGAATGTGACGTTAGCATCGACAAGAATAAACTACCTGGAGTGAAAGAGGGTAACGACCACAACACATTTTTTTTAATTAAGCTAGCTGTGTAGCATCACACGTACCTGACACGAGGCTAATGTTAGCTGAGTGAACACAGCTGTTTGTGATTGGTGTTATGGTTGTGGTGGCTGTTAGCACAGCTTGCTAGTGAAATGCTAGATCAGTGGGCTCAATGCCGGGTTCAGGTAGCCAGCACTGATTAGAGACAGCCACGGGGTCGTGCCAGATTTAGTGTCAAAAATCTGTGTCCAGACAGCATTGTTTTAGCAGGGAGGAAACTGGTTGTCATATTGTATCCCCAATTATTATTTCACACAATGTTCTATTATGGTTAAATGGTTTGTGGGCAAATGGACAGATACACTATAATGTGCATACATAATCTGACACGACACTAATGTGTGTAAATGCAGTATTAAAGTCGTAATAATACCTTAATACTGATCACATGGAGGTGTTTTCATGTGTAGGCCAATATGCTTTGTTTGATGTGATGATACTGGCCTCTTCCTTTTTTAATTTCAGATCATTTCTGCTTACACTGAGCATGTATCTGTGAAGTTACTGCTTTGAAACATTATCTTGAGGTACTTAATTTCCAGCAAGAAATAACCAATATCAGCCCCATTCCTCATAACGTTTTATAAACATCCACAACTTAGTCTGCTCCTGTTGCTGATGTGGAGGTTTAGGATGGGGAAGGTGTGCTGTAGTGCGAAGGACCCGTCCTGTTGCAGTGAGCAGCAGCTGCCCAGCAGGACGCTTGTTATTCTGGTCAGATAAGCGAAGGAACGTGCGTTCCCACTGCTTGGCCGGTCTGCATAGGGAAAGACTGAGAAAGCTGCTGGAGAAGTTTCAATTTCATCCCTCGTGTGTCAGGAGGATAGTAAATATTGCGAGCTGTCTAGTTGTACTGTAACTCACAAATTAACTGGTCTTCTAATTTGCCATTTCCTCTCTGCATGCGAAGCACAGAGACTCGAGTCTTGTGGTCTTTGTACGTCTCGGTATCGAGCTGATTTTCTGTTTCCAGCCCAAAGTGATGGTGTGAGGACTTTAACCATAGCAGCTGAAACACTTCTGTCACTTGTTGCTTTTTCCAAAATGTTAACTTGCACAAGCTTTTAAGGGAATTGTCACTCAAACCCATTTTTTTTTTTTTTTTTTTTTTTTACAGTGGACAAAAACAATGTTTAGAGCTATACCAGCCAGATTAAATCTAATTTCCTGGCTAAAAAGATTAAGTATATGGTTGGAAAAAATGGTCAGTGTTCATCAAATCCCACACTGGTCGGTGGCAGTGGGGGGGTCTTGCCCTCCTCTTCACAGCATCTGTTTGAACCCAACCATCCACCCAGTCTCCTCCCACCTTATTCAAACAGACAATCTGGACCTCTCATCTGTGTTTTGCTTGAATCCAGGCCTTTTTTGTGCTTGTCAGTAACACTTGCTAACACTGCCAGCAGCAGCGTGGTGCGTGGCTGCTTGCACGATGAAATCATGGCTTCATTTTGTTCTTCCATATTTGATGCCACGGCGGTTGCACAGTTTTGCAGCTGAATAAAAGTGTCTTACTGCAGTATTTTAAGATATGCTAAACATAGGGTTTTTTTTTTAAGTCCATGTTGACTGAACCGTAGATGCAGATGCTTTAAGGTACATAACGCCTTATGCTATAAGCTCTATAATTAGCTGAGGCGGTGAGAAAGGTCTTAAATGCCCCCTTTAGATTCTACTGTTTCCTACACAGGAAACTCCGCATTTGAAGACTGGTGGGTCCCTGGTATTCAAAGGGACAAAAGCTGCCTCATTTCAGAGCACTTCAGCTGGAAGTGTGCTGTTGGTATCGGGTTTTTATGAGGAAGACTCCCCTCCTCCAACCGTCCGCTCAATTGTTTCCAGAATGAATGTTCACAGCATTTTGGCAGTATGTGTAATATTGAAGCCACGAACGGAAAGTCTGTGCAGGTCAGATTTGTTGTGAAGATGGGAGATGGAAAAAACTAGCAGTAAAGTATCTCTGTTTACAGATAATTAAGATCATGACTTTAGCTATACATGTGCCGTTCGAGTCCTCGAATAAGCCAAATAAAAACCATAAGCTGCTGTCAAAACCTCTGCTTCAGTAAAGGTGACATCACTGGTGGAATGGTTTGTTCAATTCTCATGCGGTCTGTAATATTTTAGGTCGGAGCTTTAACAGGACAGCCCATTATTTGTGGCTGATGAACGTATTGTACATAAGCATTTAGGATTCATCACCTGATTTAAAACACATTTATCTCCGTCTGTGCTGATGGACACGCATTGTTTTTCGTAGGTGGAAGTTTTACTCGTGTACTGAATTTGCCTGCATGTCACATTAAACCAGCAGCTTGTCAGTAGTACTCTTACTACTTCATTCTTAAGGCCCCATGCATTTCTAAATAACTTTGCAGAAAAAAAAAGTTCCCTCAACATCAGTTTTTATTTAGACTTTCACAGTCTGAGGGCAAATGAAAGTTCCTCATTCTCAGTTTCACTTCATGTCTTTGCAAATAGAAGATAACCAAACTACTGAGAAACAGTGTATGCTGAACAGATCTTTGGATACAAGGTCATTTTTTGACATAAGTATGCGTGTTGGCAGATGTGCCAGATGTGAAACATCTGAAACTGAATGTCAGATAGAGATCTGAGCATCTCAACCGCCTCGAGCTTGACTCGTACCAGCTACATAACTTCCAGTCTGAATGAACAAACATGCAGTAGTTGAAACTCATTTTAAACTTTAGCTTTCTCAGTATTCTTTTTTCAATTTCAGTCTCCTCTCTTTCTTTTTTTTTTCAGTGTGCAAAGACTTTGCTGTGCTGGAGGACCACTGCCTGGCCTACAACCTCCAGGAGCAAGAAAGTAAGAAACTACAAGTTAGCCATGTTTTTTTGATTTCTTCTTCCCAGCCACCATCTTTTCCCCGTAAGAGACGGGTAACTCCGACTCATTTCAAACAGGGGACTTCTTCTGATCACTGATCTGGGGTCACCTTCAGCCAGTGACAAGCTTGGCTGCCTTTTTTGTAATACGGAAAACATTTGGAGAACTCATACTGATACTGCAGGATCATTCTCTCTTTCCGGAGAGTCTGTTTAAACACTTAAGTCATTTATTGCCGTCACGTTTTCTGCATCAGACCCGTTGCGTCACTGTAGACTTATTTCTGTCGAGCTGCCCTGCTGCATTGCTCCTGTAGGTCACTTAATGCTTACTTTGCAAAAGAACGAACCGTGAAAGATGTTTTCAGAGCGTAGCAGAAAGAATGAATCCACAACGCTCCTCTTTTTTTTCCTTCTGGAAAAATGTGTCAAGTGTAACAAACTGGAGTCGATGGCTGCAGCCTGATTAAGCCGACATAAACCCTGCTTCAGCCACACGGTTAGCTGTGTGTGTGAATGGTGCAGAATGCCACGACAACACTGTATCAGGGCCGGGCTGGGGCAGACCACATGACGGGTGCATGTGATGTGTTCGGATCACAATAATGTCCGTGTGCCGCTGCAGGGAGAAGCTGGATCTGAAGTTAGACGGCACAGTCGGCTTAGCGAGGGGTTTTATCTGGAACACACGATTGTTTCATGTGTGTTTCTATAAAGGATCATTTTGTGTGTACATGCCGTGCAAGTGTTTGTCCCCGCATGACTCATTAGATTAGCTGGTACTTTTATGTGAGCTCATATGTGTGTGTGTAATTAGCCGGCAGCTTTTTTTCACATGATTTAATAAAGGCAATTTGGAGACTGACCAAAGAGGGTTCGTTCCCTTGGGGCAGAGTTTCTTTTTTCTTCAGTATGTGCATTAAGGAGAATTGCTGAAATCACATTATGATTATAACTTTTAAACGTTTTGTATTCATCAAAGGCTTCCTTTGCTGCTGGCCGCTCACTGAACAGTATCTCGTGCTGAGTTCCGTTGAAAGGCCATTTTGTGACCCAGACACAACAAGGCCTTCCTTTTATCACGCACACATGAATACCTGCAGATGGCTAATGGCCGCTGCACTTCCTCATGTCCTTCACCTGCACTCATTCATAGAGAAGATGATTTAATTGCAAGAGGCTGCAGGAAATGAGTTGGCTACTGTTCAGATATCTTTGGTGAGCTTTTGATTGATTTGATACGTTGCGTATCTGCACAGGACAATAGTTTTTCTCTTTCCATATGTCGCCTTAAAATAATAAATTATGCAACAAGCTCTTCAAGAAAGAAGGCCAGATGTCACCCAGCCATACCCTAAGTGCAGATTAGGCTCAGTTTGAGCTGTGATTCATTTGGTTTTGGCTGGCCTTGTGTTTGTCGTTAACTCTTTTAAAGCCGTATTGATCCGATGAGCAAAGCTTGTATCCCTTTGCTCCCTTTGTTGACACACTAACTGATCTGATTTGAACTGGAAAATCTTTGTTTCACCTTTGACCCTGGATGTCACTGAGGAGAATGCTGGCTGACGTAACCCGACGGTCTTCTAAATTTGTAGTGTCCCTTTTTTTTTTTTTCCTCGATCACATCAACCGATGGCCATCCCAAAAGGGCCATTTCAGCACAATCGCTACCAGTTCAACATCAGAGTTAAAGCTGGCTTTTATATCCATTCAAAATGTTGAGCATGAAGCATCCACATTACACATGTAAAGTATTTCTTTATGGCTGTGTCAGCACTTGGCGTGTTTCTTTTCTAGAATGTTTTTCACTCTGCGCTGCTATGTCTGAGGTTCAGACAGTCCAACTTCCTCACCCTAAATCCCCTTTTGTTCTGAGTGATGCGAGACCTCTTCAATGAACAAATGTCACAATGTCTGGTCATGTTTTTGTTTTTTTGAAAGATCAATTTTCCTGTTAAGAAATGTGACAGTGGATAAATGATAGTTGTGACATCAGTTTTTGCCTCAAAATGTATTTTTTGTAAGGTATCATAAACGTAAACAATTAATCAGTGTCATCCAAAAAAAAAAAAATCAATGTCAACCCCTTGACTTTTATCAAGTCGCCACAGTGGTGACTCACAGTGTCCTCTTTCAATCCCACCAGTCAGAGGGCAGAAACTTTATGGAGCCTCTCACGGCTAAATTGCCAAACGTAATTTGGTCCTTTTCACATGAAGGCTGGGGAGCAGGTCGATAGCCAGGTGAAACAGAGCTGAGCGAGTGAGTGATGCTCTCCGTGCTCACAAAGTGCTCGGAGTGCGTCAGCAAGCAGGATTTATCATCTGTTATGGCCCACGATGTGCCGTCACACAACCTTGGCACCTCGGCTGCGAAAATTAATTTCTCAGTGACTAAAAGGCCGCTCCTTGTTTATTACCAGAGACTGAAGCATCTGTGTCCTCGCAGTTATCTTGTTCTCTTCAGACCATCGAAGCAACACTATGCTCCTCACAGAGGGAACATCGAGAACGCGTGGACCTGTAAATAAACTCCCCAGTGCTCCGCTGCCCATCGCTCCTCTAATTCCTCATCACTGGGGCGGTCCAGCCAGCTGACCACCTCCTGTTTTGTGTGTACACAAGTGTTGAGAGCAGCGCTCATATGTTTGTGTCTGAACAGTTGAAAGCCACTTGGCGTCCAACGTCAACAAGAGCCGTCTCGTGCAGACGGACCTGCAGGTGGCCAAGAAGCTGCAGGAGGAAGAGGATCAGAGGGCCAAGGGCCAGAACCAGAAACAGCACACTGACATGTGGGTGTCACACACACACACACACACACATATATATATATATATATATATGTATATCAAAGAGCAATCCCAATGGGAGGAATTAACACTAAAACCATACATGCAAATGTAGTTGTACATACAGAAGGTAAATCATGTGATTACCTAGTATATTTATTACTTACTTTTACTTATTTAATATAATAAATGAGGTGAGATTCGACATTTACTTGAAAGCTGTTTGCTGGTTATAATGGTATCTAACCATCCAGATGTGGCCATAACCGTCCTTTTATGTGCAGATTTATGGATCTTTTTTAGTTTAATTTCTGATGTGAAATGACCCTTAACAAGAAGTCATCAGTGTGCTTTTCAGAAAAAGCTGTGTACAGTATTTGTTGCTTGGTTGGGAGCATCTGTTTCAGATTAGTGTAATCTCGTGTAATTACTCCCAAACCCTGTGCAAAGACAGATGTATGATTCAGCAGCAAAGTGCTCCGTCACTCCCACCACAGATGACTCCAAACTGTCGTGAGTTAGGAGCTGATGTCTTGCGTTCGCTACCAGCGTGTTTTAGCTCTTTCATTTAGTTTGTGCTAGAGGGCAAAGATGCAAAGGTTTAGCTCTGCTAGCTGATTACTGAGTCATACATTCAGCATCCATGCAATGTAATTGACTTTTTTTTACACTCTTTGTTATAAAGACCAACTGTGTGGAGAATGTTTGTGCTTAGAAAGGCTTTGCTACACAAGCAGCCCAAGTGGATCATTCAAAGATGTTGTGGTCTCTGTGCTGCATCTCCATTCTTTATATCCCTGAAGTATAAT
Organism: Anarrhichthys ocellatus; assembly: GCF_004355925.1. Classification (NCBI taxonomy): domain Eukaryota; kingdom Metazoa; phylum Chordata; class Actinopteri; order Perciformes; family Anarhichadidae; genus Anarrhichthys; species Anarrhichthys ocellatus. The sequence goes on from NW_022280060.1 coordinate 1,136,747, forward strand.
TATATTTTCTGAGGGGTTTGGGTCAACTCCAGCTGCACGTCCAAAGCTGTGCAGCCTCCACACAAAGATGATTGTTTCCTCTGCTTCAGTCTGGACTCTGGACCCCTTTCTGCTCTGCAGTTTGAAATATTATTGCCGACTCCCAGCATAGTGAGATCACTGTTTCACAAACACAAACGGGCATATAGTAGTGGACACCCTCAAGGAGAAGCCAGATGCACACACACACGGGGAGAATGCAACGTCCCTTGTTTATTAGTACGTACCCACGAAGGAATAAGAGGCCACAGTTTTGTTTGCCTTTGCTGAGCTGTCGGCTGCCTCGGATCAAATACAGGTGCAGTGTGAGGTAGTTAAGCTGTAACTGTTCTTTTTAAGTAAAGCATTACACTCGTGTTTGTTTACACACACAAACTGCCCTCCAGGCAGATGGTGGTGTTGTCAAAATTCTTGTTTAAAAACAAGCAAGTGAGCAAAAGGTATTCCTGCTCCTGCCTGAAGCACTCGCTGCCTCTCACATCACATTAGATAACTTCACCGCTGATCGTGTGCTGTGTTCACTTCTGTGTTTCTGTGCAGCTCTTTGTTCATTTCAGTTTGAGATATTGAGGTACTAAACCAATATAGAGGAGAGAAATATAGAAAATATGTATATTTAAAGCATGTAATTGTTCATGGTAACATCATTACGGATAAAGAAACATGTTTGTTAGGGTTGAATATATGTTTTAATGTTCTCCAAACCCCTCCCCATATGCACATGAACCCTCGGGAACCTCAGTGAGCGTCAAGACAATGAGATCGCCCAGGAGATTCAGGATCAACTGGTCCGACAGGCAGAGCAACAGCAGCAACAGGAAGAGAAGGATGCGGTAAGAAACGCACACATCCTGAGATTTCTGCCCATTCAAGCACAACGTTTGTTACATCCACCCGTCGGTGGTTTGACTTGTAGTCTCGACGTACTGTTGTGGGCGAGTCATTCCACGTGAATCATCACTTCCTTTGTGCCTCCGTTTCATTAATGTAACAACAGCCATAGTGACCTGACCTGTTATTCTTCACAAAGTTTTAATCACGATGTTCATACCCTACATAAAGAGCAAAGTGTATGCCGATGATGCAGTATCAGGGTGTTTTCATAAATGTTTTTTTTTTTTTTTTTCCCCATGATATTGTTGATAAACAAGACTTTGAAGTGTTTTCCCTCCCAATGAGATTAGATAAAGGGCTACGGTTCAGTTGTGTTTTAGGTCTCTCACTCATCGTCCTATGCCACTGTGTATTTCTTGCCTGTAAGTTGAGGGAGTGATGGCTCTCATTGCTCCACACTTCTGTGAAAAAAAACACACTACTTTGCCCGAGTATGGCACAAACATCAGGGAACGATGCATCTCACCCGTGTTTGAAGCTAAACTGAATAGAAAAGAAAAAACCATCAACCCAAAACTAATTGACATATTTGTTACAGATTGACATTTTCATATTCATGTGGGGCGCCATGCTTTGTTTGTTTACAGGCCATAGCTCGTAAGCTGCAGGAGAAGGAGATGAAAGAGGAGAAGAAGAGACAGAAGCAGCTGGAATCTAACTTTGAGGAGGAGTACTTTGAGGATCACGGAGGTAAGGGGAGCACCACCGACTCATGTTAATGCGTATCTCCTGTGTGTGAGGACAAGAGAGGAGATATACCTCCTCTCCTGTGGGACGGGATGTGTGAGGGTGGGCTTTTGATGCTGCACGGCGCTGGAGATTGTCGCTGACTCGAGGCAAAGATTTTGGAATGCATTTAAAAGCACATAATTAACCTTGAAGGGAGGCTTACGTATTCCTACAGAGAAATAATGTGTTGTTTTGCTCCCGTTTAAGAACACACGCCGCTGTAAAAGGGTTTAACAGCTCCAGTTTTAAAATGCATCTTAAATGTGCTTCGATAGCAGATTTGACCTCAGATGATCTGTATTATGCTTCTATAACATATCGGTGACTGTCTCAGTGTCGCGTTCAAGTCGTTTCATGCACACATCATCGACTGCATGATTCATCCAACTGGAGGTCTGTTCATTTTCTACTGAATGAGAAACAGTGGCTCATTTTAATCTTCCTCTTTCCTTTACTTCTTTGTGAAGCGTTGCTACAAAGTAGGCGTTTCACCTCAAGATCGCTGTTCAATGCAGGTCCTTTTATAGAAAACATTAAATCGCAATCAGTTTGTCAGAATAAGGAATGTTGCTGCAGCTGAAATGTAGCTACCGTTAAACAATAGTGTGGATAGTTCTGAATGCAGTTTTAGGAGCAATAGGTGTGACTTTTCTAGTCTTCCGACCGCTCAAAGCATACGTCGCCGTGCTCATGTTATTTCAAGATGGTGAGCGGAGGAGGAAAATATTTTTGTAGTTAACGTAATACATTTTTCTTGGTTACCAGCACATTTCTGTTCTCTATATTCCAGAGACACAATAGTATTTACTTTCACTGTCAGGGTGCTGTTGTATTGACCGTAAGGGTTATTGTTGTCTGCTAGCAAGAGGTATTTTAGGTTTTTCCATTCCTAAGGCTTTCAGGCAGTGTTTCCCATAAACTGCCTAGACTGTGGAGGCCTAACACAGCTTTATAATGAAGCCAAAATATTTTTACACTTGTCAACGGACCCCCCCCTAAAAGGTCCGAGGTCTCACAAATCCCGTGGGAAACACTGTTTCAGGATATGTGTGTAGGTCAAACATGAGATGCAAAACAATACAGAGGGAGGAGGACAGTTGTCAACAGAGAGGCGTGGTTTAAATAGTCCAGTCTCAGAAACGGGACTGGGCGTATGTCCTCAGCTGTCCTGTTGTGTCTGTAGAAATCACCAGACGTCCAGGTGCTGTACCTCTCTAAAGATGTTACACATGGTCGGAATGAAGCCGTAGTACGTCCTTGCTGACTGTGCCACTCTGCCCGGCTCTATTTAGACTAGAATGTTTGAGTCATTGCCAGGCTCACTATGTTTGTGGTATTGCCTTGCAAGTTATGTAACCACTCACCTGGTGTGTGTGTGTGTGTGTGTGTGTGTGTGTGTGTGTGTGTGTGTGTGTG
>NW_022280060.1:1139834-1166196 GCF_004355925.1 Anarrhichthys ocellatus
GTGTGTGTGTGTGTGTGTGTGTGTGTGTGTGTGTGTGTGTGTGTGTGCGCGTGCGCACTACCATGGCAGTGTGACTGTACACACAGTAAAACAAAGATTGAGGTCTTTGCCCTGCATCAATGCTGAAAGGGCCTGTTGACGTCACACTATTTTATGCAGGTTACGAGATTGTGCACAAAGGTGCTCGATCTTTGAGCAACTTCACCATCTTGTGCTCGTGATTGTTTAATTTTAAATCCACCCTACTAGTCTTTATATCACGCTTATGTGAAATCGTGTTGCTTTTCCTCCGACTGCGTAGCTGGCTGCTCCTGTGTTTGTCCTAATGGATCACAGTTGCACACAAACCAGCGTGGCAGCAATGCCTATCCTCCGCTTGACAGATACACTACTGGAATAAAAGTTAGGTGGTACAGAAGAGCAAACACTTCAACTAGCCCAGTCGCTCTGAGCAGGTACCAGTCAGGCTGCTTTTCAAATGTCTCATCGATGAGATGTCAAACAGCCGGTTAGATGACTTGAATTCCATTGAGCTGACTGAGTAATGACCCTCTTGCTGTGTGCTCCCTCATTGTGCTTTGTTTTCGTTGAAACTTTTGTTGGCCACAGGCCAACTCCCAGCAGGATGGTTTCCATAAGAGATGAACATGTTGTTCGTGCAATGGGTATAATACAGCTTTTGTTTTGTTGACATAGATTGTTGAGTATGTCACATCAAAAGATTAATATTAACATCTTGTTGCCACTGTCCAAATAATCCCAGGGTAGTATCCACAACTCTGGACATTTTGGGTGCAGCTAATTCACTCTTTACATCTTTAGATGTATTTTGACCCTCACAGGTGCTGTACTCAGTGCTTACTAACCATCTTAGCTTATATCATTCCTGTCTGTGTTTTGTTTTTTTGTTTTTTTCACGTTTCCATGTTCTCATCAACCATCATCATCATCATCATCATCATCATCATCATCATCATTCTCTCCATGCCGGCCTCCCTCCTTCTTCTCTGCCCTGTTCAGCCGCAAGAAGACCCCTAGACTTGGACAAACCCACCCGTCACAAATCGACCTCCCCAGGCCGACACACTGCATACGCTTCACTGAGCCCACATCGGGATTACTCCCCAGATTATAGCTCAATAGAGCCCAAAAGGAGCAGGTACCCAAAGCAGGACCTGGCTGCACCACACAGCCGCTCCAGGTATCCCGAGCACCACCTAGTGGCAGAAGGAGGGCGAAGCAGGCATGCAGATCTGTACCCAGAACACCTGTTGCCCTCTAGAGGCAAGCATGGGGACAGATACCCAGATCATGAGTCCACAGAGACCGGCAAAGCCAGGGGCCCTGGGTGGGAGGACACGGACAGAGCGGTGAGGAGGAAGGACAGACCAGCCAGACCACCTCCACCACAGAGCCCCACAGAGAGAGAAAAGGCCTGGGATAGAAAACATGACCGAGACAGGGGCAGAGACGTGGAGTGGGAGAGGCATATGGAAAAAGAGCAGAGGAGAGCCAGGGAGCAGGACCTCAGGGGGACGAGAGGAAGAGACGGGGAAAGATCCAGAGATGGAGGACTGAGTGGGGACGGGCAGAGAGAGAGAGACAGGCAGAAAGACAAAGACAGACAACGAGCGAGAACCAGGAGCAGGGACAGAGGACTCGAAGAGGAGCCGGGGCACAGCAGGGACAGTCCGAGGGAAAGCCGGGCTGCTTGGGAGGAGGGAGGGGGTGATGTTGAGAGGGAAGGGAAGGCGCTGGGCCGGCCACGTGTCCACTCCGGCCCCGAAGAGGTGTTTGACGAGCTGGAATTGCAGGGCGGGGGTCATTCTTACCCCAACGGAGAGACAGGTACCGCCCTGAGCCCCCTTCTGTGCTCTGGGGGGGGGGTGTTTGTGTGGTGTGCTGGAGTTTCTTTTCTGCTTTGGCAATCTCAGGTGGTGGGTCGATCTAGCAATGCAATCACTAATGAAGACACTCATTTCCTGTTCTCATGAGGAAGACGATTCCAGAGTAATTTCTGATGACTGATTTAGATTTTGATGGTTTGAAATGATTTGTTGCTGTTGTGCTGTGGGGTACGCTCATTTTTGTATTGTCTGCTGGGTTGTTGCATTGAGCATGAAAAGATTACACAGATTGTTGTAGTGGAATAGCTTCATGGATTTTCATGAGCTAGAATGTGGCATTGACGAAGGGTTTCAGGGCTGGTTAGCTGGTTGTTTTCTCATTCCAACGCTGTTAAAGGTGTTCGACTAAACACAGTGGTAAACACCAGCAGAGATGCACTGCAGCCCTTTTAGGTGCCTTATAGCTTTAAGCCACCTACAAATTAATCTATTGTAGTGCTGAAGCGATCATTTGATCATTCAGAAAATTCAATAAATATTTTGTCATTTATCAAGAAAAAGGCCCAAAAAAATCAGGCAAAACGAGACATTTTAAGACATAGAAATTGTGATTTTTCATTTTATGTCTTAATTTTCTGATGTCTTGAAGAATAAATAGAAACAAATCAACAAATGATTTGATAAGGAAAGTAATCTTTAGTTGCAGGCCTAATCTGTTGTTGACATAATGTGTCGACATCCACAGGTCGTATTGTGCACCGAGTGAGTGGAGCAGTAATAACAGAAAATGCGTACGGAGTGAGCGAGGCCACCAAGGGTTTGACAAAGCTGGATATCCGCGAGCAGGAGCTGAAGGACATGGAGGTGGCCAGGAAAATGCAAGAGGATGAAATCAAGGTGAGGAAAGGAAAACAGGGAAAGTTTAGTTTATTTCTGCAAATATAAGATGTTAAGATTAAAAAAAAAAAAGGTTTTATGCATGAGAGTAAAATCAAACAACCTAAAATGTAGAGGAATGGGATAATATGTTAAAGATATCTGATTGTTCATAAGGTTTATACATTTAATTTTAATAAAGAATTTATTCATCAACTCTTCCTCTGTTAAGCTGAAACATCCCAAAATGTGTTACTGTGCATTTTAAAGGTCCAGACGTTGATACCGAAATACTGTCAGTCAAAACCAGCCTCAAGCACTTACACTTGGTATTACTGACGGCCTCTGGATGATGGTAGAATGTGAAGTCATGTCAGAATATAGAACGGCAAATCGGGAGCTGATGATGCATATACATACATATAAAAATAATAGGCTCAGTGTAACTAGTACAATATCAGATCTTCACACCATTTGATTCGTCAGGGTGGAGGTTATTCAACAGAATAATGTTTTGGGACCTAAAGAGAAAATCATTTTAAATAATGTACAAGGTTTTGGTTTAGATTATTCAAATGATACGTGAAGTCTATTTTTCTTTCGGCATGCTTGAATAAACATCACGACAGCTTCAATATCCGGAGCAAACACTGTATGAAAGAAGCACTTGAATGGCACGATAAATAATATACATAAAGTGACATATTCTATTCTGTAAATGACTGGAAGCCTGAAAAAACATACTGAAAGGCCTCAATCTCAGTCATTTCCTCAGTCATTTCGCTGGAACAATGTGTTCCACTTGGAGGGGAAAATGTGACGTCTTGATTGTTCTCTGGTTTCAGGCAAGCAAGATGCATGTGCGGACAGCCCAGGTGGCGCAGGATGAGGTGAGTAGCTATGAAGTCTGGAAACTTGTCTCATGCTGTCTGTCCTCTTTGTTTTTTAAGTCCTTTAATTTCCTGAGCTGAGTTCTTTAAGCCATGTCTCAACCAGACTCTCTGGCCCAAGATTAGGTAAAAATAAATAATCTACTATTGTACAAATTTCATTATAGTTATTTAATGTCCTTTTTAAAAACACATAGCTGTTAGCAGGGTGTTTTCATTAAACAGATCTCATATATACAGTGACATGACATCGAACATTCTAAACATCATGTAGGATGTGGAGGTTCGTCTGTGGTTCTGTTTATTATCCAGTGTGATGTTTGTGGTGTCTCGCTGTGGCAGGAAATCGCCCGACTGCTGATGGAACAAGAGAAGAAGGAGTACAGGAAGAATCGAGAACGGGAGAACGAGAGAGAGCGGGAGAAGGAGAAGGAGAGGGAGAGGCTGGCCATGGAGAAGAAGGCAATGGAAAGGAGGCGGCCAGAGGGAGACCACAGGGTAATCTGCCTCAACCATACTCCTTTTTAAATGTTTTTGCAGCGTCTGACTTTGTTTTATATAAAAGTGTATTTCCACTGCGGTTCTAGAACCATAATCATTTGTGTTGGTTTGCAGCCAAACTCTGAGGAAGTAGTCCGGCCCAGAACACGAGACGAGCATGAACACCAGCGGCAGAGGAACCACAACAAGCCTGCCAAGTACACGACGGGCTACTTCTTAAGTCTAAATACTTCCAGTTAGTCAAGAAGTAGAAACTCCGTTATTTCATTCATTTTCTGTCTCTTCTCTTTTCTGTCTCTCAGGCCTCCTCAGCCTCATCAGCCTCATGCTCACGACTATGAGAATGTGAACTCTGGCTACGGCTACTCGGACCTCCCTGCTCCCCCTCGCGCTCCCACCAGACCCGAGGCTGCTTACAAAGGTACCATGTTTCTGTGTTTCAGGACCGCACTGGTGTCCATCATTGCACTTTCACTACAAACTGCATACAGTCATTCCTTTTGATATACATAAAAACTAGGGGTGCAACAAAGTATGATTTTTATTCTGATTATTTTCTCAATAAATCAATTTATCAGTCAATAAAATTGTAAATAATGACCATCACATATTCCAAGAGCTCAAAGGGAGCCCAAGATTGCTCGTTTTGTCCGACGATGACCATCAGTCCAAATGTGTCTTAGACCATCGCATAGGCTTTAGCGGCATTATGGTATATGAGGGAATTTAGAAATGCTGACAGTGTGATTTTCAATACCGTCACAAATGCACGATGCTGTGTTGATGTGATGTATTGTAGTGCACAGCACTCGCCACCAGAGGTCAGTCTCTATGCTAACAAACAGCTGAGCTCAGAAAGATGGCAACAGAGAGTTTTGGGTTTGGTCTTCTCTACAGTCGTATATACTACAGTGAAATGTCAGCAAGGTATGAAAAAACAGATGCCGCCCAAGCTGACTATAATATGTGACAAAGAAAAGCAGCAAATCCTCTCGTTTGAGAAGCTGAAAACGGCAAATGTTGACTTAAACAATGTATTTCATTGAAGGAGAAACGCTGCTTGTTTCACATTACCAGCAGAGCAGTGAGCATAATCAGAAACCAGCAGGAGTAAATTCCACATCTCAAAGAAGACCGACTGATGTCTAGAAAGCTCAGTGCAGAAACATCACAACTGCAATCCATCGATGCGATGTATCAAGCTGCTGATGGATCTCTCTGTCTGCTCCATCTCTTCCAGGTGCCTATCACAGGCGGTGACTCAGGCTCTCTACCGACACGCTGTCAGTCCTCCCTTCATCCTTTTTTTTTTTTTTTTTTTCATATATTTTTCTTTGTTTTCAACCATTCGCACTCGTTTGATCAAAACCCTTGGGACAATCTATTGAGTGGGCAATGGAATTTCTTTTCTTTAATACCTTCCAAAGTTGGCCCAGAGTAAAGGAAGTGGGGTCTGTGGGCGCTGGAACCACTCATTTTTTTTTAATTTGTAAAATTGTGATTATTATTTGTTTTAACTGACTCAACATCAAGACAAGCCAGAATAGCAGCCTTGTGACATGAACTCCCCCTGATTCTTAGCTGTTGAAATAAAGGAACCTGACCTTTTATGGTCATCATGTGCTGATGTTCATCCTATCTGTGGACCATTCCATCACAAGGGCTCAAGGCCTCTTCTGGATACAACCATGCAATCTTAAAAATTCCTCATGACTCTTCATGGGACGTGCCTGTCTGGTCCAACACGGCTGCCACAGTGTCTTAAGATACCAACATGGCAGCTGCTTTGCACCCCCGTGCTGCAGTTCTGTTCTCTCGTCATGCTGTTCACCGAGGCTACGCGAGCCCGATCCACGTGCCAAACAGCGTACGACTGCTGAGGAATACGCTTCTGTTAAAAAGATAAGCCTTTATCGAGATGCTGGTAGCTTTGGCTTTGACATGTTTTACCACCTTGTACCAGTGCAGAGGAGGCGGAGCTTTGTGATCATCTATGGACATTTAATTGGCTGCAGGCTGTGTCTTCTTCTGCTTGTGAGGGGAACTTTGTAACCCCATCACCCTTAAAACTGTGGATGGATGATATTCTGTGTATGGCTCACTGTTTCTATGTGCATGCTTACTGAAAGTGTACAACTGTGTACATGCATTTCAGCTCTATATCAAATGGCCCGGCTCCCTGTTTGTCTGAAAGGGCTAAAGCCACAAAAAGCCAATCATATTTTTCTCTTTGTAAATGAACAAACTGTTAGCTCATATACTGCTGTACAATATATCTCTTTTCTGCCACCTTTTACAATCTAAAACTGGCCCATAAAAGAACCAGTACCAAAACGAAATGCATGTACATTGCTTGTCTGTGTCAAACCTGAATTTATGCTTGTGCTATTTGCTTGTTTTATTTAAATGTAAATATCCTTTTTGTTTTTTTACTTGTGCTACTGTATTATGTTCCCTATTATCTTGCGTCCCTCCACTTATCTTTGTTCTGAAAAGGGAGCTTTATATTTTATTTTTATACAATATTTTGTTGTTTTTTCTCAGATTTCTCCCTTAATTTCCATTCCCTCTCGCTCAGTTTTGGTTTTATACTTTTTGTCTCAAGCTCAAAGGCAGACATTACTTCCTGCCTGCAGTAAAGACAAACATTCCCACAACAGAAGCACATCTGGATGGAGGGAAATCAGTCTCCAGGTCTGCTGAAATATATACTACTGCTTAAAGGGACCTATTTTTGTGTTGGAGCTACTCCAGGATCCATTATTTTCTGTTCATATTGAATAATAAGGTAAATGAAGAGCACAGTACAGCCTTTGAGTTAACCGAAGTGTTTGTGATGGCCACACAGTGATTCAGTCCTTGAACATTTAGTGCTGCTTCCAGGTTCTCACGTTATAATAAATGTTGCTGAAATTGTATATCGGCTTCTGAAATGATTCCCTCCCTGTTCAGAGGATTGAGATGTTTGCATTGCCGAGGACAAACATGCAGGTGTTTGAGTTCTAATATGTACTAAAATATGCTGCCGTTTATTTTTTCAAGGACTTGAAAATGGGAAAAGCTTAAAAGTTATTGTGGACGTAGCAGAGCTACCACAACCACCGAGGTGGGACTCCGTATTTATTCTTTGGTGAGAGCACCACCATGTGGACATGTTGACAACTCAAAACAAATGTACAAAATTGATCTGATTGGGATGTGTGTATTTGTGGATATTGTGCATCAGACGTTACTTTGAGATCGAGTGCCGTCTACAAACATTGAGTGCTACGTTTTTAATTTTCTTTAATCCAGGGCTTGTATGCAATCTGCATACAAGTAAAATGAATTAACAAGTTGCTTTTACTTATAGCATCTCCAAATGTAATAAATTTATCAGCATTTCCACCGTTTATGAATATGACTCTTTCATTAGGTCAAACACACACGAGCTCTGTGAGCTGAACCAGGAAAAGATCAGGCCTCAAATGAGACAAGAAATCTCTTAGTTTTCTTTGATCTGATGTATACACACCAGACGGTCACCCAAACACAAAGACACGTTTGCCTGTAGTACAGTTTTTAAATTCCCAAGAAAGACAAACCGACCACAGCAACCAAAAATACATTAAGTATTTATCTTCAGCTCCTTCTCTGACCTGCTGAAACTTTTGCCATAAACTATTTGTTCCAGTGTTTGCTGACACCCAGGGTCATTTAAATGTTACATAATGTCTCCCCTGTTAGGCAGGTAATGCTGGTCAATGTAAAAACAAAGTCTGCACATCAGCAATACCACACGAAAGGGAACCCAGTCTGAAGTGGATCTGTGTGGACCTCCAGCTGTTTGCTCATACAAATATTAACTACAATTGAATTTGTTTCGCATCTTTATTTCTGAAGGAACAGACTCATTCACTAGAATACATTAATTTTCATTTGTCCATATATTTTTATATAAAACATTTGATCCAGGATTGATTCTTTCATCTCTTCGTCATGTGCTCAGTGTATTGTGCTTTCATTTCCTTGTACGTCGTGTCAGGTAGTCTTTCATTGCCAGTCATTTTAATACATCATGCCACTCTAAAGGAAAGTACAGAGTTACACCCTTCATCTTCAAACGGCTAAGTGGATCTGGTTCACCAACATACCTGACATACTGATGCCTCGTCTGCATGTGGTAACACCACTGCCATGCCCTCAGTGGGATATGTCACAACTAAGCTACACCTCCATAACCAGAAAAGTGGCTGCTGCTGCTGCTGCGAGATTAAAAGGTTTCGAAACAGAACAGAATCTCTGTTTCGCTCCTGAGACCTATCTGGTGAATTATAAAATAAAATGCTTTTCAAATGAGAGATCTGATGTATTAAACAAACTAGACAACATAAAGTCTACCAATATTTGGCTGGTAGCTTGTTATTACCAATGCACAGAATTCGAATGATGCCGATTTGGGCTATACACTCTAGACAAACAGCTGAGCAGTATTTTTATTTTAATGAACATGACGTTTATTTTTTTTTAAAGTAGAGATCAATTTTGCACTTCAGCCTGAAGACTGCAGTCGCTCTGAAATAAACACAAAAAAAAAATCCATCCAAACCTCCACTGTGGCAGGCGGCTCTCTGTGATCTTGGATGCACATTACACACACGACCAGAAACAATGACTGAAATTTTTGAGCACAGAAATTCTCAGGCAATGTTTCCAGCAGTGCGGGTAACAGAAAAGCTGTAAAAAACAAAACAATCCTGTGAAGAGAAACGAAAAGTTATTTTGTATGTCAACAACACGGGCCTGTTAATGTGCGCAATAGGCCTTACACGTTTGAGCGTGCTCCTCTCTGCAAATACACACAATGATCCTTTAGCTCACAACTGCAAGCAAATATTGATTAACGAGCTCAAACTCGTCTGATATGTTGTTCGTGTATTCATTTGACTCATCGCCAGTGTGCCTCGGTATCAGTCAGCAGACGCAACAGGTGTCAAAAAAAACACGCATCCTAAGGAACAGCACGGCTTGTTAACAGTTTTGCAGAACTGCAAAACAGAACAGTATGTATTCACAGGTAACTGAACTCACCTGTCCTCCATTCATTCAAGTGGCACGAGAGGGATGAACCATTGCTGCTGCAGGTATTCACCGAGTCAGCGAGATTGACTCTGAGGACCGAATGTGTTTTCCGTGTCTCACCTGGCAGGTAAAAAAGCTGACTGCGGCTGTCTATCAACTGCAGCAAGCCGTGTTGAGACACGAAGACACGCCCACTTATATTGAAGGGAGAGAGAGAGAGATAGAAAGAGAGAGAGAGGGAGAGACCCAATCACTCTCTACTTACTGGATGTTTCTGTCCATCCAGGTGAAGTGTCTATCAAAATGTAAATCCTACACAGAGAGGAAACTAAAAGCATGCGCTCCACACTCTTTGATATGATTCTGTAAAAGGAAAAAGCGCCAGTCATTTAAATCCAACGCATTGCATGGTTCTTTTTCTCTTCTCTCTGTCTCTTGAAGTCTGAGGGCCTGAGGACGCACCTTCAGGAAAAACCGGTGGAGGGAGTCACAGAGGTAGTTTGTCAGAAACTCAAGTGATCCAACCCTCAACAGAGAAAAAGCTAAGCTCCGTCTTTTTCATGGGAGGGAATCATTACAGCAGTCATAGATACAAATACAAAATGTAAATCAAAGAAAATAAAAGACATTAAGTTGTTTAAACACTACATTGCCGTTTTTAATCTGAGCACTTTATACACTACTATTAATCCTCATATATATACTTGGACTCGGTACATAATGCATTTAATTCAGATCACTTGATATGAGGTAGCCCTGTATAGTATCAAACTAATATGAAATATGACTATGTGGCCATATGCATATCTATTCACATTTATTTAATTCAACCTGGTTTAAAAATTCCATTTTAAGAATGGTACTCTCACAGCCCGTGAGAAGAGTCTGCCATATTTTAAAAGTTAAAATTGAGCCGTAGGTGACATCTCCTGAATGCTGGCATGTGAACAAAAGCGCACATTCTCATCGTGGGGTGTAAAAAGTGAGGCAGGCCGTTGGGCCTGCGGCGCTCCGTGCTGTGCCCGATGCAGGAATGACACCGGACTGGTTTGGAGCAGCACCACGGCCCATCTTTGCAGGGAGTCACCCTTGAATGCATGCCAAGGCAATTCTCCGGTGCTTTGTTTTAGCTTGCACAAAAGGACAAACTATTACCAGATTTATTTTAGGATATTGATCCACTGGTAGAGTTGTACTTAAGAGCAAAAGCCCAAAGAAAAATCTTAAGAGACTGAGTATAAGAAATACAATAGAACATATTTGTTTTTGCTTCTAGATAAAGCACTGATATATAAATGTTACATTGACTTTTAATCACAGCGTTTAATTCTAATCACATTAAAGGTGTACAACTGGCATTTCAGACATCTTGGGGACAGCAGTTTGTTTGGCTTTCAGTCGACTACAAATTGCACAGGTATAGGCCTTTATCACAAAAGACATTTTGACATGTTCACAGTAGGAAAAAGCACAGGTCTAAATAATAAAATAAGAATTCCATTGCTTCAGTTTCAGCGTCCTGGTATTGTGCATGTTGGCTCACTGTCAAGACTTCCTGGAACACTTGAATAGGACAGAGCCGTTTAACACCTGTGCTTTTCGTATGACAAGCCACAATGTCTGCTCTGAAAAAGGCCTGTTGGGACGAATCAGCCTGGTTAATCTTCTGAATGACTTTACAATAGGCGGCATGTTTCAGGGTTCTGGCTGAGCAGTTTTTATGTACCTCACCGGTTTGACACGACTAACTTTTGGAAGGATTTGAAAAATGGCATGTTGTTCATAGAGTGCCAAATGAGGACCTCAGCCCCGAACCCTCCTGTTCTTTGGAATAAGTGCTGTAAAATAAAAAGTCTCTCTGGAGTTAGAAGGCATTGCTTCCCTGATCTTAGAGAACCCCAAGGAGTCCGGCTCCACTAGAGCAATATCACTGTTTGTAATATACATGTTGTCTCTGATACATCTTCCATCCACTAGAGGCAGCCCTCTACTGCTGCCGAGTAGCACTCCAGTTGCGGGGAGAAGAAGAAATCCTGCACCATCTTTGATTTTATATGTTGCGCTCAGACTTTTGGAATCTTCAGCCTTATTCACCTCAAACCATATTTTTCTGTTGAACTTCACTGAGAGAATTGCCTAGCCTTTGGTGAGTTTGTATTTTCAATATTCTTCTGGTTTCAAATTGTATGAATGCCTGCACTGAGTGACTACAATCTTCAGCAACAAGCATAAACAATAGACGGTCAATATAGAATGTCAATGACACATGGACAAATGGGAGAGAATGAAGCAAGGCCAACTTCAGTTGAAGACTATGTTTAGCTTACTGCATACTCCCTGATTAAGTTGGGGCGCAGTTCTTCTACACAGTAAATATGACTCAAAACTACTTACAGAATGTCAAAAAGAACAATAACACCACTTGCCTTGTTGGTATTTGTGCAAAACATACACACTCTTACAGACCGCCCTCACAGCAGGCAATGTTATAATGTTGTAGCATCAGTAGTTTTTGGATGTAGGCCCTTTGAGAATTATTTTTTAAACATTATAGGAAGGCACATGACTTTACCCTACTTTCGATTCTGTCCTCTCTACTTAGCAACGCAACATAATACATATTTGTGTGTAATTAACTCCAGGGACTCGCTGCTATATTCCCAGAACTGAGGAATATAACTCCTTCCCAATGCCTGCTTCCTTCTTTTGTGTGGCGACACGGTGCATTGGGCAGCACCTACAGGAAGCCATGCTACTGTCAACAGAAAGCCCCAAAAAGTCAGACAGTAAGAAGGAATGGATCTCCAACCTATTGACATGAGTTAACAAGGTTAACATGTGTTATGTTTTGCTTGTGTTAACCACAGACATTATTTCTGGCATCTAACCAAAAACCTAATAAAAAAAACTCATTGACTGCTGAACGTGCTGATTTATTTCCGGGTTTTAGGGCTTGTCCCTGAACTGGTGTTGAGTTTACACTGAACTCTTCAAAGGTGCGTCGCTTGTTTTGGCCAGAGTCATTCTCGCATGCTGTAAATAATCAAATCGGTTTCATTTGCTACCAGGAGCAGATCACACATAGCTGACAGTTAAGCTGTGTAACAAGTCATGCTCCAATTCCCAGAAGGTCAAGTGTGTCTGTTTGTCTGTGGTCTCTACTTCCTGTCATGCTGATATATGTGATAGGAGATGATAGAAGATGTAACTTAAGAGGGAAAACTGGTTTAGTCACTTGTGTGTAAACAACAACATTCACAGCTCAGCGCATAAAAATAAAGCCGAAAAGATTGTGTTTTCTGCTGCTTAATAATCTTGCTCCTGTTTTATTGATAGTAATGGTGTCACCCCAACGCACGGTAGTACCACAGCATAAAACAAGGCACTGGCCAAAAAGCTTGAATAGAAAACCATTAAGAGTTTACAACTGATCTCAGAGGACTTTAGTTTCCTGAGAAAAATAACCTCAATGTGCCTTTTTTAAGCACCGCATTTCCACCTTCTGGCCATTTCGTATTTCATATCCACATAAACGCCCAGACATGTATTTGTTAGAGGAAACAATCTCCGCCTGTTGATTTTGATAAAGACTGGTATAACTGCCTCTTTCTTTGTTTTGAATGCAATTCATGGAATGTTTTTGTTTAAGTGTGGTACATTTTTCTCATTTCCCCTCAGTGGCATTGCGTTAGTTTTCGTTTATATAAAAATGTAAGCACTTAAATGTGTTTATAATGTCGTCTTAGCTCTTTGCATTGGCTTACGTGTCTCCTCCTACATCAGTTTGGGGAGTAGAGCACGTAGCAAGAGTCTGTGATGCTGTACTTAGACACAGCAGTACGTTGAGCTAAATGCTAGCATCAACATGCTAACATGTTCATAATGACTATGCTGGCAAGATCATGCGAAGCAGGAGCAATGTTCACCATGATCACCATCTGAGTTTTAGCGTATTAGCATGGTAGCATTCACTATTTAGCACTGAATACAGAGTGCAGGTATTTAATCACAAACCAAAGTATTAAACGAATCATAATATTGACCAGATGATGAAGCTAGATGAAGCATCAGGGGATCATCGAGTTACTATTTCATCAACTCTCATGACAATCCATCCAATAGTTGTGATATTTCAGTCCCGTCATCATTTTTAGATCATACAACTAGCATGTTTCCTGATAATTGCAACTCTTACTCTTAAAAGCTCTTACAAACAGATTACTATAAGAAGTGGGTTGTGACATTTGTATGAGTCACATTTATTTTTCCCATGTCTTTTTTCTTCTAGACAGATAGACTCTGACTACATGACAAGTGTTTGTATCTGCTGATCAGCCGTCAGGATCACAGTCATGCCGACCAATTTGTTAATAATCTGAGCTGTCACACACAGTGATTTTGAATCACACCATAAAAAGTGGCATACTTAATGTTACAGACTGCCCGGCACTAGAGGACAGATTGCCCGGCACTCAGTGACCAATTTCCCCTTTTGATTAACATTATTTCTGTTCGGAAGATTTGGGGAAACAGGTTTTTTTGGCAGCTAAAAGGAAAGTGTGAAGGCTTTAGGATTCAGTCATGAGCAGCAGTGCATTGGTCACCAGAAGGTGTTAAAATCTAGTGCACCTAACTGAGTTCTGTGTGTTCCTGCGGAGCCTAAGTGAGTTTCTGGCCAAACAAGTTTGGTGAACTGGCATGACTCTAAGTTGCCCGTAGGTGTGAGTGTTTGTGGGCTGTGACGGGTTGGCGGTACCCTCTGCCCAATGTGAGCTGGTTAAGCTGTGTTATCACTAGCGGCCCTTATAGTCCAGGGCCGGTTAAGAGTAGTGAGTGAGGGGTCAGCAGGCAACAATGGCCTTATAAAGAAAGTGTTTTGAGAAAGTGTGAGTCACTGCCTTCAAAGTTTTTACTGGAAGCAGTAGCGAAGACATGAAAGCAGTTTTGAACAATATAGGTCAAATGGCAAGGATTGGGCTACAACACAGAAAACGATTATGATTATTATTATTATTTTATTTTGACAAAGAAAACTAAGTAAAGGCATAGACTGTCAAATTAGTTACATTTTATGGCAGGAAAAAAACAGAGTAGTGAAAAAGTGAAGAAAAGTCCTCGTAGGAAGTATTAAATATATAAACATATAAATAGAGTCACCAAGAGTATACATAAAAAGAGTAAGAGGTTGTACGAGACAGCTACTATAATGGTTAGTCCGGTTAAATAAAAGCTCAATCAACAAAACAACAAAAACACCTACAAGTATGCTACTGCAACACATATTTGTGGAGAAGAAAAAAGATGGCTGTTAATATTTGTTTGGTCACAGATCTGACTAGATGGATGTAAAGATATCAGTTAAACATGGAACTATGTAGCTGTTGCTACTATACAGAAAGTTTATCTGAAACCGAGGTGATAGAATATGTTGAACTTGTTATATCAGGCTGTTTCAGTATCTCTCAGTTAAATGACAACCACAGCACACACCAGCACCTGCTACACATGTTCATCAGCACATATACAGATTACAAATCATTTCACCATCACTATTGTACTATTCTCACAAAATCCTCCAGGGATGTGAGTCAGTGGTTACACATGCAGGGAAGGGTATACAGCTGACTTACAAACAGCCTGCTGTGTGAGCACATGGAGGAGGACAGATTGCCCGGCACATATTTTCTTTAAGTTGACCTATAGTCCTCTGGTGCAGAGCATACTGTAAAAGGAAGTCTGTTTCTACTCAGACAGAGGCCAAGTGGTTTGACAACTCTTTTTATGGTGTATTATAGCAACTTTAACTTTTGATGGATGGATATCGCCGGGAAATTAGTACACTTTTCCTGATATTGTCACGGTCGTGCCATGCGGTCTTCAAACATGCAGCAGGAATTCCCTGGATATAAAGTTTGAACCGAGCGACCCTTTAAAGTGATATTAAACAATGGCTGTGAAAAAAAGAAAAAAAAGAATCCAGTGCCTGCAAGGAGGGCTACATTATGACTTGCTTTTGGCAAATTCAGAAGGGAGCTGTGTCTTTAATTGCCGTATGCAATGTTTTGATTCAGGCTTTTTTTTCAGGAAAGGGTGGAAACTGATCCAATCTAACATACAAATACAGTGTTTACAAACTGGCATCCCCGTAACCAAATATGGTCAAATTATTTGGTAATTTGGGTAAAATGAAGACATAAACACAAGCTCTTTTACTTATGTTTTTGTCACGTGTCGGTTTTTCTGTTGTTGTCACTGACATGTACATTAAACTGAAGAAGTAATGATAGACTCTTGTTGCATGAAGCTGAAGTGAGTTATTTGACATTACTGCACTTAAATGCACACACTAGCCTTGCAATCCAAACTTTACTCCTCATGGTCACCAACAGATAACCCGCTTAGTTCAGATGCCCGCTATTGAAAAAAGGAAGCCAATAAACATCTTTATATGCCAGCCCATCACTAACCCATGCGAGCAAACAAGCACATTGTGTAAAAAATGTTGTTTCTTCAGTTGTAATACAATTGTGAGGATTAACATTACATTGCATCGCAAGTGTTGCTTCTTGGCTGCAGAAATATCTAACTGAAGTTGAATCATGTCTTATGGGAATCTTGGAAGTGTCCGCTCGTCACTTAATTAATTAAGTGAATTAATTAGTTAATTTGTGTGCAAATCATATATTTGCATATTGTTAAAATTCTGATTTGGAGTGATTTTAATGTTGATTTTACATTTTGTATGTGTTGTATGTATTTGATAGTTGTGTGGACTGCATCAATGCTATCTTTACATCAGGGACCACAATGGAAATAAGTCTTGGAATGAATTGTGTCATGCTTTACAAATGTGTGACTTGGAGTCCTCTGTTGTATCTCTTATTGTGACAAATAATCTAATACAACATCATCTTACAGACCAGGTTTTTGTTCCTTCTTAAGTATTTACCGTAATTTATTAACTGGACTGATAAGACCGAAGAAGAAAAAAAACTCTTCCCATCATCCACTGCCGTTGGAGTAAAGACCTCACATGCGTCACGCGCTTTGGACTTTAAATAGAAGCTGCAGTGAAGCGCGCGTATAACGGTCTGCAAGGCTGCGAGGAGGCATCAAGAAGGAAATTAACTTTTCTCATCGCTAAGAGATTTTTGTCTCTGCTAAGTTTCCAAACAAGTTCTCGGACCTTTTTTATTTGATTTCTCAACTCTTCGCGCTCTGCTGTTATCTGGATACGATGGCCAGCTCGGGACTGCAGCTCCTCGGTTTCTTCCTCTCACTGGTCGGTCTCGCCGCCACTGTCGGCGCTACTTTGATGGTGGAATGGAAGAAGCAGTACCAGGGCAAGACTCACCGCGTGTTCGAGGGCTTGTGGATGAGCTGCAGTGGCAACGTGAGAACAACCTGTGAATTTCACCAGTACCTCCTGAAGCTGCCAAGTAAGTTCTTTTTTTAATCGTATCTGCATCTCCTCTAAAAACCAGACGCTGCTTGTTGAGATATACCTTCCACTGTCAAGAAGCTACTATAATTAGACAGAAGTGCGTCTTTGTTGTACAAGCCCTTTGGATTGACCTCATCTGACTTCATGGCATGTCTGATATTCATACAGGGAAGAAGTTAGGTACTGGCAATTAGTATGTTTTGTAGAATTGTTCTCTTTATTTCAGCTTTATTTTCTTTTGTGTTGTTGACAAAGTCTAAAGGTTAAGCCTGCAGACCAAACCAGAAAAAAGACTACAACTGTAATACATTTATTTACAGAAAGAAGCAATATGAGTAATATGCAATGTCTTACAGAAAGCAGAGATCAGACCGTATCAATGAGTTTGCTGTTTAAATGTACCAACGTTCCCACTTCTGCTCCTCTAGCTGAGGTCCAGGCTACCAGGGCCGTGATGCTGCTCAGCATCTTCCTCTCCACTGTGGCGCTGTTGACGTCCACAGTGGGAATGAAGTGCACCCGCTTCATGGACGGCAAAGCTGAGAGCAAATCCACAACAGCTATGGTCGGAGGAATCATGTTCATGGTTGCAGGTGTGTTCAGCGGCAGCAGAACCTGACAGGCTTTCACAGACACTCAGACTGGATAATATGTCAAATATGATGTGCTAATAATGTTCCAATTCATCCCATTTTTTTTATTCAACCTTCATTTAACGATGAATCCCTCACTAAGATCTCAGTTTTCTCCTGGCCAAAATAGGCAGCAGTAACAGAGTTACAGGCAAACAACAACACAATAAGATAACACAAAAATACACCCCACAAGACAAGAACTAAACAGTTAAGCCATTATACAATTGTGAATAACATTTCTAATACAATCATGTAAAATATTACATCCCATAAACAACCTTAATGCAAACTAAGATTATTTAAAAACAACCCAAGGGCCTTTTGAAACCATAAGACGAGTCCAAAACAACAACTTAATGAGACTATTAAGCATCGGCAGCCAGACGAGAGAGCACCCAGTTTCTGCAGCAATATGGGCAGAAATGTCATCAGCACATTTAGCTCCTATATTAGGTCAGTCTAAAGATATGGCCTTAATCTTTTCATAATTCAAACCATGAAATTCTATGACTAAAAGGAAAATAGTGGATCATATTGAGCACTCATAAAGGAAGGTCATCTTACATCTATCTTACATCTGTGATGTCGGCAGTATTCAATCAGTCCCTAAAAATAGAAAAAAAAACCTTAGTAAAAGTAGTCTTAAATAAAAAATTTTAATAAACAATATGATGTGTTTTCTTTGTTCAGGTTTATTGACCTTCATCATAACCTCCTGGTACGTCAAAATGATTGTTCAGATCGTCAATGAATCTCATCGCCTGCAGAGGTACACACACACACACAGACAAACACACACACACACACACACACACAGTTGATTCTGTACATAGTTGTGCATCTAAATGCCTGTTTTTCTCTGCAGCTTTGAGTTCGGTAATGCCGTGTTTGTCAGCTGGGCTGGCGGCCTCCTCACTATGGCTGGCGGTGCTTTCCTGAGCTGTCGGAGATGCTCGCGGTCCCAGTCCACCGTGTCCATCAGCTCCAACCACCTCTTCTCCACCACCCACCCAAAGTCCAACTACGTTTAGTGGAGGAGAGCAGCGGAGAGGCTTTGATACAGTCAGCGCTGAATTTACCAACAGGAGCAGGTTGTGTTACGATGACGACAAACTGTAGGATTATAAATACTACCTGCTGAACATCAAGTTAGTAACCAGGATCAGGATTACACACAAGATCAAGCTGTTTGTTCTGACTTTCAATCGCATTTCATACAGTAGCTTGAATTCTTCTGGTTCAGCACAACACTTGTTTGGTTGTTACTTAGATGTTGTCAGTCATTTTTTTTCCATTGAAAGTTTAAAAGTAAGGATTACATTTGTAATTGATAAAAAAAAGAAATACAAATATCATATAAAGTAATCAATATGCTGCAGGAATGAGTCCTAAAACCCTGACAAATCCCATTGGCTTTGTATCGAGGTAACCGGTGCGACGCTAACTTCCAGGTTGGCCAACAAAAACACGTCATTGCTGCAGCACTCGGTTCTTCCAGGTCCTGATTCCTGAACTTTGTCAGCCTGTTTGTGTAATTATGAATTCACCAAGTTCCTTGTCACAACTACCAATGAAGAACACTTGTTTCAATAGTTTGCAGTGTAGAACCAAAGTTTTGACACTTGATTGGAAGATCTTTTCAGGTGTACATTGCTGTACAATTCGTTCCACTTCAGTTTCACACTGGTGTTAATATAGGTTTGTTTGTGCGATGTTCTTCGTTAGTTTTTATATTGTCTTGCCGTATTTTCATGTAATTTTGCTGCTGTTATGTTATGTTACGATGCTGTTATGTGATGTAGCACATTCTGTGGCCGTTTGAAAGACGTTTTGAAAATAAAAATAAAATATGTTTGTGTTCTTCTGGCTTACGTTACGTTCTATTTTATTGTATACAGTGTTAAGGTTGATGTTTTTCTCTTACTTAAATTACTTTTTATACTACAGTATAGTGATGAAGATTTACTGACACAGGTCAGCATCAGTGGTGGAAGAAATACTTTGAACCTTTACTTAAGTAAATGTAGTAATACCACACTAGAAATACTCTGTTACTTACTGTACATACAACTACGGAAGTATTAGCATGAAAATATACGTAGAGTACAAAAAGTAAAAGTAGCCTACTCTTTATGCAGAATGGCCCATTTAAAGATAATATATAACATATAATTCAATATCATTTCAATATCATCAAGTAAAAAGTACAATATCCTTCTGAAATGTAGTGGTAGAAATATAAAGAAAAAATATAAAATAGCAATAAATGGAAATACTCAAATGAAGTACAAGTACCTCAAATGTGAACAATAGAATAAGTACCGTAATTAGTTAAATGTACTTTGTTGATCAAATTTGATTTGGTTTATTGACATTGTGTACAAAGCGGATCCAGTAATGAGAGCTTTCCGGACACTGAAACTGTTTCCTTCCTCTCATATCTGCTGTCGTTTTGCCCCGTAAACTCTGTGTTTACTGGCATCTGTTATTACAGCTGCTGCCGTGATGAACTCAGACTGGAGAATTGATTTGAAGTGGAGTAAGAAGTTCTGTATAAAACGAGCTGAGAGTCGGTGTAAGAGCTTTATCTCAAACTGGGTTCACGTTTAGACAGAATTACTTAATTCAAATGCCTCTAAAGATATTTGTTGGAGCTTTTTATTTGATGTTAGTATTTAGTATTTTATTCACAAGTAGTATTGTTTCATTAGTTTTTGTTGTTGTTTAAGTATACTTAGTGTTTATTGTTTGTTTGTTTGTTAATGAATTGGGTAACACTGTGGGCACCTGCGGACATATATAGGAGTAGGCAGGTTCAGGACCAGCATGCACCGGGGTGGGCCTATGGTTTTCTAACAGAGCAGGAGAGGCAGCGATATGAGTTCCTTTGTTCTTTCATGTGCTCGCTTGTTTTTTTTGTGTTAAATAAATAATGAGACATTGAATTATTTTCCCTGTGTAAACCACAAACCCATTTTGAGTCAGCGGCCCTTTGATTTATGCTTGTTTTTGATTCATCGGACAAATGGCCACTACAATATTGATTGCAGAATGATTTGAAGTACGGGGAAGTCATCCTGGACAGGGTCAAAGAACTTCATTTCTTCAGTAGAAACACAACAAACAGCAGGAGACTGTTGTGTCTTCCGCGGATGTAAACTAATCAGGAATCCCTCATGGGACTGGCAAACTGCTGCCCAGATTCTTCCTGAAGCCTCATGAAGACATGGGTGGATCTGTGTTTCTTGTAGTAACTTCATTACAGCAACAGTTTATTCTGTAGTCTTACGTGAGTGGACATACAGCACAGACAACACCTGTGGTACAATCCAGAACAACAGCCCTACAATAAAAGCTGCTGGTGCGAGATGTTGTTTTGACTCGGTAGTCTGTTGTGCTTGTTGTATTGTATGGCATTAATTAAGACATTCCTGTTATTTTGTCCAGTCCTTCTAAGTGTTTTGGACTTTTGGACACAGAGCCACTCATATTGAGGTCTCTTTTGTTTTAATGTGTTTTATTTGTGCCTATTATATCCTGCTGCACCTTTTCCACTGATTTTGTAGCTTTTACATTTTGTTTTTAGTATTGATTTAAAAAAGCTATGGCTTGACAACACATTTCAGTCAGGATGATAAAAGACTGACCTTAAAAAACACCCGTTGAAGATAAAAACACTTGGGATCATTTCCACATACCACACTTACAGCTGAACCTGAAGTACAGTATCTACAGTGCATGTTAGTACCTTTATGGTTCCCTGGAGCCCTTTTACCGGCTTGACTACCTGTCGCCTCTGTGGTGTCTTCAAAGAGTAATGGAATAACAGTTGCCCATGTATTGTTTTTATATAAAAGATTAACTTTCTGTTTGTCCTCAATGAAGAGTTGAGAGGTTGTTTTTAAAAGCGTCCGGTGATTAAACTGCTTGTAGCTGGAATAACCTCCAGAGGGAGATAGTCTCCTGTAAATGGATTTCGGCCGACTGTGTCTCGACTCTCACACTGAACCCCCTAAACAAACAAAACGTCCAGAACTCAAGGCAGCAAGTATTTGTACATGCGTATCTCACTAGAAAAGATTGTGAGGCGGACATTTTTAAACAACTTACTTGTATTAGGCTATTTAACAGGGACAGTGCACTATGATAAACAAGAGGCTATTTTCCATCAGTCGTCTTTGGGCCGATGTTATAAATTAATTCCCATAAAAGAACATAATTACAAAGGTGACTTATTATCATTGCGCCATTTTCTTGGAGAACACATTTTAAATGCAGAGCCATATTCATAATTAATATCGCAATATAAATCTAATCTAAATCGTTTTAAATAGTCACATATTTAAGTGTATGTATTGCTGTTTGTTTGGTCTATATAGTGACCTCTGTTTTAAGAGTTTGGTGCCCGTTTGTTTAATAAAGGACATTTTCTTTTTCAGGCATTTTTATCGAGCGCCTTTTCTTTTTAAAGTTCCCTCAGATCTGCAGCGGGAACTTTGGAGACTGAACACGTGTCTTAGGAAACAACAACTTAAGTGGTTTTCAACAAGTACAAAATAATGATGTGGTGAAAAGACGTGGAATCAAAGTATTTCGTGTTCGTACTCTGTGGCGACCCACGGGACTCCCTGAAGGACCGTCGTGGGTCCCCCGCTCGGCTGCTCCAGCAGCCTGTAAGGAAAGCCGTGAATGTGCTCCGGACCATTCACGTCTTGGAGGGGAGGAGTCAGCGGAGCCAGAGAGGGGTCATACCAAAATGTGTGTCCCCGACAAAAGCAACATTATTTCCGCCCTGGTCCGGTGCCGTCCTGCGTTATCTCCGCGAGGAGCTTTTAAATGGACTCTACAACGAGTCTAAGCTGATCGTAGTTGTGACTGACAGTCTGCTCCTGTCGCTCCTCACCGTCTGAACCGAAGCAGAGGATGGATGGAAACTTTTCACCGGTTGCTATCTTCTCCGTAGCCCTCCTCACTGTCGCGTTGTCATCTTCAACAGCCTTCCTGGAGCCGTACGACCTCTTATATGACAGCGCGGTGCAGGCGTTTTACAACAACGACTATACAAATGTGGTGCGCTACATGGAGGGAGCGCTCAGCAGCTACAAAGAAGCCCGGCGCACCAAAGTCCGGTGCCGGTTGAGGTGCCAGGACCAGCATCCCTTCGATGACACCTTCTCGGACCTACGCTTCACCGACGTGGTGCTCCGGAGAGCTGCGTGCATGAACGCGTGCATCGAGGAGAAAATCGGTGCTCAGTCCGTGCACAAAGTCAGCGAGGATGTAGTGCAGGACTTCCATCGGAGGATCCCTTACAACTATCTTCAGCTGGCATATCAGAAGGTGAGGGGGATGT
This sequence comes from Anarrhichthys ocellatus, assembly GCF_004355925.1. Classification (NCBI taxonomy): domain Eukaryota; kingdom Metazoa; phylum Chordata; class Actinopteri; order Perciformes; family Anarhichadidae; genus Anarrhichthys; species Anarrhichthys ocellatus. The sequence goes on from NW_022280060.1 coordinate 1,162,442, forward strand.
GAGGTAACAGACTCAACGGAGCCCTGCTGCTGCGCACTCAGCTGGGAATTATTAATCTCGCTGCTTTGCTCCACTTTACCTGCTGCAGTCTTCATCAGCTGTTGCTGCTGCACAGCAACGTGATGCAGAGTGATGGGAGGTCTGCTGCACACATGTAGGGAACAACTGTAGGGATTCAGTGGTGCAGCCACTAGTATTTCACATACAATATTTGGGCATGTACACATGTGCCAGTACCTCACTTCTTAAATATATCCACATATAGTACAGGGGACACAGACATAGGCATGGTATTTGGTATTTACAACTCCACTGCAGTTGAACCATATAAACAAATATATTTTCAGGTCTCAATATTGATATTTAATGGTTAAATATTGTGCAATAACAAAGAAGAGCCAACTCGAGGAGAATAGCTATTATTCAGCAGGGTGTTTTACAGTTGAACAAATATATGTACATGTTGGAGCAAAAATAATCGAGTTAAACAATAAAATACAGGAAAAACATGAATGTGCCACATATCTGCCATGCATATATACTGACTGATAAGCCAATTCTGTCCTGCTGATCATATCAGTCAGACTCTTTCAATACAAGCTAACGCTTTATGTCAGTTTTCAGTCCTGTCAGCAGTAACATGCAGCATGCGTGATGTAACATGCACTACATGCCTCACACACAGCTTACATAATCCTATGTTGTTGATATTAGTTTTAGTTGTGGGTAGATCAAGGCCCAGCAGCCCAATCGCAGCAGGTTGAGATGTCTGTGCAGCTGCTTCAGCCACGCTTTGGTTTTTAAAGCTCCTCTGTCAGCAGTTGCTATTTTGGGGCAAAATATTTGTCAATCTTCTTTCCGTTTTGGCAGCTCCAACTTTTTCTTTCTCCTTTTTCAACACACTTGTTAGATGAGAGTGACTAACTCAAGATTTACTTAAAGATAATATATTCGGTGCGCTTTTACATTCATTTTACACTCCTAAACTGAAACTATTCCTTGATTTCTACACTTTGAAAATCTTTTGTCATTCGCTCTACAATCCTACAAATTTCCAGAGCAGCTTTTCCCGTGAGATCCATCTTTTGGCTGCGACGATGTTGAGCAGTAGGCGTGGGAACAATCCAAGAGACGGATAAAACAGGAGAGCTGGGAACAAAGTCTGATTTGCTGATTCAGACTGTGTGCTATATTTGCCTCTGAGGAGTTTGATGTGCCTGCCGAATATTTGCCATCGCACCAGTTTGTATTTTGTAGTTTCACAAATGTATGAAGAGCCCCCATGTTTGTATTCAAAGCTCCTTAAAAAGAGTTGGAGACCCCCTTGATATGAATTGATCTATTCATTAGTATTACCGCAGGTATTTGTCAGCATGTTTTGTATGGAAGAAACAATCTCCTTTTATGCTGACGATTATCTTGGACTTCCGACAGATGACAAGAGAAGAACTTGAGCTTTACAATTTCATTCAACATGCAGGCGTACAATAAGATGTGTGACTGCAACAAACAAAGATGTTTCTGCAGGGGAGTTGTATTTCTGCATCCGTCCCTCAACAGCACGGTCAGGGTCAACTTCAGGACACTTGCAGTTTCAGTGGCAATGATACAGCGGTGACTGTACAAATAATTAACTCAAGCTGTGGTTGAGCATTATTGGACTTTTTACCTTCATGTGAGCAAGAGAGTGACATTTGACGTTTTGGAGCTCACTTGGGAAGCTGGCACCGTCTCCTTCCATTAACCCGAGACCCGGTCGACTTCCACTGTTGCTAATCTCAGACCAGTTCCAAAATGCCAGGGTGATGACACACAGCTTCCACCCCTCAGAAGTGGTGGGAAGTTCATGGGCCTTGTTGCTGTCTGCTGCTGGGCAAATGGTTTCTCCATTTTTTCCATTTTTTCTGAGTCTGAGCTGATGCCATCCTCCATAAAAGTGTACGCTCCTGTCTAGACATGAGCATGACACAACCCTACACACACAGAGTCTCACCCAGCTGTAAAACGTATTACTAATCTTTTGCAAAAAGAACTTTGATTTCTCAAACATCTGTTTGGAGGAAAAAGTGGCTCATTTAGTTGTTTTTTTTTTCTCTTCACAACAAAGCAGAAACCAAAGCTCTCATGAATGTTTTAAATCTTTATCCCGTCCTCTCCTGTGTCTCGTAGCGTGTTGACGCCTTTATGAACTAAGTATATGGCAGCACATCAAGGTTGAGAGCTCTGATGTTGATCTTGCCCACAGGTAAGGAGAGGCAGCTCTAAAGCACTCCCATTGGCCAACCCGATGAGAGCACATCAGACCAGTCAGTGTGTACATATGCACATTAGTATCTGAATCTTGTGTGTGTGTGTCTATATGTGTGCAGGCGCCCTCACGTGTGTGTTAGTATGGGGGCACTTGGTGGTGTTTGTGAAAATAAATAACATTCCTGCACATTCCAGCGTCACACACCCTCCTCCTGACAGCCTCTGGCACAATGCATCCATTGGGTTAGAAGAGGTTCCACAGTCACCAACTGTTCTCCTTGCTCAGGCTGCTGCGTATGTCCCCCCCCAGCTCGCCCATCATTTAGCCTGGCAAATATTTTATTTTCCTGTTGTGGTCTGTTTGCTTTTCTAAAAAAAAAGAGAGGCACGCCACCTTTTGCAGGTATTAAAGGGAGACTTCTGTCGGCTGGACCCTGATGGCCTCCAGTGATCTCTGGCTCCGGCCACAGCTCTCACTACAGTTGCCCGACTGCAGAGCGGATCAGAGGCCCCGAACTGCCCTCAGGAGCAAGAAGAGATCGTATCTCCAGCCTCTTTATCCGGAAACTGGTCGGACTCACAGCACTGCTGTTCCAAGGAGCAATTCTGAAGGACTCATTATTTCTAGTCTTTGAATTTATCAATGTTTAATTTGATTATGAATAAATGAGTGAAAGTCGGATTTAAAAAAAAACAAAAAAAAAAAAAACACAGCAGCATGTGGGGACAGTCCAGCTTAAACCCCGATGTTTGTGAGTTAGATGGGATCTGCAGCTTTGTCATCTGCAGCTGATATAAGGGGATTGAAGGGTCTTGGACAGAGGGAGAATGAGCTATGTCTTTGGATTAGGATTGTAAGGCTGGCTTTTGCTCAGAGGAAGGCAGTGTGTTCGCCTCCAAGTCAGATTTATGTGTTTGACGTCGAGGGTCGTTTTTTGCTGTTATCCCATTGGCAAAGTGACTGAGAGTGAGACAGGAAGTAACGCAGGATCAGACGAAGTAGAGGTAGACATCGTAGATAAACATATGCTGGCTTGAAGAAAATGTAGATTGTGACTAAAGAGAAACACTGTCTTTAATAAATGTAAATGATCACCATCACCTGCTCCTCTGCACACACCTGCAGAGCCAACATGCTGCTTCCCTAACCTAGTGTGCAGTGCTGTGCTTTGCCCAGACAGTGTGGCACTTGTCTGTGCCAAAGGCCTTCTCTTCTGCATGACTGGAAATGAGTGGATAGCGCACTACAAGAATGTTGAGGCACGCTGTGGCGTAACACACCAATATAGCTCTCGCCCTGATTAACAATTAAACGGCTGCAGGAGAGGAGGAGGAGGAGGAGGAGGAGGAGGCTGCTAATGGGTCACTGCAGTGGGGTTGTGGGCTGGGACGAGACAGCAGCAGGTTGTGGAAGGGAGGCGGTCTTTGCTCGGGGGTGACTTTGTGAAGCGCTGGCGTCTGTGAATGTGTCGCTGAGGCCTCGCAGAACAGCAGTCTGCCGGCAA